>NC_136899.1:26250213-26282713 GCF_949152265.1 Phoxinus phoxinus | reverse complement strand
CCTGATTACAGTTCATGTGTCTGATTACAGTGCATGTGTCTGATTACAGTGCATGTGTCTGATTACAGTGCATGTGTCTGATTACAGTGCATGTGTCTGATTACAGTGTATGTGTCTGATTTGAATCTGATCGTATTCAGCAAGTGTGTACGGCAAAAAACACATGAAAAGCAGTTTTCAGTTTTCTTTTTTTCCTTTCTTTCTTTCTTCTCTTTCTTTCTCTCTTTCTTTCTTTCTTTCATTCTTTATTTATTTATTTATTTCTAAATAATCTTAATTTTTTTCTAACTAATCTTTCCTTCTTGTTTCTATCTTTCTATCTAATCTTCTTTCTTTCTAACATTTCTTTCTTTCTTTCTAACTAATCTTTCTTTATTTTTTCTTTCTAACTAATCTTTATTTTTTCCAACTAATCTTTCTTTATTTTTTCTTTCTTTCTTTCTAACTAATCTTTTTTTTTTCTAACTATTCTTTCTTTCTTTCTGTCTTTCTAACTTTTATTTCTTTCTTTCTAAATAATCTTTCTTTCTTTCTAACTAATCTTTCTTTATTTCAACCAAATTTTCTATTTTTCTAGTTTCTATCTATCTATCTATCTATCTATCTATCTATCTATCTATCTATCTATCTATCTATCAACATTCGTATGTGGTTTGAAATCATATTAAAATTGCATTTCTGGGAGTCAGTTTCAGTGTGACCAGGTGGTTTATGTGACTTTCTCGCGTCACGTAAAACATGAAGATTTCAGACAATGTTAGAGTAAATGTGCTGAAAGTCGCTGCAGAAAAAGGTTGTGTTGTTGCAAAGTGCCGGTCGAGCAGAAAACAACAATATAACGGAGACATGTTGAATGTTGAGTCCGGCGGAGATAAAGCTGATAAGGGAATCGCAGACGAACACGAAGCGGTCGATCACCGTCCGCTAGTTCACTCCTGCACGATAGGTGGCGCTGACCGAGAATATACGCTTCCTCATGAATGTACAGTATCTCTTAGGTTTTCCCATTAGGAGTTTCCCACAGGAGTTATGATCAGATAATATGATTGACAGCTCTAGAGCGAATGAGTTCTCTGACTCATGACAGACACGCATGGAAGAAAACATTTCTCTGGATGCCGTTTCGAGCTCTTCAGATCGCATAATATAATCCAGCGGAAGATGAATAGAGGTGATAATCTATATAAAGAAATATGAAGTAAACGTGTGAGAATAAATCTGAGACACTAATGATAACACACATCATCCCTTCTCAAGACCGTCATCGTGTGAAAGGCCCTTTAACATGAGTTTATTAAAGATAAATCCAGCTTGTGTTAGCTTGACCCCGTTGCTGACGGCGGGACAGACTTCCACCTTTAAAAGACACAGTAATCTTGTTTCTGTAAAATACACCTGTTGCTGAGCAGGTCTGAGCACACACACTCCTGTCACACTCCTGTCACGGGCTCTGTTTCCCAGTGTTCGAGTTCTTTATCAGTTGTCATGGTTTCAGATTAGCCCTTCGTGTATTTAAGACCTCAGTTCATTGTCTAGTTTATGTTGTGTTGTATATGTGTGGCTAGTTCTGACATCTTTGTGTTCATTAAAAGTTGCTTGTTATTCTGAGTCCGGCATTATCTGTTGGATTTAAACGACACACACTCCTGAAAACTCCAGGATGAGCTTCAAATGACAGAATAATCCTGGATCATGTCAAGTGATCGACAGCAGATCCAGATCACGGAGTAATCTCCTATTCTCCTGTGTGGGGTTTTTAGTTTATTGTTTAATAAAGTGACTGATGCTCATAAGCGTGAGTAAAAGTGTGCAAGGAAATGTGGCTGTTTTAGTTATTTTGTGTCTATATATTGACTTACTACAACACAAAATGTTCAATGCAAATGCAATAGTTGCTTCTGTTCTAGATTACCTGGCCTTGTAAACATCCATAAAACGCATGTCAATATGCAAACCTTTTCATGAGGGCAAAACATCACCTGCCGATACACAGGGAAAAACTGTGCTTCAAGCGTGACTGTAAACTGCAATACTCCAGATATTTTACTGCAATTATGATTACTCTAATTATAAGCATAATCACATTAACATAATCACAGCATTCGGTTTACATGAGCTCCGATCGCATTATATGGGTGCATTTAAGCATATATAATTGTTCAAATGTCTTCTGAAACTCTAGGCAATAATAGGGTCTTTAAAAACAGGAGCAACGCTTTAGATATTAAATTAAACTTCTGTTGTAAATAAAACAAAATCGTTTTCTGAGCATGCATGTGATTTAGCCATACTGAGAAATCTTTTCACGGCATGGAAATTTTGACCTCTTTCTGAAGGTCTACATGTAGAAAGGAAATGTAATAAATTGTTGAATGATAGACTCAAGATCCTGTGCTCGAAGAATGGGAAAAGCAATGGCATTCTAGCCTGTAAATGTCATTGATGAGTCATATGAACTTAAGGCTTTAAAGGAGAGCCTCAGTTTTCAGCCTTTAACTTCTTTCAAACGCGAGGCTCTTTATAATTACAAAGAGACGCGTAACACAGACTGAGGAGGAGGACGTCAATACTGAGAACACATATCCATTTGTTCATCTGCAATCTCTTCCCTGGGTTTAGATCGATCCTTTTTTACGGAGAACCTTAAAACCATTCTTGCATTTCATGGAAAAAAGTGTATTGGAATTCTGCTCGATCTCATAATCGTTTTAGATGCCGTTGTATAATCGAACAGTTGTGTCCTGTGGAGGGAAAAGTGCTTTATGTGGAATTATTCCAGTCATTATTCCAATACAACAAAGTGTTCGTGTTTATTGTTCACTATAGAAAATATTATATATTGCATAAATTACATACAGTGCGCCAACAATTTTTTGTTGATGTAATTTACACTTTTTTACGAAAATTCAAACACATTTTTAGTTTTTCTAACATTTGTCTGAAAACTGTATTTCAAACATGACAACTTTTGGCACATTAATGAATGACAACAACACAGACACTCCGTCTTTATGTTCTTCAACCATTTCTGTAGTCCTTTTGTAGTCAATTTCAGAGCTTCCCATTGGGCAAGATTTTTATTAGCTATGCTTTCATTAAAAATTGCGAATTTAACAAAATTACACAATTAAGAATATGGCATAAAACATTTGTGAAAAAAACAGCGTTTCCATCCCATGTTTGCAAGAGAACAAAATCATCACTTCCTGGGAAATTGGTACAAAATATCAGTAATAAATCTGCAAGTTTCTGCAATCTGGTTGTTTTCCCTCCATCATAAACGAGTGTGTCTCGTCGCGTCAGAGAAACACAGTAAGCGCTGTCGTGTTCTCCGGCGTTCGGATGCTGGTGTTCGGGAACACACTCGTGTGTGTGTGTGAGACGCTTCTGGAGGGAATTACACACACTCATTCTGATCACACACTCCGACTCCAGCGTTTCAGAAACACCAAACCAACACTAGAGACGCTGCGATGCCATTGGTCCACTGGTTACTCCAGTTATCCAATCACAGCCTCCGCTGAGGGACAGTCACCCGAGTTTATTGTTGTGCATTGAGGGATTTATAAAAACGTGACTTGAAATACAACTCATGTACCTTCTTCTCTGAATAAACACAGGTGCAAGTGCAAACTGAGGCCAAACATAATCAGATGAGATCTGGCACTTTCTCAAATCCCGACGCTTGGCGACAATCTACCATTTTGTCCTAATCTGATCTACAAAACCAAGATCTACCAAGCCATCCTATTTTTAGCTCGGCACATTTGCACAATCTGGTGAGAGACCATCAGAGTCAGGCCAGCGTCTGCTGTGTGACTGTGGTGTCGTCGCTCTCCTGTCGGGATTGTCCGTGCCGAACACCTGTAGGAGTTACACAATCAGAAACTCTCTGATGGACGAACTGCAGGAATACGAGAACTGACACTCAGCATCAATCGATTCATCATTCCGCCAGCTTGGCCCCAGTCCATCTCACGACTGACATCAATCGATCTTGAGACTTAAGGAGATGAAGGTTTTCTCATTCCGCTAATGATTTAAATATAAGTTAAATTCAGAAATTAAATGCAATGTAAAGGGTTTCAATGATAGTCTTATATAAATCTAAAATGATTCACTACATGCCAAGAGAGAGAGATTCAAGTCAACATGAATGTTCATTTGCTGGACACAGAAGACTCATCTTTTTGGGCCACGAGATCCACTATTGATCCTGCGCTCATCCATGGGGAATTCCTGGCAATAGTCACCGGGAGAGTCCGTACGACTGGCCGCTTTCACTGAGGATACATCGCTTCATCTGCCTTTTAATCTTTTAATGCATGCAAAGACTACATTGATGCATGATGCAAAGCTCATACGCAAAATAGCTCCTGGTGTGCACATGCAAACATAGCATCCAACATTTAAGAGAACTCAAACCTAATATTTGAGGAGGTTTAACTTGAACAAAGAAACATTTTCTACAACAAGTCTGAATTTATTATATCTTTATTTAACCAGGAGGTCCCATTGAGATTCAAAATCTCTTTTACAAGAGAGACCTGGCCAAGGTAACAGCCAAATCACAACAAATCCATACGTAACAAACACCAAATTACATTTTCACGATAAAAGAAGTACAAAACGTAAACAAAAAAAAAAAAAACACAATGAGACTCTCAAGAAAAACAAGAACATGTCTCCTTCACAACACTCTTTACAGTAGTTTTAAATTCATTTATGGACATAAGGGTTTCTAACTTTAGCTCTTTTTGTAGATTATTCCACCCCCAAGCTGCTAAATAAGAAAAAGCAGTTTTTCCAATTCGGTTGTAACTCACATTAAACAGCAACCACTCTGAGGAGCGTAGCAATGCATGAATGCAAAAGTGTGGTGAAGAAAAAGCAAGTGATCGATAAAATGTCCATGCTGGATAGGCCTGATCAGGTACGGTAACGTGTTTTGCTCAGAGCACTGGTGCTACAAAGCTCGAAAGTTTAGTAGCACAAGTATAACATCCGTTGCCATCCTGGAAACAACCACAATATCATCACTTAAATGGGCATGTGACTGAAAAAAGGACATTCAAGTTTCCATACAGGCCACACAAAATACAAAACTTAACAAGAAATGTCTTAATTTGACAAAAGTGGCAGACGGCAGGAACATAACACCTTTCCTATAAGTTGATTATCTTTGCAAAGCCCAATATCACTAATCATAACCCAATATCACTAATCATAACCCAATATCACTAATCATGACCCAATATCACTAATCATAACCCAATATCACTAATCATGACCCAATATCACTAATGATGACCCAATATCACTAATCATAACCCAACATCACTAATCATAACCCAATATCACTAATCATAACCCAATATCACTAATCATAACCCAATATCACTAATCATGACCCAATATCACTAATGATGACCCAATATCACTAATCATAACCCAACATCACTAATCATAACCCAATATCACTAATCATAACCCAACATCACTAATCATAACCCAATATCACTAATCATAGCCCAATATCACTAATCATAGCACTAATCATAACCCAATATCATGAATCATGACCCAATATCACTAATCAAATCCCAATATCACTAATCATAACCCAATATCACTAATCATAACCCAATATCACTAATCAAATCCCAATATCACTAATCATATCCCAATATCACTAATCATAACCCAATATCACTAATCATAACCCAATCACTAATCATAACCCAATATCACTAATCATAACCCAATCACTAATCATAACCCAATATCACTAAGCATAACCCAATATAACTAATCATAAGTAACCCAACATCACTAATCATAACCCAATATCACTAATCATAACCCAATATCACGAATCATGACCCAATATCACTAATCAAATCCCAATATCACTAATCATATCCCAATATCACTAATCATAACCCAATATCACTAATCATATCCCAATCTCACTAATCATAACCCAAAATCACTAATCATAACCCAATTTCACTAATCATAACCCAATCACTAATCATAACCCAATATCACTAATCATAACCCAATCACTAATCATAACCCAATATCACTAAGCATAACCCAATATAACTAATCATAAGTAACCCAACATCACTAATCATAACCCAATATCACTAATCATAACCCAATATCACTAATCATAAGTAACCCAACATCACTAATCATAACCCAATATCACTAATCATAACCCAATATCACTAATCATAACCCAATATCACTAATCATAGCCCAATATCACTAATAATAGCACTAATCATAACCCAAAATCACTAATCATAACCCAATTTCACTAATCATAACCCAATCACTAATCATAACCCAATATCACTAATCATAACCCAATATCACTAATCATAACCCAATATCACTAATCATAACCCCAATATCACTAATCATAACCCAATATCACTAATCATAAGTAACCCAACATCACTAATCATAACCCAATATCACTAATCATAACCCAATATCACTAATCATAACCCAATATCACTAAGCATAACCCAATATAACTAATCATAAGTAACCCAACATCACTAATCATAACCCAATATCACTAATCATAACCCAATATCACTAATCATAGCCCAATATCACTAATAATAGCACTAATCATAACCCAATATCACTAATCATAACCCAATATCACTAATCATAGCCCAATATCACTAATAATAGCACTAATCATAACCCAATATCACTAATCATATCCCAATATCACTAATCATAACCCAAAATCACTAATCATAACCCAATTTCACTAATCATAACCCAATCACTAATCATAACCCAATATCACTAATCATAACCCAATATCACTAATCATAACCCAATATCACTAATCATAAGTAACCCAACATCACTAATCATAACCCAATATCACTAATCATAAGTAACCCAACATCAGTAATCATAACCCAATATAACTAATCATAACCCAATATCACTAATCATAACCCAACATCACTAATCATAACCCAAAATCACTAATCATAACCCAATTTCACTAATCATAACCCAATCACTAATCATAACCCAATATCACTAATCATAACCCAATATCACTAATCATAACCCAATATCACTAATCATAAGTAACCCAACATCACTAATCATAACCCAATATCACTAATCATAACCCAATATCACTAATCATAACCCAATATCACTAATCATAAGTAACCCAACATCACTAATCATAACCCAATATCACTAATCATAAGTAACCCAACATCAGTAATCATAACCCAATATCACTAATCATAACCCAACATCACTAATCATAACCCAATATCACTAATCATAGCACTAATCATAACCCAATATCACTAATCATAACCCAATATCACTAATCATAACCCAATATCACTAATCATAAGTAACCCAACATCACTAATCATAATTCAACATCACTAATCATAACCCAATATCACTAATCATAGCACTAATCATAACCCAATATCACTAATCATAACCCAATATCACTAATCATAAGTAACCCAACATCACTAATCATAACCCAACATCACTAATCATAACCCAAAATCACTAATCATAGCCCAATATCACTAATCATAAATAACGCAACGTCACTAATCATAACCCAATATCACTAATCATAACCCAATATCACTAATCATAACCCAATATCACTAATCATAAGTAACCCAACATCACTAATCATAACCCAACATCACTAATCATAACCCAATATCACTAATCATAGCACTAATCATAACCCAATATCACTAATCATAAATAACGCAACATCACTAATCTTAGCTCAATATCACTAATCATAACCCAATATCACTAATCATAACCCAATATCACTAATCATAACCCAATATCACTAATCATAAATAACGCAACATCACTAATCATAGCTCAATATCACTAATCATAACCCAATATCACTAATCATAGCACTAATCATAACCCAATATCACTAATCATAACCCAATATCACTAATCATAGCTCAATATCACTAATCATAACCCAATATCACTAATCATAGTACTAATCATAACCCAATATCACTAATCATAACCCAATATCACTAATCATAACCCAATATCACTAATCATAGCACTAATCATAACCCAATATCACTAATCATAACCCAATATCACTAATCATAACCCAATATCACTAATCATAACCCAATATCACTAATCATAGCACTAATCATAACCCAATATCACTAATCATAACCCAATATCACTAATCATAACCCAATATCACTAATTATAACCCAACAATATCCATCCGTTTTGGTTGGACACTTGAAAATACTGCTTAATTTTCCTATAAATCCTTAGAAATGTCCAAAATGTTATTATAAGATATTCAATTATTATTAAAAACATCTTTGACTCAAATTTTTGTCAGTAAATCATATTCATCCACTGAGAGACATAACTCCTGTACACTTCTCTACACTGGAGAAAACTTATGGATTTACATGTTTATTTTAAAATGTATTTTGAGGGAAGTGTTATTTTTCCTATTTTTACCCAACATAGGGTGTTGTGACTGAGCATTATTGAGTACACACACATGTATAATGTCTGTTTCATTCATACCTCGAGCAGAAGTGAGACTCACAGAATTAATAAAACTTATGACGTTCCAGGAAATCCCTTATATAGACAAACGCCTCCAGCTATCACAGATAGAGACGTTTTGATGAAACATCAAGACAATAAACATTTGATTGCGACGATATATGGTTTTCTGTATTCTTTTAGACATCTCAGGTATTTTTATAAGAATAAAGTATATTTGTAATGCAATGCTCATCGACGTAAGCCTTTTTCACTGAAAAATACTATTAAATAATAGCATTTCTGCCTCATATGATATGAACATCAGATCCCAAAAGGAAGTTCTTTGAAAGACTTGACTGATGCTATGAAGTGAGTTTGGAGTAAAAACATGTCAGTAAATGTTGGACAACAGGGTTTTAAATGCATCTCTACACGTTTGGAAAGATGTCTGGCACATAAAACATTATAAGTGATCGCGCCGATCCGCTCGGACCACAGTGTGCTTCAGCATTAAACCTGCTGCACGTATATTTATTTAATTAAAACCTTGCAATTTCATAACCACACTAAGCCAAATCACGGCTTCAGTTTAATTTCTGTTAATCATGCGGAGAGAGATAAACCCTGGTGTGGTTATTGCTCGACACACAGGGCGAGCGTCTCAGAGTCACGGATGTGAGCATATGTAACAATGACATCACAATCCCTCTTTTTACTTGACTTCTAGTGCCTGTATATGCATGCCTATATGCAACAAAAAAAGGAAAGGAAAGGAGGAAGGAAAGAAGGAAGGAAGGGAAAAAGTTTAATGATTAATTTACTTCTGCTGAAACAATCTAAATGCAAATTGGACTTCTCTATCTGTATGTTCCAGGACGTAATGAGGTTTGAATTCAAATGACCTGCTTGCATTTCATCCACTTTGAGAGCCAAGTAAAAATTTAAGGGGGAAAGTCTTCAGCATAAACAAACTGAAATTACGGCTGTGATAGAACTCTAGAAAACTACAGCCGTCGCACATCAGAGTTCACATCTGATCAGGCCCTCTGAAATTGACTGTGGGTGATGTGTAAGTTACATAACCATTTTTTAAAATACCACCGTTCCACATTTCCACAGTGAAGCCGCTTCCCAGCCAAACGCATGTTAAACCATGACCTTCCCCGACCCGTACACCCACATGAGCGCGTGGAGTGGCGTATCACGATGTGATGCCTCGTAACTCTGCATTTAAACCAGTTAGTGAGCTTCATCAGGGTCAAACATTATCTCACGCTCGCAAGTTTGTTAAAGCCATGATGAGATAAATTGCAGAAGCAAACCCACAGCATTGCCCCAGTAAAGCGATGGCCAGAGCCGCTGACCTGCAGACGGGTCGATTCCCCAGGACCACCGCTGAGGGAACATCTCATATTGCCACATTTAAGGAGGGACAAATTGTCAAAATGATTCTAATAGAGGTAAATGTTGTACGCACTGCTCTAATGTGATTACAGATACTCAGATACTTACAGCAAGAGACTGCATTTCTGGCAAAACTGTCCTTAATAAGGTAAATAAGAGAAAATCGTTTCAAACCTTTTTCCAGAACTACAACACACACACACACACACACACAAACTAAAATACCGTGTGCAAAGTTGGTCATTACAGAAATCTGAAAAGGTACAGCAGCAAAAGAAAAGAAAAAACACCAAACAAATTGAATGATGACTGTTTTGGTCCAAAAAATCTTGACTAACATTATAAGTGGACAAACAAATTAAATAATTTGAAAAAATAATTATACTGTATGACTCATTTAAAATGACTAATGATGTTGAAAGAGGCGGAGGCCACATTATCCCCTTTCACAGAGTCTTGCTGTAGTTCAGGCTCGACTAGAACAGGTTTTCCTGCTTGAATGTTGATTATTCTCCTCATATTCTCCATTGTTGCGGCTCCTCTCTTCCCAGTCTGTCAGTAACGCTCTGTTTACTTCCTGTCTCTATGAAGCCCCTCCTTCTGAAACACACACTGTGCTCTGATTGGTCGGCTGGGTCAGTGTGTTGTGATTGGTCGAGCGCTTCGAGTGTGTTTGGGAAATGTCCCGCCCCTTACCATAACCGCCAGTTTAACACACTACTAACTAACTCAACCAGGCCTTTTTTGTGCTTTTGGAGGTTTTTCATGCTCAATCAGCAACATTACACACTTAAGAAAGTTAAACATGTACAAAAGCACAATAGGTCCACTTTAAAATTACACTTGTGTCTTTACAGTAAATATGACTGATATACTAAACCCTAACAATCTTGACTTGTAAACCGAATGCTTTTCTGCAGCCAGAGGTTCAGCATGATATCTCAACACTAGATCATAAGATCATAAGATCATAGTTCTGTCTCCCTGCAAACATGCAATGCATTCCAGCCAAGTGTACACCCAGAATGTCACTTTGAATAAAAGCGTCTGCCAAGTGCACATTTCTTACGTTTGCCATAAATGACCATAAATAATACCAAAACCATAAATTATGAATGCATTGATAGTGGTAACACTTTATTTCAATGGTCCACTTTAGAGATTCTACTAACAATAAATAAGTATCTTTGCAACTACATGTCAATAGCAGTCATTAAAGTATTAGACTGTCTGCTTAAGTAACTTTGTATATATATATATCAACTTATTCTCCTAACCCAAACCCTACTAACCTAACAGTCCACTAATACTCTAGAGTTACTGAAGCTGACATGTAGTTGCAAAGTTACTTTTAGTTAGAAGAACGCTAAAGTTAACTTCTAAATAAAGTGTATCCAATGAGATTAATTAAACATGTTCAATCAGTGCATCACACTGAACATATCTCAAAAGACTTAAAATATCTACATAATAGTATGACGTCACTGTAAATGTGTCTGGCTGTTATGTTTTTTGTAGTGGTTATGTTAAACTTTAGGCAAAATATCCACGGTATATAGTAAAATGTAACAAATGTATGTATAATTTAAATATAATATATTAGGAAGTCATAATGATTACATGTGTGCATATAATTGGCCATTATATATTTAAAACAGTAATATCCTACTAAACCTAAACTTATCTTGACAAACTATATATCATTTGAAAGCTTACAATCTCCAGTTTACATATTTGGTGACTGATTTTCAAAATAAATTACAGAGGAGCCGTAATTTATCAATTTGCAACAAGAATATGGGCACTAGTGGAGAAGTGTGGTACTGCGCCCAAACTAAATCTCACTGAAAGCTTATTTTCTGAGATATCAACCTAACATTTGAAACACAACTTGTTCAGATTTTTGGCTTTGATTTTTCTTGCATTTTCAAAGTCCTCCAGCTTATGAAAATATATATTTTATATAAAATATGAATAATTAAATTTTTAACATTGTACATTTCATAAACTCAAACTTCTATAACTTTTTTTTCTGTTTAACTTTCTTAATTTATTTCACTTCTACAAACATCTGTCTTCTTGTCTTGTCTTCTTTAAAACAAGACCAATCTTACATCTATATTCCAAAGCATTCTTGAATTACAACCATTTAAGTTCGAAATGTGCATTTTCATGTCTATTAAAGCTTAAGGGGTTAAATATAATATATTAGGAAGTCATAATGATTACATGTGTGCATATTTTTACAGTTTGGATGCTGTCAAACTGTCCAAATTGACATGAGCATTCAAACATGTACCTGTAAAAGTTGCATATATGAATGCCAATGAGATCCACCGATGGATAAAGCATAATGCATTGACGGCTTTACCGGTCTGCACTACTTCAGCTTCTCAGTTGTGTTTACCTCAGATTAAAGAACCAATCTGAGGATATGTCACTTCTGATTAACACCCAAACTGTCATGCAAGATTAAATATACATTGCAAACTTGTTTCTGCAACCTCAAAGTCTTTATCAGTCACTCACAATCAATCCAGGTAATACCTACCAATAGCCGGCATTACAGCGTTAGCATCTCTCTCCAATACACACCAGACCGTCTCACGCTGCAGAGAGCAGTATAGGTGTGCTGGCCCACTTAGATCCATATCAGAGAGGAACAGCCTCTGGTGATTCAGCTTCATTATCTGTCTGCTCGGGATTCTTCCTCCTGCGGTCGATATTGGCCTTTTATGGCCATCATCTGGAAATTTTAACGCCAAATTGTAAACAACTGACAGAGCACTGAAGTGCAACAGGTCACGTCAACAGCGGAGACTAGAAAACAAGAGATGGGCAGATGGAGAAGCGGCTCTAATGCACCGGCGAGGAGAGTCTTTTAATAGCGAAATATGAAGCCGAGAGGATCTTGATCCCTGGGCAACATGTTTCCGCTCGGACGCCATTACGTGCAGAAAACACAGATAGCAGACGAGTCACTCCCTGGAGCTTCTCTAACTTCTCTGAACCAAAGACACAGAACTGTTCAGAGCCGTCTCATACACTCCCGATACACTTTGCAATAGCGACTTAAGCTGATGTCTTCTCCTGCGTCACTGACTAACAAAAACAATGCCATAAGTCCTCACGTCCATGATGCAAGTGACCCTGGACCACAAAACCAGTCACATGGGTCAATTTTTTGAAATTGAGATTTATATATCAATAAATAATCTCTCCATTGATGTGTGGTTTGTTAGGATAGGACAATATTTGGTCGAGACACAACTATTGAAAATCTGGAATCTGAGGAGCAAAAAAATGTAAACATTGAGAAAATCTCCTTTAAAGCTGTGCATTTATGTTCACGATTGTGCTGCATTCACTCACAAAAATACATGTTTTATATATTTACGGTAGGACATTTACTAAATATCTTCATGGAACATGATCTTAATATCCTCATGATTTTTGGCATAAAAGAAAAATCTATAATTTTGACCCGTACAATGTATAGTTGCTATTGCCACAGATATACCCGTGCGGCTCCAGACTGGTGTGTGGTCCAGGGTCACATACGGTGTGACGAGAGATCAGGGGTGCGTTTCCGGAAAGCATCGCAACTATGGTCGCAAGATGTAGACTGAATAAATCCTTATTTTTGGCTAAATAAGCAAGCCGACATTCAGCACAACCCGTGTTATTTATTTAGAATACATAAAAATGTAAGTTACGTCTTTTAGTTTGTCAAGAGATTTAAAGCACCGTTTTTGAAGACTGCGCATGTGCGAACGAGCTCTACTGTGTAAGAACGAGACAAACATTGAGTCTGGTAATAAAGCAAAATAACTGAGAACAATTAGAAATGGTCTTCAGATGCCATGTCTGTAACTTATATGACAAAATCTAACCAACGTCATAAACCAGCGCGGTTGAACGATACACACGGTTTCGGGAAACAGTCGTGACTAGCTAGTTGATTTCTCCAGCGATGCATCGTACTACGGTAGTTAAGCAGCGAGAGATATAGCTGTACGGGAAACACACTCCAGGACGGGAGAGATGTGGCATTAACTCCAGTTTGGGACCAGTGATCAGACCAAGCATCAGATTCCCAGTCCTGACATGGCTGTCGTTGTGCTCCTGAACTGTGTGTGAGGAACGGCTCCATCACAGTTCTCCTCGTCACATGGCCTGAGAAGTTTCTGGACTCGCTGACCGAGATTTGTCTCTGTGAAAGTGAGCTAAAATGGAGAAAGATCTGGTCATTCAAAATCCTTCGGTTCATTCTGTCCTTGTCAATAAAACCGGCTGTCACACACTGTTGTGTTTGTACATGACAACATGGGCTGTTGATCGGCTAAACCTGCTTAGCATAATATCCTTTTGTAATGATTCAAAAATCATAATTAGCTAGTCCAGGGAAAGCTTGACAACGGCGAAACCACATGGCAAGTCATATAGACCCAGTTTGATGTCCTCCATGAAAGGGTCCGCTTGATGCCTGACATACACACGCTGTAAAGCGGACGGCTACGGGATCTCAGGAGATCGAGTGTATGAAAGCGCCGCCGGCCTTCAACAATGATGCAGTGACAAGTGACCATTATATAATGATCCTTTGAGAAACAAAACACGACACGACTCAACATAAAAAGCTTTTGTGTTTTTCTTTTGCCTAATTACACACATAACTTATAGGCTGTCATGAGTTGTTTTATCATTTGATGGAGGTTTAATGCCATACTGTGTCTGTGGAGATTAATCATAGCTTTGACAATGAAGTGAAGTGATATGCTTTTAAAAAATGATGTAAGACATCCAAATACTGTCATTAAAGAACTAAGCATCCGAATCCTGATGAATTGGCGTGTCCCTTGTTCTCGAGCGCATCTGAAGATTCAGGACAGGGGGCTTATGGGTAAAGTTTTACTCTAACTGACAGCTACTGTAGAAGGAACGCTGTATCACTGTTGCATGATATTGCATCATACAGTGTGTAACTGCAGATCATTCTGAGCTCGTTTCATGCAGTTTGTTTTCATTTCAGGAGAGTGCATGATAACTCATTTTAATACTCTCCTCCCATAAATGTTGCATCTAGAAGAGAAACTCCTACTAATGCATATGCAATGCGATCCGCCGCAAAAATAACCCTGATATTAACTGTGTGTACAAATCTAATAATACAAGTGAAATTTGAATATGGTGCAAAAGTTAATTTATTTCAGTAATTCAACTTTAAAGGTGAAACTAATATATTATATAGACTCATTACATGCAAAGTGAGATATTTCAAGCCTTTATTTGTTGTAATTGTGATGATTATGGCTTACAGCTTATGACAACATCAAATTCAAAATTAGAATATTGTGAAAAGGTTTTCATAAGCTGTAAGCCATAATTATCACAAATAAAGTCTTGAAATATCTCACTTTGCATGTATTGAGTCTATATAATATATTAGTTTCACCTTTTAAGTTGAATTACTGAAATAAATGAACTTTTGCACCATATTCTCATTTCTCCAGTTTCACCTGCAGATTATTATTTTCAGGAGAAGTTTGTTTTAATTACAGTCATATTATTATAATTGTTGGTAACACTTAAAGACTTAGGTATTCATAATGTACAATTTAATGCATTATATATTTTCATAAATAATTGTATCCACATTTAAAATGCATTATGATATTTGCAGATTTCTTGTTACATCTGCATGGGTTGTTTGTCATGTGTTTTAATGCATTATATCTTATAAAGGTGTAATGCTGAATATACGCACAACAAACTGTGGTTTCATTGCTTCCGGTTCAGATCTTTCTTTGCGTGAAATATAGACGCATTTTACTTAAGATACCGAGCAAAGATTAGCACAACTGATGTCCATTGCATATGCAGATTGATATCTAAAGCATTCGGCCGTTTAAAAGACCTTAAAAGTCCATGGAGATATCGGCATCAGTCCATACCGCCGATAAAACTTTCTCTGACAAACAAATGAGTTTCTCTGTTTGATCATGTGGCGTTCGGCATAAAGCCTGTATTATTAAAACTGTAGTTGCAATTATTCTTGAGATCATACAATTAATCATAAGGTGCATAACATGCCAAAATTTAGGATTTTAAGACATCTTGCATGTCTTTGCTATCAAATTGACACTGAAAATATGAGAATTCAAAAAATTAATACAAAAAAAACCCTCTGTGTACATTGACGAGATTAACTCTAACGCTAATTGCATTTACATGAAATCTGAATTTGGCTCCAAAAGCATGTTTAATAAAAGCACTGCTCTACATTTCTATTATGATATTGCACTAAGACATGAAGTGGGAGTCATTGTTTGTTTTACCCTTGCTACCGGCTCCATATGTACCCGCGTCTGCTGAAGACATGAGTAATGCCGGCCTCCCATCACCATGTGTGATTCACTGAGGGGGTTTCTGACTGTCAGCACAACAGCAGCGGTCGAGCACGCCATCACTGACCGGAGCGCTGCACCGACGCTGTCACATAAATCAATGCTGCACTTAAGGGAATCAATAGCATTTGATTGAAGATGACAATCAGGAGCAATGCATTTTTGGGTTTGCCTGCACCAGAGGAACGGCACGGCAGAGGAAACACACATCCAGGCTGAGCGTCAGATAAACTGACGAATCCTCCTTTTCAACACAGAGAGAGGAGATGATGGAGGGACGATCGTGCCGCGGGGATGAACAAAAATATTTATACTGCAATTTAGTATAAGGGCAAATGCGTCAAATTATACAGAAAAAATGAATCTAACCCTCTGATGACTAACTTATTAAGGATGTGTTTTGCATGTAAGGGTCAGATTTACTAAACAGGGCAAATTAGCGTGAGAGCGCTATAATCCCATATATGCCGATGGGAAAGTTCTGCTCGTGATCTACTGACGACACACACATTAAAGAACACACACACAGCCCGATCATTTACATAATGACCAACACAATTTAACAAGAGCAGCGCAAATTAGCGTCCGGTTTAAGACGTGCTTTTTTGGGCCAAAATAATGGCAAACACCAGTACATTGACTAGAGCAAACCTTAGTAAATCACCTCGCACACTCAAAAAAGTCAACTAGCCACTTGCTTGATTTGCATAATACAAACATGTCTGATTAATAAGACTATAACGAGTTTACTTCTGTTAAATTATTCATTCTTGTTACTTGTAACTTGTAATGTTTGCTTTAGTTGGCCAGTTGACCCTTACATTTAACTTTAGATTTTGTTTTGCTGTTGTAACTGAGTTATAACAGACAGATGGACAAAAAGAAAAGGTGATCAGATGTTGGTGGTCATGTCTTAACATAATCATCATTTTACCTGAATCACTGAACTTATTTAGAGGCTCATCTCTGATTTGAATTTAGGTTCAGTTGCATGTAATTATGCATAATTTACTGTTATTACTATGGTAAGTACATGTAAAATATGTAACAAAGACAATGTAAAATAAAGTGTTACCGTGAAACCTTTAAAGGAAACCGTGCTGTGCTCTAAACAGCAGGACTGTGCTAAAGTAAATGCAAATGAGTTTCATTGAAATCTTCTCTGGAAAGGTGAACGAGGACAGACAGATTCTCAGAGGAACGAGTAGAAGGAGTTTATCTTGCAGGTTTCCTGATGAGGAGCTTCACAGGTGATATGAAAGTCCCATAACTGATGATGTGAAAGTCCCATAACTGATGTTGATGTGCAGCTTAAAGCCAGTGATCCACAGCTCCGTGTCTGATGATACGCTCCTCCTGCAGTATATACTTCAGTGTAGTTATCGTAGGCACTCAAACAGACTGTGAATAATATTTAGATTGTGGAGTGCAGTACCCGTTTCAACCACTAGCTGTCAATATTACATACTGCACCTTTAAACAGCCATTCTGATTCCTGTATTCTCTGTGGTGTTCATCAGGCTAAGTCCCCCTTTAGTCACTAATTTTATCCCTTAAAACTCATATTTAATCCTTTTTTCTGTGAAAAAAAGATTCTTCATCCCTTAAAGGGTAACTAAACACTAAACCAACTTTTTTTAGTTAATGATCTGTAAGAATGGAGCTTCATAAATGCTGTTCATTGATTCGAGTTTTTACTTTTATGTTACTTTTTTTAACATTTGAGTATAAAGTGTTTTAATTTTCAAATATATGGTGTAAAAACGTCTGAGTGCTGCCCTCTTCAGGTTAAACGGAATCTCCTGAAGTAGGGGTACTCTCTGACGTAGGGGTACTCTGTGACGCTCCTCTGCCACGCCCCTGGCAGCCCCTGGTATAAAAGCATCTGCTTCCGTCAAAACCACTGTAGCGAGTCAGGAGTTGGAAATTGGAATTACGAGTATTGAAAACGATCAGGATAGCGTATTTTAGCACTGCTGGACTGTATAACTTTCCACCAGACTTGGAAATTAGGCGCCAGTGTTTACATGCACTTGTGTGCCAAACGCTGCTCTTCCTGCATGGACTCCACAACCACCGGCGCGTTTTGCTGGATATTTTTTTTCACATAGCGGCAAAATATGCTTAACGGAGGTCAATAGCAATAATAATCCACTCAGATACTGGCCCCATTCTCTCTTGCGCGGCTGCTTCGCTAGCATCGTCGGATGCCGATCGCGATGCGGGAGTTAATGCGATGCGACACCGCAGTTTGAGCTCGCGGCTCGAATTGATATGGTTTTGGCTCTGTGTCCATAGACAATTCGTCCACTTCAGGGGAAGGTGGGGGAGAAAAGTCCTCGACTTTAAATGACCGCTCTGTTGTAAAGCTACTTGCGTCACTCCAGTCACTCTCCATCTTATCGAGTCTGACAGCAGCTGTCAATCACTGCGTGTCTGTCAATCACGCGCTCAGCCCCGCCCTCGGTTCGTCCGTTGGGCTCTGCCCACTTTTCCAGCATTTTTCAAATATTGCCAGTGGGTGGAGTCAGGCTCTGACCAGGGGTTTAGTTACCCTTTAAAATAGCGTCAATGTAACTCTTGCCTCATTTAGTATACGCGGTTCTATGAATATGCAAATGAGTCCCGCCTCCACTCACTCACTCAGCTCAGAGATCCACTGGTTGACGATCACACGTTGATAATAATAATAATCATTTATTGTCAATGCAATGATACAACGATATTACATTAGAGCATCAATCGACAATATCAACAATAGCATATTTTGTGAACAGGCACAGCGACAAATAACAAACAGGGAAATGGTATATGAGGCGAAGGATCACTAGTAACCAGGAATATTAGTATAATTGAGTGTGCTGCAGTGAAGTCCAGTTCACAGGTATTGCAATTGTTGGATAATATGCATAAAATACGGATTAAAGATACAATATGTAATTTTTTTCGCCGCTAGGGGTCGCTAACCTTTTACAATAACACAGGCGTAGGTTTATGACGCAGTGATAAGCTGAATTATGGATCTTGTCGTCAAGCCGATGGATCTAATAATGTTTATGGATGAGTGAATACACTGATATGTTTATCATGACTGTGGTGTGAAGCAGAGCACGAGTGCTAATGAGAGACAGATATCAGCGCCACACGCGAGTCCCGCGGATATAAAGGAATAAGGACCCGCAAGTGCTGTATTAATACTCACACAGGACAGTTTATTAGACGAATGAAGCTTGTGGCGCTCTCGGCGTCTCTGTCGAGTGGAAGTTAGTCGCGGACGCTAGCTCTCGGCGTCTCTGTCGAGTGGAAGTTAGTCGCGGACGCTAGCTCTCGGCGTCTCTGTCGAGTGGAAGTTAGTCGCGGACGCTAGCTCTCGGCGTCTCTGTCGAGTCAAAGTTAGTCGCGGACGCTAGCTCTCGGCGTCTCTGTCGAGTCGAAGTTAGTCGCGGACGCTAGCTCTCGGCGTCTCTGTCGAGTGGAAGTTAGTCGCGGACGCTAGCTCTCGGCGTCTCTGTCGAGTGGAAGTTAGTCGTGGGCGCTAGCTCTCGGCATCTCTGTCGAGTGGAAGTTAGTCGCGGACGCTAGCTCTCGGCATCTCTGTCGAGTGGAAGTTAGTCGCGGGCGCTAGCTCTCGGCATCTCTGTCGAGTGGAAGTTAGTCGCGGACGCTAGCTCTCGGCGTCTCTGTCGAGTGGAAGTTAGTCGCGGGCGCTAGCTCTCGGCGTCTCTGTCGAGTGGAAGTTAGTCGCGGGCGCTAGCTCTCTGCATCTCTGTCGAGTGGAAGTTAGTCGCGGGCGCTAGCTCTCGGCGTCTCTGTCGAGTGGAAGTTAGTCGCGGACGCTAGCCCTCGGCATCTCTGTCGAGTGGAAGTTAGTCGCGGACGCTAGCTCTCGGCGTCTCTGTCGAGTGGAAGTTAGTCGCGGACGCTAGCCCTCGGCATCTCTGTCGAGTGGAAGTTAGCCGCGGACGCTAGCTCTCGGCATCTCTGTCGAGTGGAAGTTATTCGCGGACGCTAGCTCTCGGCGTCTCTGTCGAGTAGAAGTTAGTCGCGGACGCTAGCTCTCGGCGTCTCTGTGGAGTGGAAGTTATTCGCGGACGCTAGCTCTCGGCATCTCTGTCGAGTGGAAGTTATTTGCGGACGCTAGCTCTCGGCGTCTCTGTCGAGTAGAAGTTAGTCGCGGACGCTAGCTCTCGGCATCTCTGTCGAGTGGAAGTTAGTCGCGGACGCTAGCTCTCGGCGTCTCTGTCGAGTGGAAGTTAGTCGCGGACGCTAGCTCTCGCCGTCTCTGTCGAGTGGAAGTTAGTCGCGGACGCTAGCTCTCGGCGTCTCTGTCGAGTGGAAGTTAGCCGCGGACGCTAGCTCTCGGCATCTCTGTCGAGTGGAAGTTAGTCGCGGACGCTAGCTCTCGGGGTCTCTGTCGAGTGGAAGTTAGCCGCGGACGCTAGCTCTCGCCGTCTCTGTCGAGTGGAAGTTAGTCGCGGACGCTAGCTCTCGCCGTCTCTGTCGAGTGGAAGTTAGTCGCGGACGCTAGCTCTCGGCGTCTCTGTCGAGTGGAAGTTAGCCGCGGACGCTAGCTCTCGGCATCTCTGTCGAGTGGAAGTTAGTCGCGGACGCTAGCTCTCGGGGTCTCTGTCGAGTGGAAGTTAGCCGCGGACGCTAGCTCTCGCCGTCTCTGTCGAGTGGAAGTTAGCCGCGGACGCTAGCTCTCGCCGTCTCTGTCGAGTCGAAGTTAGTCGTGGACGCTAGCTCTCGGGGTCTCTGTCGAGTGGAAGTTAGTCGTGGACGCTAGCTCTCGCCGTCTCTGTCGAGTGGAAGTTAGCCGCGGACGCTAGCTCTCGCCGTCTCTGTCGAGTGGAAGTTAGTCGTGGACGCTAGCTCTCGGCGTCTCTGTCGAGTGGAAGTTAGCCGCGGACGCTAGCTCTCGCCGTCTCTGTCGAGTGGAAGTTAGTCGTGGACGCTAGCTCTCGGCATCTCTGTCGAGTGGAAGTTAGTCGTGGACGCTAGCTCTCGCCGTCTCTGTCGAGTGGAAGTTAGTCGCGGACGCTAGCTCTCGGCGTCTCTGTCGAGTGGAAGTTAGTCGCGGACGCTAGCTCTCGGCGTCTCTGTCGAGTGGAAGTTAGTCGCGGACGCTAGCTCTCGGCGTCTCTGTCGAGTGGAAGTTAGTCACGGATGCTAGCTCTCGCCGTCTCTGTCGAGTGGAAGTTAGTCGCGGACGCTAGCTCTCGCCGTCTCTGTCGAGTGGAAGTTAGTCGTGGACGCTAGCTCTCGGCGTCTCTGTCGAGTGGAAGTTAGTCGCGGACGCTAGCTCTCGGCGTCTCTGTCGAGTGGAAGTTAGTCGTGGACGCTAGCTCTCGGCGTCTCTGTCGAGTGGAAGTTAGTCGTGGACGCTAGCTCTCGGCGTCTCTGTCGAGTGGAAGTTAGTCGCGGACGCTAGCTCTCGGCGTCTCTGTCGAGTGGAGGTTAGTCGCGGACGCTAGCTCTCGGCGTCTCTGTCGAGTGGAAGTTAGTCGCGGACGCTAGCTCTCGGCGTCTCTGTCGAGTGGAAGTTAGTCGCGGACGCTAGCTCTCGGCGTCTCTGTCGAGTGGAAGTTAGTCGCGGACGCTAGCTCTCAGCGTCTCGAAAATGCCACACTGATATTGATTCTTGTTTTAGTTCTCCTTTTGTCCCAAAGTCTGCTTGCCATGTTCATTATGTTTGAACGAAACAACAACAGCGTGAGCGTCGCTAAACATTACGCTGTTGTTCACGTCTGTCGCCATGGTTACTATGGCAGCGGAAACCAGCGATAACGCGGATATTACGTTAGTGACTGGCGACAGTGAACAGTGAGTCCGAGACTTGATTTATATGCTGTTTAATGTTGATAATCGTGTTATTTTACACATGCAGATGCTATTGCTTGTTTCTGCTTCTTCTTCTCCTGTGTTTCGATCAGGAGATTCAGTGCTCGTTCAGAAGAAGTGTAATAGCGCCCCCTACCGTATAACAGTGAAAACACGGAAAGACAGAAAACTTCTGTCAATGCTGGGGAAAAAGTTAATCCGTTGGAATAATAATTATTTTTTTAAACTTAGTTGAAAGTTGGTTAAATAATAGTTTAGCCTGTTGTAATGCCAAATAAAGTGTTGACAGGCTGCTGTTGCTCATCCCATCATGACATCATTATACTGGTTTAATATGCCTGGACGAGCGCGGTTTTCCTACTGGGAGAAGAAGTCTCAACAGCTTAACAAGTGCAGCCTGTAAAACTGCTCTAAATGGCAGGAAAGAGTCGCCTTGGGACACAATTAAAACTAAGTGGGATGAGCTTTATATCTGTTTTATGTGGGACATTTTAATTACCGTTAACAAATGATGACTTGCACACAATCCTCTCTAAATCACGGCGAGCTCCTGCGCGTAATCATAAACTCACACTGATCGGGCCAGTTCTGCTGTCCACATTCACAACACAAAGTTAACTGAGTTCACATACTTCTGTTGATTAAGACGAGCTGACCTAACCGCCACTAATGAGTCATCAGCTCATTAAAATATGAATAATGTTCTCCAGCTGTTGTATGGCTGCCAGGGTGTTTGTGAAACCAGAGATAAATGCTTTTAATATCACATATGCGTATAGTTGTCTTCAGAAACGGCTGATCAGATCCAATTCCTGCGGCTCGAGTTGATGTTTCCACAAATACAGATCGTACCTTATATTTAACACTTCAGATTACATAAATCAATGTTGCACATATCACATGCAAAGCAAATATATAATTATTTGAAAAGCAACAGCATTATGTATAGAGTGTGTGTGAGAGTGATGTGTGTCCATGTAGAAGTTGCTTTTTTTGTTATTTATGTAATATTTTAAAAGATTATTAATGTTTTTATTTGAAATGTTTCATATCTTAACCTGTTAACCTACAGCTCCTTTTGAGCACAAATCAGAGAACTTATAATAGTAGAATAACACATTTTCAAGGCATTGTGATTGTATCTTGTATCATACAGTTTTTTATTACACACAAAATCTTTTCATGTCACACGATTTCTGAAACCTCTCAAAGTGCAGAACTACTCACCACATCTCCAAACCATCAGCTATTCCTCAGCCTTTGACTCGCATAAAACACTTTTTTCAAAACTCTACACACAATTCTCTTCCTAACACACACAAATCTAACATGAAGTGACCAACCAATCAAAATGCTCACTCACACACACACACTCCTCACATGTGCAAACACTAATTGCTTTACTGATCACTAACCAATGGTTAGTTCGTGTTAGTTAATACATTAACTTATGGTTACTAATTATCCTTATTGTAGAGTGTTACCAAAAAACAATAGTTAATACTTAACGTTCTTTGTTTAAATTAATAATAAATAATAAAAAATCTATCAAACTCCTCTATAAATGACTGAAGTGTGGCGTACACTGGCAAAGAGAAAGCTGTCGTTTTACTAGAAGATCCAGTTGTGACATTTTGATAAAAATAAAAATAAACGCCAAAATTATTGGTGGCAGAGATTCAACACTGAAATATTGCTCTGAGATGTTAGTCCATATTGTCATGATATGATCATTTCCAACGCTATCTCACGACCAATTCGTACGAATTTGTACGAGTGATTAAAAGGTGGCTAATTCGTACGAATTTGTACGAGTGATTAAAAGGTGGCTAATTTGTACGATTTGTCTAAACCCACGTGATGGGTAGGTTTAGGGGCGGGGTCAGGGGTAGGTCATTCGTATGAATTCATACGATTTTGGCAAATCGTAAAATATGTACGATTTAGCAAAACACGTACAGATTCGTACGAATTAGCCACCTTTTAATCACTCGTACAAATTCGTACGAATTGGTCGTGAGATCGGGTTGTCATTTCTGCATATTTATCAGCTGTGCATCCATGAGAATCTCCCGATCCAGAACATCCCAGTGGGACTGAGATCTGTGTGTGTGTGTGTGCGTGTGTGTGTGTGAGTGTGTGTGTGTGTGTGTGTGTGTGTGTGTGTGTGTGTGTGTGTGTGTGTGTGTGTGTGTGTGTGTGTGTGTGTGTGTGTGTGTGTGTGTGTGTGTGTGTGTGTGTGTGTGTGTGTGTGTGTGTGTGTGTGTGTGTGTGTGTGTGTGTGTTCTGCTGCTGTAGTCTGCTTCACATGTTGAGAGTTCACAGATGCTCTTCTGCACCTCGACTGTAACGAGTGGTTATTTGAGTTAATGTTGCCTTTCTCTCATCTGAACCAGTGTCTGGTCATTCACCTCTGACCTCTGACCTCAACAAGTAATTTTCACTCACTGGATATTTCCTCTTATTTAGCCTATATTCTCTGTAAACCCTGGAGATTGTTGTGTGTGAACCAGTCTCTCTCCACGGTCAAACTCACTGAAATCATCTTTCTTCCTCATTCTGATGCTCAGTTTGAATCACGTCTATATGCGTAAATGCATTGAGTTACTGCCATTTAATTGGCTGATTAGATATTTGGGTAACACTTCATTTTACAGTGTCATTGTTACATGTACTTACCATAGTAATAACAGTCAATTATGCATAATTACATGCAAATAACCCTCAACCAAACCCTAATCCTGTAGTAATACATGTAGTTACTTAATATTAGTATATAATTACACTGTAACCAAACAACAGTGCTCGCATGAATAATGATATTCTCTGACTCTGATGCTTCTGCTTTATAATATATGTATGCAATTTGTTTTTTCTTTTCTCTGTAATTATATGGTATATTTTAGTTCTCCTTTTCTGCTAGTATAGTATTACTTTGTTTACTAGTCTTGTTACTGTATTTTCTGTCCAAAAGCCTCCCGTGGACAGGTGTTGAAAATTAGCATGTGTGCTAAAACACTTAAACAAATGCATATGGTTCGTCCGATGTAATTGTATGTCCATGTAAAAAAAAAAAAAATGAAAAAACAATGACACCTTACAATAAAGTGTAACCGATATTTGCATTAATGAGTTGAACAGGTGCTCTAATAAAGTGGCGGTGTGTAGAATTGTTCATAAGATCAGTAACATTTTCATTATAAATGTGGATAATCCAGTCAGAATTAAGAGTCGTATCTTTCTTTCTCACAGTATTAATTTAATAATATGCAGATAACTCAAAGTGAGCGATGCACACACTCTAAAAATACTGGTTGTTTTAACCCAATTTTGGGTCAAATATGGAGAAACTCAAACATTGGGTTAAAAATGTTATAACAAATGTAACCCAACGGCTGGTTTGTCCATATTTGACCCAAATTTGGGTTAAAACAACCCAGCATTTCTTAGAAGTCAACTTTATTAGCTTGCCTGGGCGTTTTTTTGAAGTCCTGTCTACACTATGGGGGGATCACTGAACTCTTTTGTTAAAACTTGCATGTTCACATCAAAGACTTGGCATTGTTGTATTGTACTTTGTGTTTCTAAATCAGTCCCTGTAGTGAAGCATCTGAAGCGTTTAACAGCCCGGCGAGCATACACACGCTGCTCGTCTCTACGCCGCTCAGATGACTAATTTATAGGGAAAAGCTTCAAGCTCAATTGGAAACCGGCAGAAAGGTGGGCCGGCGTTTGTGATTCCACAGAAAAGAAGCCAGGCTCTCGAGTTTGAGCGCTTGAAGTGGCCCGGCTATAGAGATGAAGCGATACCGAGATTTAAAGCTCTTCAAAGCCGCTTTGTGTTCGCAGTGATGGAGAGACCGCGCCATACTGTACATGATAGCGGAGCGGGAACGGCTAAGAGCTCCTGTACATCTGATGTGCAAATCCCAAAGTTTGTTTACAGTAAACTTTACCATGATGATGATTAGCGTACAGCCTCATTAATCTGCATGAGAACAGATGTTTACTGTACACACACACACTTATGCTGTTGAGTACACTTCCAAAACTGGCGGACAGGATCATTTATTAATATACTTATACTTGCAATTGTTTAAATAATAACATGTGCAAAAATCTATGGATTCTTATGAATCTACAAGGGGGCTGATTTTATTTGAATAAAGTATTAATCTGCATATTTGTGGAGTTACTGTTAGTTAATCACAATAAATTGTTGTTATTTTTTTCTCGTTAAAAAAACAGTACATAAATATTCATCATAAGTTCATTCCTATTGTGAATAATTAAAGACTTAACAAATGAAAAGTGCTTCATCTCATTTTATTATTTTGTTCTTTTATTTGGGACGTAATGGATGCAAAACAAAACTAATGAATTATAAGTTTGTCAACAGCTTCACTAATAACTCAAAACTTGTTTTCAATGTTTTCAAACTCAACATTTGTTTGTTTGTTACTAATATAAAGAAAAAAACAAAATAAATCGTATTAATACAGAAAAAAAGAATACACAAACATTTAATACAGTTTTTATACAATATGTATTATTACTAATAATTGTTAAAAAATTATAATACTGTAATATATTTTGTAATATTTTTACGATTATTTAGATGCAGTGCTATTTTAGTTGTATTCTAGTTTTACTAATAATTTGAATGAGCTTTTATTTTTCAATTTTTAATTATGTTAACTTTAGTTCCAAATTGTATAATTTAGTTACTTATTTTAGTTTATTGCCAAGGCAACATTTCTCATTTTCATTTAGTTTATTCATATTGATATTTTATTTCAGCTGTATTTTAAAGGTAGGGTAGGTCAGAATTGTCTAAAAAAAACTTTTATTCAAATTTGTTTAAACTGTCTTTATATACCAATGCATAATTAAAATGCAAGTACTCTGAAATAGAGAGTAAAAAAAAACGAGTGACTATAGTGTATTTAATCTTCATAAAACACAGCTCATTAATTCCATTCACTTCCACCTAAAAACGGGTGCGCGACTGCGCGCACGTGGGCAGAGCCAGTAATAGAGCTGGTAAGTCCCGCCCCCTCCGCTAACCCCGCTGGACCTCAAAGTTGAAAAACCGTCAATGCAAGTGAATGGGAGGAAATGATTATTTTCTGGTCCCGTTTGAATTGTGCCATGAATGTGAACATATGTTGACTGTGAATTTTTTATATAATCTTTCATGTTACAAGTTTGACAGTATATGGTATGATTCGTCGGCTAGCAGTTGTGGAAAAGACATGACGAGAAAGACTACATGTCGCCTATGTGACGTCACCGCATAAAGTTGACTTACCCGAGGTTTTCGCCAACCTCAACGATTTTGTCCTCTCCCCGAAAGAAGGCGGTGAAGTGCACCAAAGACACAGCCATGTCTAGCGGGATCCGTGAGCTAGAGCCGTGAGCTAGTGGTGTTCACGTTTCAAACGCGTCG
Source organism: Phoxinus phoxinus (assembly GCF_949152265.1). Classification (NCBI taxonomy): domain Eukaryota; kingdom Metazoa; phylum Chordata; class Actinopteri; order Cypriniformes; family Leuciscidae; genus Phoxinus; species Phoxinus phoxinus. The sequence goes on along the minus strand of NC_136899.1, from coordinate 26,255,023 downwards.
AAAGCAGCGAAGAGTTGTAGTCCACAAAGTGCTCTCACACAAAGTCTACCCGTATCAAACTTCTACCCGCTAAATTGTAGCATTCTTCACACGAAAGATTATATAAAAATTTCACAGACAACATATGTTCACATTCATGGCACAATTCAAACGGGACCAGAAAATAATTATTTTCTCCCATTCACTTGCATTGACGCTTTTTCAACTTTGAGGTCCAGCGGGGTTTTACGGAGGGGCGGGACTTACCAGCTCTATAGCGGCGGTAGTCATGGCGACGGAGAGTGACAGTTGCGCAAGCCAATCCTGTGATTCGTCCCGAATGGAAATAATGAGCTGTGTTTAATGAAGATTAAACGGTCTAGAGTCACTCGATTTTTATACTCTTTTTATCAGAGTACTTACATTTTAATTATGCATTGATATATATAGAAAGTTTAATCAAATTTGGTAAAAAGTTTTTATATAAATCCTACCTACCCTACCTTTAATTAACAGAAATGTTTTTAATACTTAGTTTTATTAAAGGGCACCTATTGTGACATTTAAAATGTTCCTAATGTTGTTTAGGGAGTCCCCAACAACAGTTTTACGTGCATGCAATGACAAAAAACGCTTTTGTTGTCGTATAATATGCATTTATTTTTACCTGATTTGCTCACAGACTCCCAAATGATTCGTTCAACGACTCGTTTTTCAAATCCCTCCTTTGCGCGACGCTAATCGTTGATTGGTCAGATGACCCAGCAGTGTTTACAGAGATAATACTTATTGTTTAACACGGAGTACAATGATGCTTTTATCAATTAAATTGTGTTATAATAATGATTATAGTCCACTGCTTTGTAGTTTGCAGTAAAAAACTAAAAATAAGATAAAGAATGTTATGTTAGCGAGCATAGCCCAGAGTTCATATTGTAAAAGCACAATCAGTCTTTGTTTGCGTTAGCCCGATGCATAAACATAACGTTTTTACAAAAATAAAAAAAATAAAATGCAGTTACGTTACTACGAGGTATTACTCTATTCTTTAAGACAACTCCGAAAACAACGACAAACACTTCACATATCTCAATACAATTGTCATTGAAGACCTAGAAGCTAAACGGTGCTTACACAACAAACAAAATAATTATTAAGCATGCTACATAAAATATAAAAGCAACAATTATTAATAACACTTACAGGTTGTGATACGGAGGAGGAAGCTGATGCAAATACACTTGGAACTGAACCTTCCTTCAATATCAGCGGCTCGCGAATCCAAGTTTGAGTGCATTTAAAAAGCAATCGTCTTCTAAATGGCGCGAACAAAGCACAAGGCTCGGACTATACTTCTGTGGTATAGTTGTATATGAATTGTAGCCACTTAGTCTTCAAATGCTGACTTCACTTGAGTCGCACTTCAGAACACAGTGTCTCGTCGCCATGATGTGTTTCCCTGCTGGCCTTGGAGCGCAATAAGTGGGCGTATCGTATTCAAATAACTTGACAAGTTGACGTCATCTAGTCAGAGAAAAAGCTTCGGTCTTCTAACGATTCATAAAAATGACTCAAGAGTCGACTCTTTTGAAAGACAATAACTTTATATACGGTGCACTTTCATATTTCAAACTTTGCAGGATGTTTTTGTTCACTTAGATCTATGTTACACACTACATGAAAGGTACATTTCAAAATTCCATAATAGGTGCCCTTTAAACAATAATACCGGTAATAATAATAATGCTGCTATGTACATCTTTCATAAACAGACTTATACAACAATCACATCTGTTTCAGTCACTGTGTGTGTGTGTGTGTGTGTGTGTGTGTGTGTGTGTGTGTGTGTGTGTGTGTGTGTGTGTGTGTGTGTGTGTGTGTGTGTGTGTGTGTGTGTGTGTGTGCGTGCATGCGTGTTCTAGTTAATTAGTAGTTGCCATGGTTACTGATTAATCCTCACCTGTTCCCTGTTTGGTTAATGACCTCAGTTTGCCTCGGCTCAGTAACGAGTGTGAAGTGTTTGATTGTTCTCTGTGTTTATTAAAGTGATTATATCTTTCATTCTGCTTTATGCACCTTGTTCTAGTTGGATTTACTGCAGCTCACCCACCCAGTTTCCCCTCACACACACACACACACACACACACACACACACACACACACACACACACACACACACACGTATGACTGAAACAAGTGCAGGACAACAGAGTGAATCTTCAGCGACTGCTGGAGATTATATTCAGTCATGAATCATCATATATCACATGATCATCACCATCATCATCATCATCATCATCATCATCATCTTCATCATCATCATCATCATCATCTGCTTTAACCCTGAGTTCAGAGGTCGCTGAACAGGTGTGATTCCCGAGTGCAGTTTTCCATGACACGTGAACAGGAAGTGGCGTGTTCACTTCCTGTGTCTAATGACGGTTCTGTTTTCCGCTGCCACGACTGCATTTCCCCAGACGTCTGTCAGCGTCTCCCACGTACCTTGCGTTTGTTGTTTGTTTGTTCGGGTTACTTATGAATATATAACCAGATCCGTAGCTCTGATGCGTACACCGGAACACTTTGAACATTAACAGCCCCAAAAACGTCTCACTCCATTAAATATCTTTCCTGTGAAGGAATGCTTGCGTATATTTCTATCACTTTTTCTTTCTTCCCACTTTCTCTCCACAGTCTTATTTTACATGTTATTTGTCTCTGAAACAAAAATGAAATATTGCATGTGCGATCAGTTTTGTGTTGTGCTGCACATTAATAAGCAGGAGTGAGTGAAAATCCTTATATGTGTCATGCAAGAAATTTAGCTTTGGATAGAATTTCCTTTTTATTTATTTATTGCAGCCAAGAAACTTTGCTAGATGTTTAGACAAGAGGAAGTATTTAAACACTGAAAACTTTACACGTTTGCATTACTAACATTGCTTTCAGAAAGAATATCTCTGCTCATGTGACATGCAGTTCAGTGAGTCATTTGAGTCGATTCAGTGAGTCATCTGACTGATTCAGTCCATGATCAGCACCAAATGAGTGATTGTTCAAAGAACTGAACGACATTATGCATTCTTTCTTTATTTTATTTTTTTATTGTCAAAATTATTTTGTGGGACACGGTCTTTTACGGAAGCCCTAAGCCGCAACGTAAAAAAAAAAAAAATCTCGCATTTTAAGATTAAAGGAACACTCGACCGTTTTTTGAAATAGGGCTTATTCACCGTCTTTCCTACATTTAGATAGGTGGCCAAATGCATTTTTGTCTCAGTGCATGCATTGTTTTAGTTTGGCAGGGTCACCGCTAGCTTAGCTTAGCATAATGAATGGAAATAATCCTTTGTTGCCAGCTAGCATGTCCTGAGTAAAAGTGATAAAAAACATTTTTTTAACCCACCTAATTACTTCTTGTGGCCTGCGTAGTCACAACGAGTACAAATAGCGATGCAGATTAAGACTAGGCGATCTCCTAGGCAGATATTGATTGGGACTATATTAGGGTGAAGCACAGGCGAAGCACTGCTACTTGGGCGCAGAGATATCACGCAACACCTGAAATCCGTCAACTTCCGTCAACATACCGGCGTGAATAGTAGCTGGATATTACAGTAGACACAGTGAATGGCGATGAACATGGCTGATTTTGTGAGAGACGACGAGGGGTGACTCAGACAGTCGAGATCCAGAACCATACCTCTATGAGCCAGAGTTTCCAGAAGAGAAGCACGTGCAGCAATAGAACGACAGGAGGAGGTTGCGATCGCTCAAACCCAGGCTACACGTGTCAGATCAAGATAAACGTGCCCGCAGTTGTATCACAGCTACCGAGGATTTATCCGCGTTGATCCATCCTGCAGTACTCGACTTTTTTCCCGGTGCGATAAAGTAAACTGGAAAAAACGCCGGTATGTTGACGGATTTCAGGTGTTGCGTGATATCTCTGCGCCAAGTAGCAGTGCTTCGCCTGTGCTTCACCCTAATATAGTCCCAATCAATATCTGCCTAGGAGATCGCCTAGTCTTAATCTGCAGCGCTATTTGTACTCGTTGATAATACGCAGGCCACAAGAAGTAATTAGGTGGGGGGGTTTTTTGTTTTTTTTATCACTTTTACTCAGGACATGCTAGCTGGCAACAAAGGATTCCATTCATTATGCTAAGCTAAGCTAGCGGCAACCCTGCCAAACTAAAACAATGCATGCACTGACACAAAAATGCATTTGCCCACCTATCTAAATGTAGGAAAGACGGTGAATAAGCCCTATTTCAAAAAACGGTCGAGTGTTCCTTTAAAGTCGAAACATTTCAAGATTAAAGTCGAAACATTTCGAGAATGAAGATTCATTAAATTGATCAAAATTGAAAGTAAAGACATTTTTAATGTTACAAAAGATTATATTTCAAATAAATTCTGTTCTTTTCAGCTTTCTGCACACAATGGAATCGTTAAGAGGAATAAAAAAAAAATTTTTTTAAAACAAGTGTCCGATTCCTGACCCTAGTTACAACTAGCCTCGCATTAGCCCGCTCAGCACATCCAGATGAGCACTTCTCTTCATGTGAACCCATTTCGGTTACACCGGGCCAGCTCAATCAGAATCCCGTGATTATGAAACACACGAGCGTCCGCTTGGACCTCAGATCGTCCAGCAGATGCTCATATACAGGCCTCACTTCTAGCCTTTCATGACGGCAATTCAGGTGAAGTTTCTCACTGGAGGGCTTGGAGAACCCTGGAGTCTTCGGTTCTGGATCAGGCGAGTGTCTCTCTCTCTCTCTCTCTGTCTCTCTCTCCCTCTGTCTCTCTCTCTCTCTCTCTCTCT
>NC_136899.1:26206319-26250013 GCF_949152265.1 Phoxinus phoxinus | reverse complement strand
CTCCCACAGATCCCTCAGCTTTGAAGGAGAGCTGGAGAGACATCTTCATTCCTCAGTCACAGTGACACGGCCCAGAGAAGCAGGGGATGAATCTTCAGACCCTCATTAAAGGCCTCCGCGTCCCCTTGAGGACGAGAGAGAGCGCAGGTGGAGCCAGAAAACAGCTTTACATCCAAACCCTGGTTTCCATTGCCTTTCCTCCGTCCAGCTTATTACGGTTGATGTTGGAGATGCAGAACATCAAATAAAACCAAGGGAGCCTTTAATTATCCAGCGAGAATGAAACTGAAACACCGCAGCCAGGGATCTGATGCTCATTCACAGGCAAAAGTGCTGAAGTTATACGTGAAACTTGGGCTTCTGATGTCAGGAGGATGTAAAGACACGCGGCGTGCAGACTGAGTGCAGACCGAGTGCAGACCGAGTGCAGACCGAGTGCAGACCGAGTGCAGACCGAGTGCAGACCGAGTGCAGATCGAGAGCAGACCGAGTGCAGACCGAGTGCAGATCGAGTGCAGACCGAGTGCAGACCGAGTGCAGACCGAGTGCAGACCGAGTGCAGACCGAGTGCAGATCGAGTGCAGACCGAGTGCAGACCGAGTGCAGACCGAGTGCAGACCGAGTGCAGACCGAGTGCAGATCGAGAGCAGACCGAGTGCAGATCGAGTGCAGATCGAGTGCAGACCGAGTGCAGACCGAGTGCAGACCGAGTGCAGACCGAGTGCAGACCGAGTGCAGACCGAGTGAAGACCGAGTGCAGACCGAGTGCAGACCGAGTGCAGACCGAGTGCAGACCGAGTGAAGACCGAGTGAAGACCGAGTGCAGACCGAGTGCAGACCGAGTGCAGACCGAGTGCAGACCGAGTGCAGATCGAGAGCAGACCGAGTGCAGACCGAGTGCAGACCGAGTGCAGACCGAGAGCAGACCGAGTGCAGACCGAGTGCAGACCGAGTGCAGACCGAGTGCAGACCGAGTGCAGACCGAGAGCAGACCGAGTGCAGACCGAGTGCAGACCGAGGTCCAGACCGAGTGCAGACCGAGTGCAGACCGAGGTCCAGACCGAGTGCAGACCGAGGTCCAGACCGAGTGCAGACCGAGGTCCAGACCGAGTGCAGACCGAGGTCCAGACCGAGTGCAGACCGAGTGCAGACCGAGGTCCAGACCGAGTGCAGACCGAGTGCAGATCGAGGTCCAGACCGAGTGCAGATCGAGGTCCAGACCGAGTGCAGACCGAGTGCAGACCGAGGTCCAGACCGAGTGCAGACCGAGTGCAGACCGAGGTCCAGACCGAGTGCAGACCGAGTGCAGACCGAGGTCCAGACCGAGTGCAGACCGAGTGCAGATCGAGAGCAGACCGAGTGCAGACCGTGTGCAGATCGAGAGCAGACCGAGTGCAGACCGAGTGCAGATCGAGTGCAGACCGAGTGCAGATCGAGTGCAGATCGAGAGCAGACCGAGTGCAGACCGAGTGCAGATCGAGAGCAGACCGAGTGCAGACCGAGTGCAGATCGAGTGCAGACCGAGTGCAGATCGAGTGCAGACCGAGTGCAGACCGAGTGCAGACCGAGTGCAGACCGAGTGCAGACCGAGTGCAGACCGAGTGCAGATCGAGTGCAGACCGAGTGCAGACCGAGTGCAGACCGAGTGCAGACCGAGTGCAGACCGAGTGCAGATCGAGTGCAGACCGAGTGCAGATTGAGTGCAGACCGAGTGCAGACCGAGTGCAGACCGAGTGCAGACCGAGTGCAGACCGAGTGCAGACCGAGTGCAGATCGAGTGCAGACCGAGTGCAGATCGAGTGCAGACCGAGTGCAGATCGAGTGCAGACCGAGTGCAGATTGAGTGCAGACCGAGTGCAGACCGAGTGCAGACCGAGTGCAGACCGAGTGCAGATTGAGTGCAGACCGAGTGCAGACCGAGTGCAGACCGAGTGCAGACCGAGTGCAGATTGAGTGCAGACCGAGTGCAGACCGAGTGCAGACCGAGGTCCAGACATTATGTGGTCTTAATATCAGTAATTGAAAGGCAGATCACTCTTGCTTGGACGTGAAGGAACTACAAGACTCATATTGCATGTAAGAGATTATGATAAGCCAACCATTACGATATTAAGGCCATTGACAGATAAATATCCAATATTAAGACTAAAAACACTACCGTTCAATAGTTTAGGATGATAAGGTTTTTTTTTTTTAAAGAAATTACTGACCAAAAGTGACAGTAAAGACATTTATAATGTTACAAATTATTCTATTTCTTTTGAACTTTCTGTTCATCATAGAATCCTGAAAAATAAAAATGTATTTCACAACAATATGAAGCTGTTTTCAACATTGATAATAAAAACCTAAAATTCTTTGTGTTAAATGCTTTAGTGAATTTAGGCAACATTACATTTTACAGTATGAAAAAATGTATATTCATGTTTTGTTTTGCTTAAAATTGCATTTCCGTTCTGTTAACAGTTTGCGAAACCGGATCAAGCTCAAGTTTTGATGGATTAATAACAAAACACTAAAAAGTCACATCAACGTTCCTTGTCCATCTTTCCTTCACTTGTTCTCACAACATCATATTTCCAGTGCAAAGGTCAGAGAAACAAATGTCCATGAGCAGAGAGCAGATATGTCCAGACGGGTGTTGTCATTCACACGGGGAACAGAAGAGAGATATTTCTGTCTTACACAAACTCTAGTGTTCAGGCTCGACTAGAACATGTTTTCCTGCTTGAATGTTGATTATTCTCCTCATATTCTCCAGTGTTGCGGCTCCTCTCTTCCCAGTCTGTCAGTAACGCTCTGTTTACTTCCTGTCTCTATGAAGCCCCTCCTTCTGAAAAGCATGCTGTGCTCTGATTGGTCGGCTGGAGCGGTGTGTTATGATTGGTCGAGCGCTTTGAGTGTGTTTGGGAAATGTCCCGCCCCTTACCATAACCGCCAGTTTAACACACTACTGACTAACTCAACCAGGCCCCGCCCCTTTATTCTGCGTATTAATTATTATAATGAGGAATATTGTGACGTGTTCCCGGAAGAAACTCGAGACTACAATGGAGGCGTTTCAGGAGTTCAGAAACACTGACGCTGATATAGAGAAGAACTGGAGCTTTACATGATCACACAGCAACACTACACACTGAACACAGATGAAAGATGAATAAAGCAGAATAGGATCCCAAAATGGTTCTTCACCCTTTAGGAACCTTTATTTTTTAAGAGTGTAGAATATGTACAGTATATATGTGACCCTAGAACACAACACCAGTCACATGGGTCAATTTTATGAAATTGAGATGTATACATCACTTGAAAGCTGAATAAATAATCTCTCCATTGATGTGTGGTTTGTTAGGATAGGACAATATTTGGTCGAGACACAACTATTGAAAATCTGGAATCTGAGGAGCAAAAAAATGTAAACATTGAGAAAATCTCCTACTAACTAACTCCACCAGGCCCCGCCCCTTTATTCTGCGCATTAATTATTATAATGAGGAATATTGTGACGTGTTCGTTCCCGGAAGAAACTCGAGACTACAGTGGAGGCATTTCAGGCCAACTTTCAGGGTTAATAAATTGTATTGTTATATAGAATATTGCTTGAATATGGCGCTTATTCACACACAAACATGCAGACTTTACAGCAACATGCACATGACAGGCTAAATATGTAAAAACGTACATATATAAATTAATTTTTTTTAATATAAAATGCAAAAAAAGTTTATCAGAGTTGATTTATAGCACAACCGGATCAACTACGCACACTTTTTTCCACACTCTAAAAAATGCTGGGTTGTTTCAACCCAATTTTGGGTCAAATATGGAGAAAGTAATTAAAAAATTTAACCCAACGGCTGGGTTTGTCCATATTTGACCCAAAATTAGCATTTTTTAGAGTGCATTTTCTCCACAAATGTTCTCAGTCTCTCAAATAATGACGTCTGATAACCTGTCCAGGGGATCCAGCTAAAGGTGACGCACATGACGTTACACTCTAAAAAATGCTGGGTTGTTTCAACCCAATTTTGGGTCAAATATGGACAAACCCAGCCATTGGGTTCAATTTTTTAATTACATTTTTACCCCAACGTTTGGGTTTGTCAATATTTGACCCAAAATTGGGTTGAAACAACCCAGCATTTTTTAGAGTGTAATAAGTCAAATAGTTTAATCATTTTGATTAGCAAATTGCTGTGATTATTATTAAAGGAAAACTCCGGTCAATTTTAACATTGAGCTCATTTTTTAGTAAATTTGGAGTGCTGTCAATACAGAGAACAACGACAAAAATCGCTGTTGCCTACACCGTGTTATCCTCTTTTTAAAATTTGCACCCTATTGACTTGAATGGGGCACGTTATAAACCTGCTTTTAGCCTCTTAACATCTTTGATGTGTCATACAAGTGCCCAGCCATGTTGAGTGATTCTTCTATCAGAATCGATATCTGGTCGAAGTCCAAAGTAGTCGATTGTCGAGTTCACGCGCATATGTTTAGTTACCTATGATCACGCGCGTGAACTCGACAATCGACTACTTTGGACTTCGACCGAAAACAGGATGTAAATACATGTGCGCTGGCTGATATAACATCATTTTTATTCATATCTTTCACATCTCCTGCAGTCAGATTCACTCGTGTTCACTCTGAAGGAATCACTCAACATGGCTGGGCACTTGTATGACACATCAAGGATGTTAAGAGGATAAAAGCAGGTTTATAACGTGCCCCATTGAAGTCAACAGGGTGCACATTTTAAAAAGAGGATAACACTGTGTAGGCAACAGCGATTTTCGTCGTTGTTCTCTGTATTGACAGCACTCCAAATCTACAAAAAAATGAGCTCAATGTTAAAATTGACCGGAGTTTTCCTTTAAGAAATATCTGAAGCTGTGCTCATACCTAAACAACTACAATGTGCATGTCGAGTGTTGCGTGTGCTTTGGTGGCAGTGGAGGACTTCAGGCTCACATGACCCGACACACACTGCACACAGAAGTTAGTGTTGACGTGTCCTTCTGTCCGATGTTACCTCTCGGTTCTGCTAACTCCCTGCAGGACCAGAACGCTTCTCGCTCTCACAGAAGAGAACAAGAGTTTGAGTCTCGGCTCTTAAAGCGACTCCAGCTGTGATGTTTCCCTGCATGGCCTGAGGCGCTCCGGCGCCACGCTTTATAATAACCTTTTATTTTAATTTTTTGAAAAGTATAAGAGGCACAAACCTCAGGTTTCTTTGTGAGAAAATATAGAAGACATTATATAAGTTTGTATATATACTGAAGTATGTTTCTTCAGTTTCCCTCATGGCTACAACACACCTCAGTTTAACATGTCACTTATATTATATTATATTATATTAGCCTATATTATATTATATTATATTATATTAGCCTATATTATATTATATTATATTAGCCTATATTATATTATATTATATTATATTAGCCTATATTATATTATATTAGCATATATTATATTATATTAAATTAGCCTATATTATATTAGGCCTATATTATATTATATTAGGCCTATATTATATTATATAAGTCTATATTATATTATATTATATTATATTAGCCTATATTATATTATATTATATTAGCCTATAGGGGCGGCAGTGGCTCAGTGGTTCATGTAGATTGTCTACAAACCGGAAGGTTGGTGGTTCAATCCCCGGTTCCACCTGACCAAGTGTCGAGGTGTCCATGAGCAAGACACCTAACCCCAGCTGCTCCCGACGAGCTGGATCGCCTTGCATGGCTGACACCGCCGTCGGTGTATGAATGAGTGAGTGAATGGGGGAATGTGAGGCAATATTGTAAAGCGCTTTGGTGGCCATTGGGTCTGTGAAAGCGCTATATAAATGCAGTCCATTTACCATTTATCTATATTATATTAGCCTATATTATATTAGCCTATATTATATTATATTATATTATATTAGCCTATATTATATTATATTATCCTTCATTATATTATATTATAGTAATGTATCATTAGTTAAAGCATGAAGTAACCTTAACAATAAACAATAGCCTACATGTGTTACCATATATATTTATTCATGTTTTTTTGGCAAAAAAATACTGTTCATTGTTAGTTCAGTTCCATTAAATAATATTAGCAGACAAAATGTATCTTTTAAATGATAAATTATGAATTAGAAAATGTTGAAATTAACATTAATAACGATTGAGAAATGCTTTAAAACATTGTTAGTTCATGTTAACTAGTGTTAACAAATGTATATATTATGGGGGGGGGGGGGGGGGGGGGTCAAATTGGAAGTGAGCTTTTGCTTAAAACAAGCAAAATTATCCACCAATGCGTTAAGAAAAATAATCTTGTTTCCGTTTGAATTATGATGATCATATTTCATTTTGATTTTTTTCACCCAGAAAACATAAGAAAATACATTCTTATGGCATTTTTCTCATCTAGTAAATTAATATTGATTTAAGAAATTGTTGATATTTGGACTAGAAACTACGGAGACAAAAATACTAACTAAGAAAATAATTTTTTACTAATAAGAGTTTCCAGCCTTATGTTGCCATTCATAATCTGGGCCTGAGCTTTAGTATAAAACTATAACAGGGACAGAGTCAGGGAGTCGATCGCATTCACGAACACTCAGCCTGAAGCTCCCCTTCTCTGGCACATGAGTTATTCATCAGCGCACCACACCCTCACACACACTTATCCGTTCATAGAAATTTGATGAGGCGTCTCAATTTCACAACAACAGTGTAACTAACAATGGTGGTGTGATCTGTGCAAACACACATGACATTAGGGAAAGTTAAATGAAACAAGTTAAATATTTTATCATAGGCACGAGTGTTTCAGTTTCCCCCACAGAACTCCAGTGTGTTCAGCAGGTGTTGAAGTGTGTGTGTGTGTGTGTGTGTGTGTGTGTGTGTGTGTGTGTGTGTGTGTGTGTGTGTGTGTGTGTGTGTGAGTGTGTGTGTGTGTGTGTGTGCGCGTGCGTGTCCGTGTGTGTGCCGCTCGTTTTGTGTTGAGTGGAACATTTCGAGCACCATATGTGTGTGTGTGTGTGTGTGTGTGATCCCCTGGGATCGAACCCACAACCTTGCATTGTTAACACAATGCTCTTACCACTGAGCTAAAGGAAAGTATTTATTTGTATGTATTTTAGTTTTGTTCTGTTTTTAATGGACTGCAGATGTAAATTAGCCTGTGACTAACTCTGGTACAATGCATGAAATGGTAACATTTATGTTGGAAATTGTACATGGTCCTTAATAAATAAAAAAGGGAAATGTCTCCGTTTTTCAAAATAACCATGTACGTGTAAACGGGGCTCAGTGTGTGTGTGTGTGTGGACATGGCCTCTGACCTCCAGGTGTGTGTGTGTGTGTGTGTGTGTGGACGTGGCCTCTGACCTCCAGGTGTGTGTGTGTGTGTGTGTGTGTGTGTGTGTGTGTGTGTGGACGTGGCCTCTGACCTCCAGGTGTGTGTGTGTGTGTGTGTGTGTGTGTGTGTGTGTGTGTGTGTGTGGACGTGGCCTCTGACCTCCAGGTGTGTGTGTGTGTGTGTGTGTGTGTGTGTGTGTGTGTGTGTGGACGTGGCCTCTGACCTCCAGGTGTGTGTGTGTGTGTGTGTGTGGACATGGCCTCTGACCTCCAGGTGTGTGTGTGTGTGTGTGTGTGTGGACGTGGCCTCTGACCTCCAGGTGTGTGTGTGTGTGTGTGTGTGTGTGTGTGTGTGGACGTGGCCTCTGACCTCCAGGTGTGTGTGTGTGTGTGTGTGTGTGTGTGTGTGTGTGTGTGTGTGTGTGTGTGTGTGTGTGGACATGGCCTCTGACCTCCAGGTGTGTGTGTGTGTGTGTGTGTGTGTGTGTGTGTGTGTGTGTGTGTGTGTGTGTGTGTGGACATGGCCTCTGACCTCCAAGTGTGTGTGTGTGTGTGTGTGTGTGTGTGTGTGCGTGTGTGTGTGTGTGTGTGTGTGTGTGTGTGTGGACGTGGCCTCTGACCTCCAGGTGTGTGTGTGTGTGTGTGTGCGTGTGGACATGGCCTCTGACCTCCAGGTGTGTGTGTGTGTGTGTGTGTGTGTGGACGTGGCCTCTGACCTCCAGGTGTGTGTGTGTGTGTGTGTGGACATGGCCTCTGACCTCCAGGTGTGTGTGTGTGTGTGTGTGTGTGTGTGTGTGTGTGTGTGTGTGTGTGTGTGTGTGTGTGTGTGTGTGTGTGTGTGTGTGTGGACGTGGCCTCTGACCTCCAGGTGTGTGTGTGTGTGTGTGTGTGTGTGGACGTGGCCTCTGACCTCCAGGTGTGTGTGTGTGTGTGTGTGTGTGGACATGGCCTCTGACCTCCAGGTGTGTGTGTGTGTGTGTGTGTGTGTGTGTGTGTGTGTGTGTGTGTGGACATGGCCTCTGACCTCCAGGTGTGTGTGTGTGTGTGTGTGTGTGTGTGTGTGTGTGTGTGTGTGTGTGTGTGTGTGTGTGGACATGGCCTCTGACCTCCAGGTGTGTGTGTGTGTGTGTGTGTGTGTGTGTGTGTGTGTGTGTGTGTGTGTGTGTGTGTGTGTGTGTGTGTGGACATGGCCTCTGACCTCCAGGTGTGTGTGTGTGTGTGTGTGTGTGTGTGTGTGTGTGTGTGTGTGTGTGTGTGTGTGTGTGTGTGTGTGTGTGTGTGTGTGTGTGTGTGTGTGTGTGTGTGTGAGAGACAGACGCAGAGCCGGGTTTGTTCTGGTCCACTGTCTTACTAAAGAGTGTGATGAGGAGAAGCGAATGATGATGTACGGAGGGAGGGAGATGAAGAAAGAGAAGGAGAGAGAAAACACTCGGAGAGTCAGGAATAACCAGACTGCTCCCTAGTGGACTTTGACAGACTGACTCTGGCGTCTCTCTGTAATGTGTTCGACAGCAGGGAGAGAACATCCAGTCACCAGCCGCAGTTTCTGCTCAGTCATGTATCTGGTGTTGTTGAGCACATTTACTCTGTCTCCCATTCCAGAGGCTTTTACGACAGGACTTTTCTGACAAGTGTTATTCTTTGACTGCTTTTCAGACTATATTGAGACATTAATACTAATAATGTAAATCATTTGCATGGGCATCCTCCAGATTGTTTTTACTGGAATAGAATAGGGGTGTCCCCGAAGCCAAAGCCGTATCTAAAATCTGCAATAATGAGTGAGTAAAAGTGAAACGAGCGCAAACCCGTCTATGCGTGCATCTTTCAGAAACCCGAGCTTGGCAAGAGTAGCCTAACATCAACTCAAATAGGCTATACATCATATACATGTTCTGCGTACGGGTTAATGCCCTCCGAGGTGTCCACTGTCAGGTTAATGGACGCCGGCGAGGTGTGCCGACGCGCAGCGGAGGGCGGTTGCCTCCGCCGAAGTCAATTAAAACCTGACAGGACACCTCGGAGGGCATTAACCCGCTTATACCATGGTCACTTGCCAAATAAAACATTTTTAAAACATTAGTTTATATTTTAATTAGGCTAAATCTAGTTTTTACAAATAATAACTTGCCTGACGGTTTATTTAGCAACCGGAGATATATAGTCCGCTCAGCTTGTAGAACCCTTCAGGTTCAAAAATGCTTTTTTTTTTTCATGAAACACAAAGGTAGGCATGGTTATTTTTTTATTACACATAAAACAATTAATCAAACAACAATCAAAAAAAATAATTTGTAGTTCTGCGCTCCAGTGATTTGCGCTTATAGAGGGCAATAAATTAATCAGATCAAAGAGAGGGTCGTTTGCCTACATGCTAGCTTTTTTATTTACAATTAATTTCAACGTTTCCATTTTTTTTAAGTCCATCAAAGTTGTCATATTCTCCATAAATGTTAAAAGAAATAACGAAGTCGCTCATTGTTGTATTAGTAGTATGTAATATCTAACTAATAGATGTTTGTTTTGATAGAGCAAATGGTTAACGGATACTTTGACTGCCTGATGCTATGGTTACTCACTGTTGTAGGCAGCGCATTTATTTATTAATTTCGAATGGTAAACAGGCAGTTTTACCAGAACTACTTTACTAGGTGTCCTACATCACTTTTTAACGGACACCCTGCAGCCAATCAGAATCGAGTATTCACCCAGACCATGGTATAAGATATGATATTGTATATTAGTGTATTTAAATGAATTAAACCTTGTACAATATGATACTCGAGTGAATGGAATAAGCACAGCACGATCACAAATCAAACAGCGTCTCCGTCTCTCAGCAACCTAACCAGAGCTAATAGCCTATAATCATAATTCATATACATTAATTACTGCTTGATATGTCTATTTAAATGTTTTAAACTTCGTATGATGTGATAAGCTGGATGCTATATTTGTCTCACTCTCTCTTGAAGCTGATCCTCGCTGTCCCTGTGTGTATCTGGCGCTCGAGCTGAGAGTTTCTTTCCAATGCAACTTTAAACTTCTCGAATGTGGGCGGGGCTTAATTGTGTCTGTGTGGAACTGATTGGATGGTTGTGGTTTGCTATTGGCTGATCTCATGTGAGTGACAGGTTATAGCTCCGCCCTCATCATCCGAGAAGAGAAGCTGCAAGAGGAACTTATTCTCACTCAAGATTACCAGGAACATGAGTTTAACACAATAATGATGATGTGCACCTATACATCATTTAGCCAGATCTTAGACGAAGCCAGGATTAGACCTTATTTCAATTTGGACAAAGCTTTTAGTTTTTTTTATAAAACGAAACTGCGCTGACTAGTGGTTGAGGCAGGTTTCACCATAAGTACCATTCTCTGAGACCAACTGAGATATTAAACTAATACAAACACTTGCTTATAATTATACCAGAGCCATAAAAGCATGTATTTCTAAAGTGTGATGTCTATTGACTAAGAAGGTTATCTTTCATATTAGTTGGAATGCAGGTAGCACTTTTTGTAAAACGTGTAATGTATTTATTTAATTAAAGACCAGTTATGCTCTGGAAGTGTAAACCCATTGAGCGCATTATAATCAAGCTTAACGGCCCACTTTACCTGCATTCACGCTGTATAATTACACACATAACACTAATTACTGACTCATGGTGGAGTGTGTAGCGTAACACATGTCTGTATTGTGCACTCAATGGTAAATCTCATAAAGTAAAGTGTTGCTCGACTGATCTTTTGATTTGAGCACGAATTCAGCTTTTACCTTTCTGTTGTCTGTTTATGCATTTATTATAATGTTTCTATGGCGGAAATAAAAGCAAGAATACAGATTTGACTACTGTGTATTTTCTATGTTAAGCTGTAGTAGTCAGATATGGCCGCTAGAGGGCAGTGCTGCTCTTTTTAATAAAACACCAACTCTTTATTTCTTCTTCACAGGTTAGATCTTCATCTGGCCAAATAATACAAAACTGCACATAATCACTGCAGTTTAAGATTATTAAAATAACGTCCAACAAAAAAAATATATTTTATGAATAGGCTACCTGAATTAAAGGATAAATAAATCGTTTTGATTTTCATAAGAATCCCATGGGATAGGCTTCAGCATTCATTTTCTAAAGACATAAACAAAACAGCCATTAATGTCTAAGTGATTGATACAAGAAATATTAATAATATACAGTATACATGTCGAAGGATTTCGTGTCTAACATACTGTGGCCAATAGTATAATTTGGCGTATGCTGTTGGGAAATGTCCTCATTCCTCAGATATCCACTGGATTAAATAAACACACTGATCTCTCTGGCAATTACATGGATTGGGCAGTTGAGTCAAAGTTATAGATTGAGATGTATGACCGATGCTCTCCTCAAGGTTTAATATTTCAAACTTGTAGGCCTATTCTATATAATCAAATTAACTGAGCTAATTTTCCTGTCAGTAAATGGCATTAAAGTCTGTAATATAATAGTAATATACACTGAGCTGTTCCGGCACTCGCACAAGTAACATAGCAGCTGTCATTTAAACACATTAGCTGTGTGAAGTGTGCTAGAGCCCTAAAAAGGTTTAAAATGCCCTTCATTTAAGTAAGCTTTAAAAACACTGATGTGAAGTTTTGAAAAAACTTCCGTATCAAATCAATAAGGGACGCGATTTGTCCCGTATTTTACATTAGGCCCACATATAGTTGAATAAAAACATAAGGATTTTGCAGTATGGATAATACTAATAGCAAATATAAAGAAATCAATTAGAAAAGCTCATTGCGTGATTGCATTTTAGCGTCTTTGTTTCTATAGCGAGCGGTAAATGCGCGGTAAACCTGCACGTGTTTAACCCCTCGTGCGCTGGTCGGGTCTCTGACCCCAAATGACGTTTGCTGAAGTAAATAAAAAATTATCTTTGTCCAAATGGCGTGAGACTTTGCACGGTTGACAACACTTTCTAGATCTACAAAAAAATGTAAATAAATTAGAATAATATCTGTTTGTTTTTTTTGTTAGTTTGGGGGGGAAAAGTCACACTTGTGTTGTTTCAACAAAATGTAATTTTGAAACAACATAATAGTTTTTTTTTAGGATTTATGTTTTAGGAGGATTTATTATATATTTTTTAATTTAGGTTATATAAATAAATAAATAAATACATCTTTTTTATACAAAAACAGTAAAAAAAAAAAAAAGTTAAATTCACTTTATAAAAGACCCAGATTTCTAACGTTCATGGATATGGATAATTGGACATGGTTTAGTGTAAGATTTTTGCCCATCTTTTGGAAAATGCAGTTTTAAAAGTAAAGAAATGATTACTTTAGTAGATGCAGAGCTACACCATTTGCTATTTGACTAAAATACATATTTTCACTAGTTTTTAGTTGGATTCATATCTACATATTATGAAATCACAATTATAACAATAAAAATGACTTTGTCAAAGTTGAGCATGTTTCCTCAAAATTTGTTTACCTCCTCAAATCCTCAAAATCAGAAACAACGCAAAACACACATATACAGTGGCAAAGTGGCAGACTACAGTCAGATGATATTTTAAAAAAGATGTAAAAAAAGTCGAAAAGCGGTGAATGGGTGTCCCTTATTTTGCCAACCCTACCCATACGTCATGTCCGTAATCACACAAAAAGAACATAATAAACAGTGTTGTTGCATAATGTGAACTGTAGTCGGCAGGTTAGCATTATAACACTGTGAAGGCAGAGGAGACACTGAACTGCAGATGCGACGGACAGAAAGAGCCAGAAGTTTGGTTGGAAATTCAGATCAGATCTGATATGATACACGGTAACCATGGTAACCACTCCTCTCCTCAATCCATCAGATCCTTCCGCGCCGAAGCACTGATGTAGAAGAACTATAGTAACATGCGGTATTGCGTTTCAACCACAGGTGGCGCTAGAGAGGTTCAAGCTCCTTTGAATAAACGTACAATTAAATTAATTTAATACAATTAAACATAAACCATTTTATTAAACATAAAAACTACCCCACAATAGATTACACAGTTGCAATTTAGTGTAAACTGAGTATGGCCAATATAGTTTGGGACCAAGTGGTGGTTTGTAATCTGAATATATTTTCCATAATTAAAAAATGTTCCTTAATATTTTTTACAATTATGATTTTCCTTACAATAATATCAGCTTAATGAAAACAGTCAACACTGCACTTTGTGCTAAAATTGAATGAGATTATTATTTATTTGTGTTCCTGTCATGATGCATAAAAAGTCCAAATTATGTAGTTTCGTGGGTGTTACAAATGTAAGCAATGTAGCCTAACAGTTCTAAAAAATGAATAATAAAAAATTTGTTAATAGGCTACAAGTTAGTTTTACTTAAAAAAATGTTTAATAATATGAAATATTCGCATAGTGTAGGCTATCATACAGTTTACCACAGATGATTAGTGCATGTATCATCTTATTATTACTGGTGCTTGCCAAAGTCAAGGGATCACTATTGTTCTCTTGCATACTTTATTATTATCATGAATATGTATTAGGCCTATTATTATTACCGCTGCTGTTATTTGAAGTTATAGCAGATTTTTCTGGACCAACTGCGTACGAAATCGCAAAGGCCTACAATATAGTAGACAAAAAACAGTGTGTGACAAAAGCCATACGTCTAAAATCACAGTAGGCTACTGATAAAAGAGTAGGCAACACAAGTACCCGGATGAGCTACTACTACCAGCGAGATATCTGTGCTCATGATACTATAGAACATACTGTTTAGAAGCCCTGAAGCAATTGCTTAAATTCAAAATAAGTACCTACTCAAGAGAGGTGAGTGTTTGTGGGCGGGGTCAGGCAGGAGGCGGAGTCACAGCAGCGCGAGGAGGAAACGACGGCCGCTGATTGGTCGCTGCGCGCGGTGCTGATGCGGGAGAGTGACGCTGCTCGCGCGCTCTGTGTTGTTCTGCTGGTCGAGATGGGTTTCCTCGGGATGTTTCTGCTCGGGATTCTCGGGGTTGGGATGTAGGAGCAGCTTTAGTTGGAGGATGATTCACAGGCAGCTCGTACTGTCCCAGGTAGGTGTGTTTAGCTCGCTCTTTATCATCGTGTGTGTGTGTGTGTGTGTGTGTGTGTGTGTGTGTGTGTGTGTGTGTGTGTGTGTGTGTGTGTGTGTGTCATATCTGTGCGTTACGAGCCAGTCGCTGCTCTGCAAACGCTCGTCAGTCGCTTAAAGATGTGTATGATCAATCTCTCGAGTGTGTGTGTGATCAATCTCTCGAGTGTGTGTGTGTGTTTGAGTGCACTGGGAACTCTGCTGGTGCTGTGGGATTTCTCTCGTGTCATTGAGCTTCCCTCTCTTTCCTCCAGTGATGCTGAATGCATTAAAGAGAGATGATGTGCAGTCTTCCCCGGGCCAGCAGACACACATAAGTTACTCAAATATGACAATAATAGAGTTATATTCACTTACAACTCTATTGGATATGACGATAATTATTAGATCAGAGTGATTTTTTTGTTGTTGTTGCACAAATTAATGTAAATTTACTTCTTCTTTTTTTTACATTACATTTACTATTTGTGTAAATTTGATCTAAATACAGCTTTTAAGAATCCAGTGCAAATTACTTTAATGTTTCAGTGTAATTTGTCGGCCTGATGATGATGATGATGCATACATAATTATGACCCAATCATATGCTTTTGTCATAATGCATGCATTAGACTATTCAAAAGTGCTGGAATGGTAAACTAATATTATTTCAATAATGACAGCTTTACGGTTTATAAAGAGGGTTTTGAGTCCGGATAGTATATATCAGGACTGCATTATCATTATCTGATGATCCACATCCAAACTTCATAATTCTGCGCTCAGAAGAGAAGCGCTTCATATGTTTGCTCTCTGGCAGTGTTATGGATCTGATGTTGATTATGCGAGGGATTTATGAGCTTTATGATGATGTGGGTTTGGCCTTTATTGGCTGTGAGGTCAGGCTGGTGTGTACACTGCACTCCGGGACACACGCGGTACATGTGTTTATGTCTACACACACTCACCGATATCTGCATGGACACACACCAGACTTATATAAAGATAATTAGGCCTATAATTAATAATTGCTAACCCACAGTCTACAAGAAACTATTATTATTATTATTCATTCATGTATTCAAGTACATCACACACACACCACCATACCGTATATATGTATTATACAGTGCTTAGCATTAAGTGAACACATGCTAAAGTTGACTAAAAAGAGGGATAAAAAATCATCTTTTGGAAATTGATCTTAATGCCTTAATTTAAAAAATGAGGAAAACTCCAACCAATTTTTTTGTGAATAAATAATGTATCGCAAATAAATAAATGTTCTTCCTTCAAACACAGTGTGCATAATTCAGGACAGCCCTGTGCTAAATCTTCACGTCTTGATTTAATATAAAGCCAATTATAATAAATAATCTAACCTACTACCTAAAAGAAAACAGCAATGGGAAAAATATTATCTAACGTTTGTAATATAATAATAATAATAATAATAATAACAACAGTAATAGTAATAACAATTATATTTATGTATATATATTTTTTGTATTATTTATAATGTATATACATTTTATTATATATATATATATATATATAATTATATTAAAAATACATACAATTTGTAACAATAATAATAACAAATTTGTATATATACATATATGTAGATGTAAAATTGCAGATATTATTAGTTAACTGCATGACGCTACATTATGTCTTTTGTTGGTTTGTTTGTTTGTTTCCTCGAGACCGTATCACTGGATCTGAAGAACAAGAGCGCAGTGTGTCCTGAACTAATGAAAACACTTCGTCTTTTTGAAAGCTCATGATGTCTGCTAATGGGAAACACACAGCGTGCCAGAGGGAGCGTATAATAACTTCATAAGCTCTCCGTATGAGTGGAGCTGACCTATATATGCCGTCACGCTTCACACACACACACACACACACACACACACACACACACACACACACACACACACGCGCACACACACACACACACACTACTGTCACGTGACGTCATGACCCGTTTAATATCACAGCGCTCTTTAATTGTTCTGTGGCAGTCCAATGATAACACACACACACACACACACACACACACACACACACACACACACGCACACGCACACACACACACACACACACACACACACACACACACACACACACACACGAGAGATCCCAGAAGACACAGTGAGTTGCTGGTCGCTGGTTTAGACAGTGGAATATTATGGCCAGAATTCATTATTATGAGTGTTTTGATTTTGGTGAATTCTCCGAGTGTTTCTCACAGATCTGTAGTTGTACAGATGGCTGAAAAAATACATTAAATCACAACAAAAGCTTGTTTAGTTTTCAGTCTTCTTCACACAGGTCAGCGCAGGCTTGTGCAGATATACTGTACTCTTATAATAACACCTCTCTCGTCCTCCGTGGATCTCTGTTGTCTTCCCTCTGGATTGCCAGTAAGTGTGTCTGCCGATATGACGGAGTCAACCTGCCAATGTTCAACCAATGACAATATCCGTGAGGATACAACCAAAGCTTTGGGTTTCTTAATCAAATTTTTTTATTATTATTTTGATATCATCTTTCAAACCCAAAAGAATAATAAAAATGTATCAAATGTGCATATATATTTTAAAGATAGTCAAGTATATTTTAAATTCCGAGATTATTCTCATGACATTTGGGCAGATTTATTCCTCAATAAATATAGTTGATTATCTAATTAATTTGCACTACTTTTTATACTTCGTAGCAGTATGTGTTTTCTTATATATAGGAAACATAACTATTTTTTTTTGTTTTTGAAAGAAGTGTCATCAAACCTGCATTTATTTGTTATGCAAATAAGTTATTTTTTTAACTTTTATATTCTTCAAAACATTCTGAAAAAGTATCACAGGTTATACAAAAATATTAAGCAGCACAACTGTTCCAACATTGATAATAAATCATCATATTACACTGATTTCTGGAGGATCATGTGACACTGAAGACTGGAGTAATGATGATAAATTCAGCTTATATACTATATATGCAAATAGAAAATTGCTGATTTATATTATAATAATATTTCACTTTTTACTGTATTTTTGATCAAATAAATGCAGCTTTGATGAGCAGAAGAGACTCTCTCAGAAACATTAAAAATAGTCTGTATATGCATTTTATTACTTTATTACACTAATGAGACTTGAACAAGAATCAAGATACAAACTCAGACTTCTGGACATATTACACATCATGAACATTTTGGGGAAAATGCTTAATAATCATAAACAATGTCACAACAGAAATGACTTAATCAATGAAGTTCGTTCACACTCAACAGCACTGCAGTCCATTAATCATAAACCTACGGGGACCTTTATTAACGAACACATAACTCCTGCTTAAAGTTGCCTTTTGAAGACATATATTCTGCGTCAGGTTATGAGTATGAGCTCTGTCAGTGCTGAACATGATTGGCGTATGATTTTCTCTCATTATAAGCACTTTATCACCAATTACTCCTCCAGGGAATATGAGTCAGGAACACGTTTAAACTCTGAGTTCAACATGTTTAGTTTAGTACAACACGAGTATTGAGTTGAGAGGATGTTTGAATTATGCACAAATGGAGTGTTCTTCTAATAATGTGTTCCAGAATGTGCTTAAAACATTCATGACTGAACGGAAACATCAGGAAAACATTCTCAGTCAGAACATAAAATAGTAATAATAAAATCCTTTGCTAATGCGCCTGATGTTTGGACTTCTGTTTCCCTCCACAACCACAAACTCTTAAATAAAGGCCTACATGAAGAACGTTTAACATCAAACGTCATTCCAAACGTGCAACGAGGAGCGTTTTCAACAAAAGAGAAAATTTAATGACATGTTTTTACTCCAAACTCACTTCATGACACCAGTCGAGTGATTAAAATAACTTATATTATATATTATTCCACTAATCGTAGTTGTATTGTGAACAACAACAAACAAAAGGACTGCAAAACTAAACACAGGAAACAGGAAACCAGAAATACACAATAAAAGTCTAAACAACAAACACACATTATTACACATGACTAAATGATATAGAGGGCTGTATCTTGCACCCAGCGCAATTGACTTTGTACACCGACGCATGTATCATTCCTATTTTGCACCCGTGCACAGCGGACTCTTCCCTCCACAGACGCACGTCTGTAAATTAGGGAATGAACTTGCGCTCGCGGGGGCGGTTCAGTGTAAAGAGGAGTGTGTTCCGGCGCAAACGTTCCCTGGTGATATTCTGCAGTTCCAGAAAACAACTCCGCCGCTGACCAGGAGAAACCCAGTCTAAAGACAGCGGCGCCGCGCGTTAGTCATATGCTATTTTAAGAGCGCGTGCTTGGCCATTATGTAGCGTGTGAACAACACACACACTTTGATTCTCTAATATAAACAGACGCAGCAGTTTTCATTTTTGCAAATCATACATTATTACAAGGAAACATATTAACACACGAGGAAAATCATTGTTGTGTCTGTGAAGATGTCAAGAAATAGGCATAAATCTAGATTACACATTTACCCAAATTATTATACGCCTGTTTAACCGAAGCTAATGTGTGTGTGTTTCTCCATCATCCCCAATGTCACTTCTCTGTGTTTTACGGCCCTGACGAGAACGTCGGTCTCCTCGGCTGTGATTCGATCCGCCGTTATAATAGCGATCCGCCGTTATAATAGCAATCCGCCGTTATAATAGCGATCCGCCGTTATAATAGCGATCCGCCGTTATAATAGCGATCCGCCGTTATAATAGCGATCCGCCGTTATAATAGCGATCCGCCGTTATAATAGCAATCCGCCGTTATAATAGCAATCCGCCGTTATAATAGCGATCCGCCGTTATAATAGCAATCCGCCGTTATAATAGCAATCCGCCGTTATAATAGCGATCCGCCGTTATAATAGCGATCCGCCGTTATAATAGCAATCCGCCGTTATAATAGCGATCCGCCGTAATAATAGCAATCCGCCGTTATAATAGCGATCCGCCGTTATAATAGCAATCCGCCGTTATAATAGCAATCCACCGTTATAATAGCAATCCACCGTTATAATAGCAATCCACCGTTATAATAGCGATCCGCCGTTATAATAGCAATCCACCGTTATAATAGCGATCCGCCGTTATAATAGCAATCCACCGTTATAATAGCAATCCACCGTTATAATAGCAATCCGCCGTTATAATAGCGATCCGCCGTTATAATAGCAATCCACCGTTATAATAGCAATCCACCGTTATAATAGCAATCCACCGTTATAATAGCAATCCACCGTTATAATAGCAATCCACCGTTATAATAGCAATCCACCGTTATAATAGCAATCCACCGTTATAATAGCGATCCGCCGTTATAATAGCAATCCACCGTTATAATAGCAATCCGCCGTTATAATAGCAATCCGCCGTTATAATAGCAATCCACCGTTATAATAGCGATCCGCCGTTATAATAGCAATCCACCGTTATAATAGCAATCCGCCGTTATAATAGCAATCCACCGTTATAATAGCAATCCGCCGTTATAATAGCGATCCGCCGTTATAATAGCGATCCGCCGTTATAATAGCGATCCGCCGTTATAATAGCAATCCACCGTTATAATAGCGATCCGCCGTTATAATAGCAATCCACCGTTATAATAGCAATCCGCCGTTATAATAGCGATCCGCCGTTATAATAGCAATCCACCGTTATAATAGCGATCCGCCGTTATAATAGCAATCCACCGTTATAATAGCAATCCACCGTTATAATAGCAATCCACCGTTATAATAGCAATCCGCCGTTATAATAGCAATCCGCCGTTATAATAGCAATCCGCCGTTATAATAGCGATCCGCCGTTATAATAGCGATCCGCCGTTATAATAGCGATCCGCCGTTATAATAGCGATCCGCCGTTATAATAGCGATCCGCCGTTATAATAGCGATCCACCGTTATAATAGCAATCCGCCGTTATAATAGCGATCCGCCGTTATAATAGCAATCCGCCGTTATAATAGCGATCCGCCGTTATAATAGCGATCCACCGTTATAATAGCGATCCGCCGTTATAATAGCGATCCGCCGTTATAATAGCGATCCGCCGTTATAATAGCGATCCGCCGTTATAATAGCGATCCGCCGTTATAATAGCAATCCCCCGTTATAATAGCGATCCGCCGTTATAATAGCGATCCACCGTTATAATAGCGATCCGCCGTTATAATAGCGATCCGCCGTTATAATAGCGATCCGCCGTTATAATAGCGATCCGCCGTTATAATAGCGATCCACCGTTATAATAGCGATCCGCCGTTATAATAGCGATCCGCCGTTATAATAGCGATCCACCGTTATAATAGCGATCCGCCGTTATAATAGCGATCCGCCGTTATAATAGCAATCCGCCGTTATAATAGCAATCCGCCGTTATAATAGCGATCCGCCGTTATAATAGCGATCCGCCGTTATAATAGCAATCCACCGTTATAATAGCGATCCGCCGTTATAATAGCGATCCGCCGTGGAACAAGCGCGCCGGCTCTTAAAGGGAATGTGAGAGGACGCTCTGATTGGTTTATTTCACGTTACGCCCAAACCACACCTATGAGTAATGAAGCGACTTCAGACCAACACATTTTAGATTTGCGTCGGACGCAAGAGTCGTTTATCCCGCCGGTATCATAGCAACAGCGCCGGGATCCGCCCACAGAGTTACTTGCGTTGTGCGTTTGATACTTGCGCTTCAGAGCGTTACAATAGGGCTCGGAGAGTTAAACAGAAAATGTTACTGGAACAAGTAAAAAAAACAAGTTTAAAGTAATATAAAATGTGTATTTTTTTTACAAACTGCAAATAAAATAGAAGAAAATACTATTTCAGTTTTTCTACTTAAAAATGACTATTTCTTTGTCATTGTTTTTGAGTGAATTTTTGAGTGTAAAAAGTGTGTGTGCACCAATTGTTTTTCAGTACGAGTTATTTACTACAGTCTCCATCCTTCCTCTCGCATGGCATTCGGGATCCGGTTTAGAAGAGCATTAGTTTCATTCCTCCTCCATGCAGTGAGTGTGTTCTCAGAAAGATCATCGGATGAGACGTAATTCACTTAAGTCGTGTAGAAAACACTTGTGTTAGCTGTAGTTACGTAATGTAATGTTAGCGTTGAGAGCATTTGCTCAGACTCGCATCATATCAAAATCTAATTCCTGGCGTTTGGCGATCGATGATTTCTCTACAAATCCATAAATGTGTTCTGCAGTAAGTTTGTTAACATCCATCACAGACGCTGTAGTTTCTGTGTTTTTCTGTCATGTTTCCAGGGGTTTTATAGAGGATGTTACAGAAATGTGTTAGACATATTACATTTTATTACAATTATTGATTTTATTTGGACCTGCAAAGAAAGAGCAATGACAGACTCCACTTAAACCCTCCTGTAATCTTCATGAAAAATGTTGATGTTGTTTAACTTTATTCATCATAAAAAAAATTAAATATGACAGTTTCCTCAAAAATATGAACTGTGTTTCTTGAGCATCAGATCCTCATATTACACTGATTTCTGAAGGATCATGTGACACTGAAGACTGGAGTAATGAGGCTGAACATTCAGCTTTGATCACAGAAATAAATTACACTTTACTGTATATTCACATAGAAAATTAAACAACAAGCCCCGCGGAGCCGTGTTCTACAGTGGATGTAGAACAGCAGAGGGGCGTTGTTAGCCGACGCGGAGTAAAACCGCCTTAGCTGTTCTAAATCCACTGTAAAACACGGCTTCAAGGGGCTTATTGCTTTTATAAAACGGTTACTTCTTCTTACAAATATTTTGCGGTAATGCGGTCACAGGAGTGTGTTTGTGTAACACTAATATAATGCAGTCACAGGAGTGTGTTTGTGTAACACTAATGTAATGTGGTCACAGGAGTGTGTTTGTGTAACACTAATGTAATGCGGTCACTGGTGTGTGTGTGTGTGTAACCAAGGCCGCCTTAATGCACGGGCTTACCTGGGCTGAAGCCCAGGGGCCTCGCAAGTTTAGGGGCCTCCGATGGTCGGTGTTTTTTTTTTTTTTTTTTTTTTTTTTTTTTTTTTTTTTTTTTTTTTTTCGTGTTCAAGGCTCTAAAGCTATTATCTGAATGTCTATAGTTGCTTACAAATAATGTTAGTCAGACTGACAGCTCCCCCGTGACAGGTGAAGTGACAGCCCACCACCAGGGGTGGTCTCCCTTCACTGCGCTACTGGGTCTGTCCGTGTCATTCATTTAGTCGGAAGTTTGAGAGCGGTGATCAGAAAAGAAAAAAAATGAGTCGGAAGTTTGAGAGCGGTGCCCAGAAAAGAAAAAACCTTATTAAGAAGGATTTGCGCGAAAAATGTCTGCTAAAGAGCATCCCAAAGCTCACCGGATTTTTTAAACCAGCTTCTAGTGCTAGTGAAGATGCATCCAGCACCGGAGAAACATCGCTTCACACACCGGAGGCGGAGGGAGCGGAGGAGGTGCAGGCCGCGCCCGCGCCCGCCGCGCCCGCCGCGCAGGCGGACGAGGAACAGCAGGGGACTGCCAGCAGCATCAATAGAGGGGAGGAGGAGCGGGGTGCGGGTGAGTCTCAGAGAGAGGACCAGGCCGCAAACCAGTCAGATGATGATGATGACCCATATAACAGTGACCCGGGCCGCTGGGGAAATAATATTGACCCACAAGTGCGGGCTTATTGGGCGAAAATGGGACCGAAGGACTGTCAAAATAAAAATGCGGACGTGTCAGCATCGGAACGCAAATATAAACAGCAGAGAAGATTTTTCTCAAAAATGCATTTCAAACGCAAACTCAGTAATGGAGAGTTTGTGCCCAGAGAATGGCTCTGTTATTCACCATCAGTAGGTAGTGTGTTTTGTTTTGCATGCAAACTATTTGGCCAGAACAGGGAGAAATCAGCATTTGTGAGTGGGGGTTATTTTGACTGGAAACATGCAAATGATCGCATAGCAGAACATGAAAGCTGCGACATTCACAGAAAAGCCATGATCACTTACATCAGTCAAGCAGCTGACAGGGGAACAGTGGATTCAGAACTAAAAAAACAGTTCAATGAGGAGTGTGAGTACTGGACACAGGTTCTACAGAGAGTTGTTGCTGTTGTGAAGTTTTTGTCTGAACGGGGACTTGCTTTCAGAGGTGACAGCCACAGTTTTGGAGACTCAGATAACGGAAATTATTTGGGGTGCATGGAGCTGATTAGCCAGTTTGATCCTTTTTTAAAGGCTCATATTGACAAATATGGAAACGCTGGCAGAGGAACCCCATCCTACCTCTCCCTGAATGTGTGTGAGGAATTCATACAGCTGATGGGACAGAAGGTGCTCGAGGAAGTAATTAGCAGAGTGAAGCTCGCAAAGTATTTTGCTATCAGTGTGGACTCCACGCCAGATATCACCCACATTGACCAGCTGACTTTCATCTTGCGTTACGTATCACCAGAGGGCTGTATAGAGGAGCGGTTTGTAAAATTCCTCCCTATTGAAAACCACACCGGAGAAGCACTGTTCAACTCTGTTATTAGTGTTTTAGAGGAGATGGGCATTGACATTATTAACTGTAGAGGACAATGTTATGACAATGCTAATAATATGTCAGGAGCCTACAAAGGCGTGCAGGCCCGCATCAAGCAGATCAGCTCGTTGGCACAGTGGGTACCCTGTGCAGCACATACCCTAAACCTGGTGGGGGTCAACAGTGTGAACTGCTGTGAGGAGACTGAACAGTTTTTCAGTTTTGTACAAACTTTGTTCAACTTTTCATCAAAGACCACTTCACGCTGGCAGATGATCAGGGCAGGGTTGCAGCCCAATGATAATAAAAGAATAGAGACTTTGAAATCGCTTTCTGACACAAGATGGTCAGCGCATGCTGTTGCAACCAAAGCCCTATGTCAGAACTACGCAGGGATCCAGCAGTCATTACTCAACATTGCTGATGATCATGAGCACCAGAATTTGAGCACAAGAGAAGAGGCTAGGGCACTGCACAAAAAGATGAACAAACTGGAAATTGCAATAATGTGCAACATGTGGAATGCAATTCTGCAACGTTTTCATGGTGTAAGTACTGCACTACAAGCAGTGGAATTGGATCTGTGCAATGCTGTGGATCTGGTTCGATCATTGCGTGAATATGTAGCAAGCCTCCGGGATCAGTTTGATAGCTTTGAGACAGCTGCAAGGAACATGTCCCCCAATGTGTCTCATGAGTACAAAGCAGACACCCAGCGAAAAAAAAAAAGAAAGAGACAGGCTGATGAGTCATCTGAGCCTGAGTGCGAGCTATCAGGCCGCAAACGTTTCTGTACATCTGTTTATATCTATATCATTGACCGTTTAGTATCAGAACTGGACAGAAGGTACCAGTCATACAAAGATGTGTGTGAAAACTTTGGGTTTTTAAATGGGTTGCACTTGATTTCCCCCCAAGACCTCCGCTCAGCAGCATTGAACCTGCAGAGGAAATACAACAGTGACTTAGAAGAGGACTTTGTGGAGGAGGTGGTACAGTTCAGAGAATTTGTACAGGATGAAAATGTGAGCAGCAGGTCTGCAGTGGAGTTACTGAAATGTTTAAGAAAAAGAAAACTCCATACAGTGTTTCCAAACACAGACATAGCTCTACGGCTATTCCTGACTATGCCAGTGACCAACGCGAGCGGAGAACGGTCCTTCTCCAAACTGGGCTTGGTGAAAAATAGACTGCGATCAAGCATGCAGCAAGACCGACTCAGTCATCTCACACTGATGTCTATTGAGCATGACATCCTTCGTGATTTGGATTTTAAGGACATAATTAGGGCCTTTTCTTCAAAGAAGACCAGACGAAAGCACTTCTAAAAAGGTAAGAAAGTACTGTATTTATAGCTTGTGCTGTTGTGCAGGTTGTAAATGGTTGTGCATTGTTTTAAGAGAAATTAACATTTATACTGCAAACCTTCTATAAATGTTGCTCAGTTTCATCTTTTTGGTACATGGCCAAAAGTGGTTTGGCCGTGTTGGTGTTGCTATCCATGGTGCTGAAATGAGTGTGTTTGTGTCTGTGCAGGTGCATGTCATGTGATTGGTTCAAAAAGCCCGCTGAGGTCAGAGAAGAGGCTCCTACATTTATCTGTTGCTGTTCTTGCTGTTATCAGTTATATCAGTTCAGACAGGTTGAGTATGTTTGTGCAGACAGGTGATGGTTGGTGATGATGTTTTTCATAATAGTGTTTAAAATCACACATTTTGGTTTTCGTCAACGTAAGTTGCTTTGTTGATAAATAAAGTGTCTTGTGTTTATGCTCAAGAGGGCTCAGTGATATTTTAATAACAATATTATGGTGTTTTCTGGCTCAAAGAAGGAAAACTCACTGTTGTTGCCAGGTCTTGAAAGAAACTAATGCATTTTATGATGTAGATTACACCATTTCAAAACGAGACTAAATTGAGGGGATGGCGGGGGGGATTTGGGGGGCCTACAAAACCTCTCAGCCCCGGGGCCTCCCATTAGGTTAAGGCGGCCTTGTGTGTAACACTAATGTAATGCGGTCACAGGAGTGTGTTTGTGTAACACTAATATAATGCAGTCACAGGAGTGTGTTTGTGTAACACTAATGTAATGTGGTCACAGGAGTGTGTTTGTGTAACACTAATGTAATGCGGTCACAGGTGTGTGTGTGTGTAAAACTAATGTAATGTGGTCACAGGTGTGTGTTTGTGTAACACTAATGTAATGCGGTCACAGGTGTGTGTTTGTGTAACACTAATGTAATGCGGTCACTGGTGTGTGTTTGAGTAACACTAATGTAATGCGGTCACAGGTGTGTGTTTGAGTAACACTAATGTAATGCGGTCACAGGTGTGTGTTTGAGTAACACTAATGTAATGCAGTCACAGGTGTGTGTTTGTGTAACACTAATGTAATGCGGTCACAGGAGTGTGTTTGTGTAACACTAATGAAATGCGGTCACAGGTGTGTGTTTGTGTAACACTAATGTAATGCGGTCACAGGAGTGTGTGTGTGTAACACTAATGTAATGCGGTCACAGGTGTGTGTTTGTGTAACACTAATGTAATGTGGTCACAGGTGTGTGTTTGTGTAACACTAATGTAATGCGGTCACAGGTGTGTGTTTGTGTAACACTAATGTAATGCGGTCACAGGAGTGTGTGTGTGTAACACTAATGTAATGCGGTCACAGGTGTGTGTTTGTGTAACACTAATGTAATGCGGTCACAGGTGTGTGTTTGTGTAACACTAATGTAATGCGGTCACAGGAGTGTGTGTGTGTAACACTAATGTAATGCGGTCACAGGTGTGTGTTTGTGTAACACTAATGTAATGTGGTCACAGGAGTGTGTTTGTGTAACACTAATGTAATGCAGTCACAGGAGTGTGTTTGTGTAACACTAATGTAATGCAGTCACAGGTGTGTGTTTGTGTAACACTAATGTAATGCGGTCACAGGAGTGTGTGTGTGTAACACTAATGTAATGCGGTCACAGGTGTGTGTTTGTGTAACACTAATGTAATGTGGTCACAGGAGTGTGTTTGTGTAACACTAATGTAATGCAGTCACAGGAGTGTGTTTGTGTAACACTAATGTAATGCGGTCACAGGAGTGTGTTTGTGTAACACTAATGTAATGCGGTCACAGGAGTGTGTTTGTGTAACACTAATGTAATGTGGTCACAGGAGTGTGTTTGTGTAACACTAATGTAATGCGGTCACAGGTGTGTGTGTGTGTGTGTGTGTGTTTGTGTAACACTAATGTAATGCGGTCACAGGAGTGTGTTTGTGTAACACTAATGTAATGTGGTCACAGGAGTGTGTTTGTGTAACACTAATGTAATGTGGTCACAGGAGTGTGTTTGTGTAACACTAATGTAATGCGGTCACAGGAGTGTGTTTGTGTAACACTAATGTAATGCAGTCACAGGAGTGTGTTTGTGTAACACTAATGTAATGTGGTCACAGGAGTGTGTTTGTGTAACACTAATGTAATGCAGTCACAGGAGTGTGTTTGTGTAACACTAATGTAATGCGGTCACAGGTGTGTGTTTGTGTAACACTAATGTAATGCGGTCACAGGTGTGTGTTTGTGTAACACTAATGTAATGCGGTCACAGGTGTGTGTGTGTGTGTGTGTGTGTGTGTTTGTGTAACACTAATGTAATGCGGTCACAGGAGTGTGTTTGTGTAACACTAATGTAATGCGGTCACTGGAGTGTGTTTGAGTAACACTAATGTAATGCGGTCACAGGAGTGTGTTTGTGTAACACTAATGTAATGCGGTCACTGGTGTGTGTTTGTGTAACACTAATGTAATGCGGTAACAGGAGTGTGTTTGTGTAACACTAATGTAATGCGGTCACAGGAGTGTGTTTGTGTAACACTAATGTAATGCGGTCACAGGTGTGTGTTTGTGTAACACTAATGTAATGCGGTCACAGGTGTGTGTTTGTGTAACACTAATGTAATGCGGTCACAGGAGTGTGTTTGTGTAACACTAATGTAATGCGGTCACAGGAGTGTGTTTGTGTAACACTAATGTAATGCGGTCACAGGTGTGTGTGTGTGTAACACTAATGTAATGCGGTCACTGGAGTGTGTTTGAGTAACACTAATGTAATGCGGTCACAGGTGTGTGTTTGTGTAACACTAATGTAATGCGGTCACAGGTGTGTTTGTGTGTGTGTGTTTGTGTAACACTAATGTAATGCGGTCACAGGAGTGTGTTTGTGTAACACTAATGTAATGCGGTCACTGGAGTGTGTTTGAGTAACACTAATGTAATGCGGTCACAGGAGTGTGTTTGTGTAACACTAATGTAATGCGGTCACTGGTGTGTGTTTGTGTAACACTAATGTAATGCGGTAACAGGAGTGTGTTTGTGTAACACTAATGTAATGCGGTCACAGGTGTGTGTTTGTGTAACACTAATGTAATGCGGTAACAGGAGTGTGTTTGTGTAACACTAATGTAATGCGGTCACAGGAGTGTGTTTGAGTAACACTAATGTAATGCGGTCACTGGAGTGTGTTTGTGTAACACTAATGTAATGCGGTCACTGGTGTGTGTTTGTGTAACACTAATGTAATGCGGTCACAGGTGTGTGTGTGTGTAACACTAATGTAATGCGGTCACTGGTGTGTGTTTGTGTAACACTAATGTAATGCGGTAACAGGAGTGTGTTTGTGTAACACTAATGTAATGCGGTCACAGGTGTGTGTTTGTGTAACACTAATGTAATGCGGTAACAGGAGTGTGTTTGAGTAAAACTAATGTAATGCGGTCACAGGAGTGTGTTTGTGTAACACTAATGTAATGCGGTCACAGGTGTGTGTTTGTGTAACACTAATGTAATGCGGTCACAGGTGTGTGTGTGTGTAAAACTAATGTAATGTGGTCACAGGTGTGTGTTTGTGTAACACTAATATAATGCAGTCACAGGAGTGTGTTTGTGTAACACTAATGTAATGCGGTCACTGGTGTGTGTGTGTGTGTAACACTAATGTAATGCGGTCACAGGAGTGTGTTTGTGTAACACTAATATAATGCAGTCACAGGAGTGTGTTTGTGTAACACTAATGTAATGCGGTCACAGGTGTGTGTGTGTGTAACACTAATGTAATGTGGTCACAGGAGTGTGTTTGTGTAACACTAATGTAATGCGGTCACAGGTGTGTGTGTGTGTAAAACTAATGTAATGTGGTCACAGGTGTGTGTTTGTGTAACACTAATGTAATGCGGTCACAGGTGTGTGTTTGTGTAACACTAATGTAATGCGGTCACTGGTGTGTGTTTGAGTAACACTAATGTAATGCGGTCACAGGTGTGTGTTTGAGTAACACTAATGTAATGCGGTCACAGGTGTGTGTTTGAGTAACACTAATGTAATGCAGTCACAGGTGTGTGTTTGTGTAACACTAATGTAATGCGGTCACAGGAGTGTGTTTGTGTAACACTAATGAAATGCGGTCACAGGTGTGTGTTTGTGTAACACTAATGTAATGCGGTCACAGGAGTGTGTGTGTGTAACACTAATGTAATGCGGTCACAGGTGTGTGTTTGTGTAACACTAATGTAATGTGGTCACAGGTGTGTGTTTGTGTAACACTAATGTAATGCGGTCACAGGTGTGTGTTTGTGTAACACTAATGTAATGCGGTCACAGGAGTGTGTGTGTGTAACACTAATGTAATGCGGTCACAGGTGTGTGTTTGTGTAACACTAATGTAATGCGGTCACAGGTGTGTGTTTGTGTAACACTAATGTAATGCGGTCACAGGAGTGTGTGTGTGTAACACTAATGTAATGCGGTCACAGGTGTGTGTTTGTGTAACACTAATGTAATGTGGTCACAGGAGTGTGTTTGTGTAACACTAATGTAATGCAGTCACAGGAGTGTGTTTGTGTAACACTAATGTAATGCAGTCACAGGTGTGTGTTTGTGTAACACTAATGTAATGCGGTCACAGGAGTGTGTGTGTGTAACACTAATGTAATGCGGTCACAGGTGTGTGTTTGTGTAACACTAATGTAATGTGGTCACAGGAGTGTGTTTGTGTAACACTAATGTAATGCAGTCACAGGAGTGTGTTTGTGTAACACTAATGTAATGCGGTCACAGGAGTGTGTTTGTGTAACACTAATGTAATGCGGTCACAGGTGTGTGTTTGTGTAACACTAATGTAATGTGGTCACAGGAGTGTGTTTGTGTAACACTAATGTAATGCGGTCACAGGTGTGTGTGTGTGTGTGTGTGTGTTTGTGTAACACTAATGTAATGCGGTCACAGGAGTGTGTTTGTGTAACACTAATGTAATGTGGTCACAGGAGTGTGTTTGTGTAACACTAATGTAATGTGGTCACAGGAGTGTGTTTGTGTAACACTAATGTAATGCGGTCACAGGAGTGTGTTTGTGTAACACTAATGTAATGCAGTCACAGGAGTGTGTTTGTGTAACACTAATGTAATGTGGTCACAGGAGTGTGTTTGTGTAACACTAATGTAATGCAGTCACAGGAGTGTGTTTGTGTAACACTAATGTAATGCGGTCACAGGTGTGTGTTTGTGTAACACTAATGTAATGCGGTCACAGGTGTGTGTTTGTGTAACACTAATGTAATGCGGTCACAGGTGTGTGTGTGTGTGTGTGTGTGTGTTTGTGTAACACTAATGTAATGCGGTCACAGGAGTGTGTTTGTGTAACACTAATGTAATGCGGTCACTGGAGTGTGTTTGAGTAACACTAATGTAATGCGGTCACAGGAGTGTGTTTGTGTAACACTAATGTAATGCGGTCACTGGTGTGTGTTTGTGTAACACTAATGTAATGCGGTAACAGGAGTGTGTTTGTGTAACACTAATGTAATGCGGTCACAGGAGTGTGTTTGTGTAACACTAATGTAATGCGGTCACAGGTGTGTGTTTGTGTAACACTAATGTAATGCGGTCACAGGTGTGTGTTTGTGTAACACTAATGTAATGCGGTCACAGGAGTGTGTTTGTGTAACACTAATGTAATGCGGTCACAGGAGTGTGTTTGTGTAACACTAATGTAATGCGGTCACAGGTGTGTGTGTGTGTAACACTAATGTAATGCGGTCACTGGAGTGTGTTTGAGTAACACTAATGTAATGCGGTCACAGGTGTGTGTTTGTGTAACACTAATGTAATGCGGTCACAGGTGTGTTTGTGTGTGTGTGTTTGTGTAACACTAATGTAATGCGGTCACAGGAGTGTGTTTGTGTAACACTAATGTAATGCGGTCACTGGAGTGTGTTTGAGTAACACTAATGTAATGCGGTCACAGGAGTGTGTTTGTGTAACACTAATGTAATGCGGTCACTGGTGTGTGTTTGTGTAACACTAATGTAATGCGGTAACAGGAGTGTGTTTGTGTAACACTAATGTAATGTGGTCACAGGAGTGTGTTTGTGTAACACTAATGTAATGCGGTCACAGGTGTGTGTTTGTGTAACACTAATGTAATGCGGTAACAGGAGTGTGTTTGTGTAACACTAATGTAATGCGGTCACAGGAGTGTGTTTGAGTAACACTAATGTAATGCGGTCACTGGAGTGTGTTTGTGTAACACTAATGTAATGCGGTCACTGGTGTGTGTTTGTGTAACACTAATGTAATGCGGTCACAGGTGTGTGTGTGTGTAACACTAATGTAATGCGGTCACTGGTGTGTGTTTGTGTAACACTAATGTAATGCGGTAACAGGAGTGTGTTTGTGTAACACTAATGTAATGCGGTCACAGGTGTGTGTTTGTGTAACACTAATGTAATGCGGTAACAGGAGTGTGTTTGAGTAAAACTAATGTAATGCGGTCACAGGAGTGTGTTTGTGTAACACTAATGTAATGCGGTCACAGGTGTGTGTTTGTGTAACACTAATGTAATGCGGTAACAGGAGTGTGTTTGTGTAACACTAATGTAATGCGGTCACTGGTGTGTGTTTGTGTAACACTAATGTAATGCGGTAACAGGAGTGTGTTTGAGTAAAACTAATGTAATGCGGTAACAGGAGTGTGTTTGTGTAACACTAATGTAATGCGGTCACAGGTGTGTGTTTGTGTAACACTAATGTAATGCGGTCACAGGTATGTGTGTGTGTAACACTAATGTAATGCGGTCACTGGAGTGTGTTTGTGTAACACTAATGTAATGTGGTCACAGGAGTGTGTTTGTGTAACACTAATGTAATGTGGTCACAGGTGTGTGTTTGTGTAACACTAATGTAATGCGGTAACAGGAGTGTATTTGAGTAACACTAATGTAATGCGGTAACAGGAGTGTGTTTGTGTAACACTAGTGTAATGCGGTCACAGGTGTGTGTTTGTGTAACACTAATGTAATGCGGTCACAGGTGTGTGTGTGTGTGTGTGTGTAACACTAATGTAATGCGGTCACAGGTGTGTGTGTGTGTGTGTGTAACACTAATATAATGCGGTCACAGGTGTGTGTGTGTGTGTGTGTAACACTAATGTAATGCGGTCACAGGAGTTTGTTTGTGTAACACTAATGTAATGCGGTCACAGGTGTGTGTTTGTGTAACACTAATGTAATGCGGTCACAGGTGTGTGTTTGTGTAACACTAATGTAATGCGGTCACAGGTGTGTGTGTGTGTAACACTAATGTAATGCGGTAACAGGAGTGTGTTTGTGTAACACTAATGTAATGCGGTCACTGGTGTGTGTTTGTGTAACACTAATGTAATGCGGTCACAGGTGTGTGTGTGTGTAACACTAATGTAATGCGGTCACAGGAGTGTGTTTGTGTAACACTAATGTAATGCGGTCACAGGTGTGTGTGTGTGTAACACTAATGTAATGCGGTCACAGGAGTGTGTTTGTGTAACACTAATGTAATGCGGTCACTGGTGTGTGTTTGTGTAACACTAATGTAATGCAGTCACAGGAGTGTGTTTGTGTAACACTAATGTAATGCGGTCACTGGTGTGTGTTTGTGTAACACTAATGTAATGCGGTCACAGGTGTGTGTGTGTGTAACACTAATGTAATGCGGTCACTGGTGTGTGTTTGTGTAACACTAATGTAATGCGGTAACAGGAGTGTGTTTGTGTAACACTAATGGAATGCGGTCACAGGTGTGTGTTTGTGTAACACTAATGTAATGCGGTCACAGGTGTGTGTGTGTGTAACACTAATGTAATGCGGTAACAGGAGTGCGTTTGTGTAACACTAATGTAATGCGGTCACAGGTGTGTGTTTGTGTAACACTAATGTAATGCGGTCACTGGTGTGTGTTTGTGTAACACTAATGTAATGCGGTCACAGGTGTGTGTGTGTGTGTAACACTAATGTAATGCGGTCACTGGTGTGTGTTTGTGTAACACTAATGTAATGCGGTAACAGGAGTGTGTTTGTGTAACACTAATGTAATGCGGTCACTGGTGTGTGTTTGAGTAACACTAATGTAATGCGGTAACAGGAGTGTGTTTGAGTAACACTAATGTAATGCGGTCACAGGAGTGTGTTTGTGTAACACTAATGTAATGCGGTCACAGGAGTGTGTTTGTGTAACACTAATGTAATGCGGTCACTGGTGTGTGTTTGTGTAACACTAATGTAATGCGGTAACAGGAGTGTGTTTGAGTAACACTAATGTAATGCGGTCACAGGAGTGTGTTTGTGTAACACTAATGTAATGCGGTCACAGGTGTGTGTTTGTGTAACACTAATGTAATGCGGTCACTGGTGTGTGTTTGTGTAACACTAATGTAATGCGGTAACAGGAGTGTGTTTGAGTAACACTAATGTAATGCGGTCACAGGAGTGTGTTTGTGTAACACTAATGTAATGCGGTCACAGGTGTGTGTTTGTGTAACACTAATGTAATGCGGTCACAGGTGTGTGTGTGTAACACTAATGTAATGCGGTCACTGGAGTGTGTTTGTGTAACACTAATGTAATGCGGTCACAGGAGTGTGTTTGTGTAACACTAATGTAATGCGGTCACAGGAGTGTGTTTGTGTAACACTAATGTAATGCGGTCACAGGTGTGTGTTTGTGTAACACTAATGTAATGCGGTCACTGGTGTGTGTTTGTGTAACACTAATGTAATGCGGTAACAGGAGTGTGTTTGAGTAACACTAATGTAATGCGGTCACAGGAGTGTGTTTGTGTAACACTAATGTAATGCGGTCACAGGTGTGTGTTTGTGTAACACTAATGTAATGCGGTCACAGGTGTGTGTGTAACACTAATGTAATGTGGTCACAGGAGTGTGTTTGTGTAACACTAATGTAATGTGGTCACAGGTGTGTGTTTGTGTAACACTAATGTAATGCGGTAACAGGTGTGTGTGTGTGTAACACTAATGTAATGCGGTCACAGGTGTGTGTTTGAGTAACACTAATGTAATGCGGTCACAGGTGTGTGTGTGTGTGTTTGAGTAACACTAATGTAATGCGGTCACAGGAGTGTGTTTGAGTAACACTAATGTAATGCGGTAACAGGAGTGTGTTTGTGTAACACTAATGTAATGCGGTCACAGGTGTGTGTTTGTGTAACACTAATGTAATGCGGTCACAGGTGTGTGTGTGTGTGTGTGTAACACAAATGTAATGCGGTCACAGGTGTGTGTGTGTGTGTAACACTAATATAATGCGGTCACAGGTGTGTGTGTGTGTGTGTGTAACACTAATGTAATGCGGTCACAGGAGTTTGTTTGTGTAACACTAATGTAATGTAGTCACAGGTGTGTGTTTGTGTAACACTAATGTAATGCGGTCACAGGAGTGTGTGTGTGTGTGTGTAACTAATGTAATGTGGTCACAGGAGTGTGTTTGTGTAACACTAATGTAATGTAGTCACAGGTGTGTGTTTGTGTAACACTAATGTAATGCGGTCACAGGAGTGTGTGTGTGTGTGTGTGTGTGTAACTAATGTAATGTGGTCACAGGAGTGTGTTTGTGTAACAGTAATGTAATGTAGTCACAGGTGTGTGTTTGTGTAACACTAATGTAATGCGGTCACAGGAGTGTGTTTGTGTAACACTAATGTAATGCGGTCACAGGTGTGTTTTTGTGTAACACTAATGTAATGCGGTCACAGGAGTGTGTGTGTGTGTGTGTGTGTAACTAATGTAATGCGGTCACTGGAGTGTGTTTGTGTAACACTAATGTAATGTAGTCACAGGTGTGTGTTTGTGTAACACTAATGTAATGCGGTCACAGGAGTGTGTGTGTGTGTGTGTGTAACTAATGTAATGCGGTCACAGGTGTGTGTTTGTGTAACACTAATGTAATGCGGTCACAGGAGTTTGTTTGTGTAACACTAATGTAATGTGGTCACAGGTGTGTGTTTGTGTAACACTAATGTAATGCGGTCACAGGTGTGTGTGTGTAACACTAATGTAATGCAGTCACAGGTGTGTGTTTGTGTAACACTAATGTAATGCAGTCACAGGTGTGTGTTTGTTTAACACTAATGTAATGCGGTCACAGGTGTGTGTGTGTGTAACACTAATGTAATGCAGTCACAGGTGTTTGTGTGTAACACTAATGTAATGCGGTCACAGGTGTGTGTGTGTAACACTAATATAATGCGGAGTGTGTTTGTGTAACACTAATGTAATGCGGTCACAGGTGTGTGTTTGTGTAACACTAATGTAATGCAGTCACAGGTGTGTGTTTGTGTAACACTAATGTAATGCGGTCACAGGTGTGTGTGTGTGTAACACTAATGTAATGCGGTCACAGGAGTGTGTTTGTGTAACACTAATGTAATGCGGTCACAGGTGTGTGTGTGTGTAACACTAATGTAATGCGGTCACTGGAGTGTGTTTGTGTAACACTAATGTAATGCGGTCACAGGTGTGTGTTTGTGTAACACTAATGTAATGCGGTCACAGGTGTGTGTTTGTGTAACACTAATGTAATGCGGTCACAGGTGTGTGTTTGTGTAACACTAATGTAATGCGGTCACAGGTGTGTGTGTGTGTAACACTAATGTAATGCGGTCACAGGTGTGTGTTTGAGTAACACTAATGTAATGCGGTCACAGGAGTGTGTTTGTGTAACACTAATGTAATGCGGTCACAGGAGTGTGTTTGTGTAACACTAATGTAATGCGGTCACATGTGTGTGTTTGTGTAACACTAATGTAATGCGGTCACAAGTGTGTGTTTGTGTAACACTAATGTAATGCGGTCACAGGTGTGTGTTTGTGTAACACTAATGTAATGCGGTCACAGGTGTGTGTTTGTGTAACACTAATGTAATGCGGTCACAGGTGTGTGTTTGTGTAACACTAATGTAATGCGGTCACAGGTGTGTGTTTGTGTAACACTAATGTAATGCAGTCACAGGTGTGTGTGTGTGTGTGTGTAACACTAATGTAATGCGGTCACAGGTGTGTGTTTGTGTAACACTAATGTAATGCGGTCACAGGTGTGTGTGTGTGTGTAACACTAATGTAATGCGGTCACAGGTGTGTGTGTGTGTGTGTAACACTAATATAATGCGGTCACAGGTGTGTGTGTGTGTGTGTGTGTAACACTAATGTAATGCGGTCACAGGAGTTTGTTTGTGTAACACTAATGTAATGTAGTCACAGGTGTGTGTTTGTGTAACACTAATGTAATGCGGTCACAGGAGTGTGTGTGTGTGTGTGTGTGTAACTAATGTAATGTGGTCACAGGAGTGTGTTTGTGTAACACTAATGTAATGTAGTCACAGGTGTGTGTTTGTGTAACACTAATGTAATGCGGTCACAGGAGTGTGTGTGTGTGTGTGTGTAACTAATGTAATGTGGTCACAGGAGTGTGTTTGTGTAACACTAATGTAATGTAGTCACAGGTGTGTGTTTGTGTAACACTAATGTAATGCGGTCACAGGAGTGTGTGTGTGTGTGTGTGTGTAACTAATGTAATGTGGTCACAGGAGTGTGTTTGTGTAACACTAATGTAATGTAGTCACAGGTGTGTGTTTGTGTAACACTAATGTAATGTGGTCACAGGAGTGTGTTTGTGTAACAGTAATGTAATGTAGTCACAGGTGTGTGTTTGTGTAACACTAATGTAATGCGGTCACAGGAGTGTGTTTGTGTAACACTAATGTAATGCGGTCACAGGAGTGTGTGTGTGTGTGTGTGTGTAACTAATGTAATGCGGTCACTGGAGTGTGTTTGTGTAACACTAATGTAATGTAGTCACAGGTGTGTGTTTGTGTAACACTAATGTAATGCGGTCACAGGAGTGTGTGTGTGTGTGTGTGTGTGTAACTAATGTAATGCGGTCACAGGTGTGTGTTTGTGTAACACTAATGTAATGTAGTCACAGGTGTGTGTTTGTGTAACACTAATGTAATGCGGTCACAGGAGTGTGTGTGTGTGTGTGTGTAACTAATGTAATGCGGTCACAGGAGTTTGTTTGTGTAACACTAATGTAATGTGGTCACAGGTGTGTGTTTGTGTAACACTAATGTAATGCGGTCACAGGTGTGTGTGTGTGTAACACTAATGTAATGCAGTCACAGGTGTGTGTTTGTGTAACACTAATGTAATGCAGTCACAGGTGTGTGTTTGTTTAACACTAATGTAATGCGGTCACAGGTGTGTGTGTGTGTAACACTAATGTAATGCAGTCACAGGTGTGTGTTTGTGTAACACTAATGTAATGCGGTCACAGGTGTGTGTGTGTGTAACACTAATGTAATGCGGTCACAGGAGTGTGTTTGTTTAACACTTATGTAATGCAGTCACAGGTGTGTGTTTGTGTAACACTAATGTAATGCGGTCACAGGTGTGTGTTTGTGTAACACTAATGTAATGCGGTCACAGGAGTGTGTTTGTGTAACACTAATGTAATGCGGTCACAGGAGTGTGTTTGTGTAACACTAATGTAATGCGGTCACATGTGTGTGTTTGTGTAACACTAATGTAATGCGGTCACAGGTGTGTGTGTGTGTAACACTAATGTAATGCGGTCACAGGTGTGTGTTTGTGTAACACTAATGTAATGCGGTCACAGGTGTGTGTTTGTGTAAGACTAATGTAATGCGGTCACAGGTGTGTGTTTGTGTAACACTAATGTAATGCGGTCACAGGAGTGTGTTTGTGTAACACTAATGTAATGCGGTCACATGTGTGTGTTTGTGTAACACTAATGTAATGCGGTCACAAGTGTGTGTTTGTGTAACACTAATGTAATGCGGTCACAGGTGTGTGTTTGTGTAACACTAATGTAATGCGGTCACAGGTGTGTGTTTGTGTAACACTAATGTAATGCGGTCACAGGTGTGTGTTTGTGTAACACTAATGTAATGCGGTCACAGGTGTGTGTTTGTGTAACACTAATGTAATGCAGTCACAGGTGTGTGTGTGTGTGTGTGTAACACTAATGTAATGCGGTCACAGGTGTGTGTTTGTGTAACACTAATGTAATGCGGTCACAGGTGTGTGTGTGTGTGTAACACTAATGTAATGCGGTCACAGGTGTGTGTGTGTGTGTGTAACACTAATATAATGCGGTCACAGGTGTGTGTGTGTGTGTGTGTGTAACTAATGTAATGTGGTCACAGGAGTGTGTTTGTGTAACACTAATGTAATGTAGTCACAGGTGTGTGTTTGTGTAACACTAATGTAATGCGGTCACAGGAGTGTGTGTGTGTGTGTGTGTGTGTGTGTAACTAATGTAATGTGGTCACAGGAGTGTGTTTGTGTAACAGTAATGTAATGTAGTCACAGGTGTGTGTTTGTGTAACACTAATGTAATGCGGTCACAGGAGTGTGTTTGTGTAACACTAATGTAATGCGGTCACAGGAGTGTGTGTGTGTGTGTGTGTGTAACTAATGTAATGCGGTCACTGGAGTGTGTTTGTGTAACACTAATGTAATGTAGTCACAGGTGTGTGTTTGTGTAACACTAATGTAATGCGGTCACAGGAGTGTGTGTGTGTGTGTGTGTGTAACTAATGTAATGCGGTCACAGGTGTGTGTTTGTGTAACACTAATGTAATGTAGTCACAGGTGTGTGTTTGTGTAACACTAATGTAATGCGGTCACAGGAGTGTGTGTGTGTGTGTGTGTAACTAATGTAATGCGGTCACAGGAGTTTGTTTGTGTAACACTAATGTAATGTGGTCACAGGTGTGTGTTTGTGTAACACTAATGTAATGCGGTCACAGGTGTGTGTGTGTGTGTAACACTAATGTAATGCAGTCACAGGTGTGTGTTTGTGTAACACTAATGTAATGCAGTCACAGGTGTGTGTTTGTTTAACACTAATGTAATGCGGTCACAGGTGTGTGTGTGTGTAACACTAATGTAATGCAGTCACAGGTGTGTGTTTGTGTAACACTAATGTAATGCGGTCACAGGTGTGTGTGTGTGTGTAACACTAATGTAATGCGGTCACAGGAGTGTGTTTGTTTAACACTAATGTAATGCAGTCACAGGTGTGTGTTTGTGTAACACTAATGTAATGCGGTCACAGGTGTGTGTGTGTGTAACACTAATGTAATGCAGTCACAGGTGTGTGTGTGTGTAACACTAATGTAATGCAGTCACAGGTGTGTGTTTGTGTAACACTAATGTAATGCGGTCACAGGTGTGTGTGTGTGTGTAACACTAATGTAATGCAGTCACAGGTGTGTGTTTGTGTAACACTAATGTAATGCGGTCACAGGTGTGTGTGTGTGTAACACTAATGTAATGCGGTCACAGGAGTGTGTTTGTGTAACACTAATGTAATGCGGTCACAGGTGTG
Organism: Phoxinus phoxinus; assembly: GCF_949152265.1. Classification (NCBI taxonomy): domain Eukaryota; kingdom Metazoa; phylum Chordata; class Actinopteri; order Cypriniformes; family Leuciscidae; genus Phoxinus; species Phoxinus phoxinus. Next base: position 26,210,273 of record NC_136899.1, on the reverse strand, counting down.
TGTGTGTGTAACACTAATGTAATGCGGTCACAGGTGTGTGTTTGTGTAACACTAATGTAATGCGGTCACAGGTGTGTGTGTGTGTAACACTAATGTAATGCAGTCACAGGTGTGTGTTTGTGTAACACTAATGTAATGCGGTCACAGGTGTGTGTGTGTGTGTAACACTAATGTAATGCAGTCACAGGTGTGTGTTTGTGTAACACTAATGTAATGCGGTCACAGGTGTGTGTTTGTGTAACACTAATGTAATGCGGTCACAGGAGTGTGTTTGTGTAACACTAATGTAATGCGGTCACAGGTGTGTGTGTGTGTAACACTAATGTAATGCGGTCACAGGTGTGTGTTTGTGTAACACTAATGTAATGCGGTCACAGGTGTGTGTTTGTGTAACACTAATGTAATGCGGTCACAGGTGTGTGTGTGTGTGTAACACTAATGTAATGCGGTCACAGGTGTGTGTTTGTGTAACACTAATGTAATGCGGTCACAGGAGTGTGTTTGTGTAACACTAATGTAATGCGGTCACAGGTGTGTGTGTGTGTAACACTAATGTAATGCAGTCACAGGTGTGTGTTTGTGTAACACTAATGTAATGCGGTCACAGGTGTGTGTTTGAGTAACACTAATGTAATGCGGTCACAGGTGTGTGTTTGTGTAACACTAATGTAATGCGGTCACAGGTGTGTGTTTGTGTAACACTAATGTAATGCGGTCACAGGAGTGTGTTTGTGTAACACTAATGTAATGCAGTCACAGGTGTGTGTGTGTAACACTAATGTAATGCAGTCACAGGTGTGTGTTTGTGTAACACTAATGTAATGCGGTCACAGGTGTGTGTGTGTGTAACACTAATGTAATGCGGTCACAGGTGTGTGTTTGTGTAACACTAATGTAATGCGGTCACAGGTGTGTGTTTGTGTAACACTAATGTAATGCGGTCACAGGAGTGTGTTTGTGTAACACTAATGTAATGCGGTCACAGGTGTGTGTGTGTGTAACACTAATGTAATGCAGTCACAGGTGTGTGTTTGTGTAACACTAATGTAATGCGGTCACAGGTGTGTGTTTGAGTAACACTAATGTAATGCGGTCACAGGTGTGTGTTTGTGTAACACTAATGTAATGCGGTCACAGGTGTGTGTTTGTGTAACACTAATGTAATGCGGTCACAGGAGTGTGTTTGTGTAACACTAATGTAATGCAGTCACAGGTGTGTGTTTGTGTAACACTAATGTAATGCGGTCACAGGTGTGTGTTTGTGTAACACTAATGTAATGCGGTCACAGGTGTGTGTTTGTGTAACACTAATGTAATGCGGTCACAGGTGTGTGTGTGTGTGTGTAACACTAATGTAATGCGGTCACAGGTGTGTGTTTGTGTAACACTAATGTAATGCGGTCACAGGTGTGTGTTTGTGTAACACTAATGTAATGCGGTCACAGGAGTGTGTTTGTGTAACACTAATGTAATGCGGTCACAGGTGTGTGTGTGTGTAACACTAATGTAATGCAGTCACAGGTGTGTGTTTGTGTAACACTAATGTAATGCGGTCACAGGTGTGTGTTTGTGTAACACTAATGTAATGCGGTCACAGGTGTGTGTTTGTGTAACACTAATGTAATGCGGTCACAGGTGTGTGTGTGTGTAACACTAATGTAATGCGGTCACAGGTGTGTGTTTGTGTAACACTAATGTAATGCGGTCACAGGTGTGTGTTTGTGTAACACTAATGTAATGCGGTCACAGGAGTGTGTTTGTGTAACACTAATGTAATGCGGTCACAGGTGTGTGTGTGTGTAACACTAATGTAATGCAGTCACAGGTGTGTGTTTGTGTAACACTAATGTAATGCGGTCACAGGTGTGTGTTTGAGTAACACTAATGTAATGCGGTCACAGGTGTGTGTTTGTGTAACACTAATGTAATGCGGTCACAGGTGTGTGTTTGTGTAACACTAATGTAATGCGGTCACAGGAGTGTGTTTGTGTAACACTAATGTAATGCAGTCACAGGTGTGTGTGTGTGTAACACTAATGTAATGCAGTCACAGGTGTGTGTTTGTGTAACACTAATGTAATGCGGTCACAGGAGTGTGTTTGTGTAACACTAATGTAATGCAGTCACAGGAGTGTGTTTGTGTAACACTAATGTAATGCGGTCACAGGAGTGTGTTTGTGTAACACTAATGTAATGCGGTCACAGGAGTGTGTTTGTGTAACACTAATGTAATGCGGTCACAGGTGTGTGTTTGTGTAACACTAATGTAATGCGGTCACAGGTGTGTGTTTGTGTAACACTAATGTAATGCGGTCACAGGTGTGTGTGTGTGTAACACTAATGTAATGCGGTCACAGGTGTGTGTGTGTGTAACACTAATGTAATGCGGTCACAGGTGTGTGTGTGTGTAACACTAATGTAATGCAGTCACAGGTGTGTGTGTGTGTAACACTAATGTAATGCGGTCACAGGTGTGTGTGTGTGTAACACTAATGTAATGCAGTCACAGGTGTGTGTTTGTGTAACACTAATGTAATGCGGTCACAGGTGTGTGTGTGTGTAACACTAATGTAATGCAGTCACAGGTGTGTGTTTGTGTAACACTAATGTAATGCGGTCACAGGTGTGTGTGTGTGTAACACTAATGTAATGCGGTCACAGGTGTGTGTTTGTGTAACACTAATGTAATGCGGTCACAGGTGTGTGTGTGTGTAACACTAATGTAATGCAGTCACAGGTGTGTGTGTGTGTAACACTAATGTAATGCGGTCACAGGTGTGTGTGTGTGTAACACTAATGTAATGCGGTCACAGGTGTGTGTTTGTGTAACACTAATGTAATGCGGTCACAGGAGTGTGTTTGTGTAACACTAATGTAATGCAGTCACAGGTGTGTGTTTGTGTAACACTAATGTAATGCAGTCACAGGAGTGTGTTTGTGTAACACTAATGTAATGCAGTCACAGGAGTGTGTTTGTGTAACACTAATGTAATGCAGTCACAGGAGTGTGTTTGTGTAACACTAATGTAATGCAGTCACAGGAGTGTGTTTGTGTAACACTAATGTAATGCAGTCACAGGTGTGTGTGTGTGTGTGTGTGTAACACTAATGTAATGCGGTCACAGGTGTGTGTGTGTGTAACACTAATGTAATGCGGTCACAGGTGTGTGTTTGTGTAACACTAATGTAATGCGCTCACAGGTGTGTGTGTGTGTGTAACACTAATGTAATGCGGTCACAGGTGTGTGTGTGTGTAACACTAATGTAATGCAGTCATAGGAGTGTGTTTGTGTAACACTAATGTAATGCAGTCACAGGTGTGTGTGTGTGTGTGTGTAACACTAATGTAATGCGGTCACAGGTGTGTGTGTGTGTAACACTAATGTAATGCGGTCACAGGTGTGTGTTTGTGTAACACTAATGTAATGCGCTCACAGGTGTGTGTGTAACACTAATGTAATGCGGTCACAGGTGTGTGTGTGTGTGTAACACTAATGTAATGCAGTCACAGGTGTGTGTTTGTGTAACACTAATGTAATGCAGTCACAGGTGTGTGTTTGTGTAACACTAATGTAATGCAGTCACAGGAGTGTGTTTGTGTAACACTAATGTAATGCAGTCACAGGTGTGTGTGTGTGTAACACTAATGTAATGCGGTCACAGGTGTGTGTGTGTGTAACACTAATGTAATGCGGTCACAGGTGTGTGTTTGAGTAACACTAATGTAATGCGGTCACAGGTGTGTGTTTGAGTAACACTAATGTAATGCGGTCACAGGAGTGTGTTTGAGTAACACTAATGTAATGCGGTCACAGGAGTGTGTTTGAGTAACACTAATGTAATGCGGTCACAGGTGTGTGTGTGTGTAACACTAATGTAATGCGGTCACAGGTGTGTGTTTGTGTAACACTAATGTAATGCGGTCACAGGTGTGTGTGTGTGTAACACTAATGT
>NC_136899.1:26171319-26203819 GCF_949152265.1 Phoxinus phoxinus | reverse complement strand
ACATTACCCATGATGCTATGCGCCAATAGCTATTTAGCTCCGCCCACTCCAGCATTGCGAATGACGGAATCAAATCCATCTCTCGTCTACGTCTACACTCTTAAAATACTGAAATGTTTTAATACATATTCATATTTTGTAATGAACTTAAAATAGATTATATAATCAAATTTTTAAATTAGTAGTTTTAGATTAATCCATTGTTTTTAATTAGATTTTGCAATGCTTCATGGCATTGTAGTTTTTTCCCTCACTAAAACCGTTAAGTTCATCGTCTCATACCTTTTGCAGTTTTGTCTGATTCCCTCTGGGAGAAATGAATGGAAAATGACTTCAGCTGCTCAGAACGGGGGTGAGCGTTAACGGATTAAATGTACACCTCATAGATCGTCCCTGACTGTAATGGATCATCTCTACATGGATGAAGGAAATAAACATGATTTCGATCGGTTGAAGCTGGGTTATCCTCCCAGTCTTGGTAAAGCCAGTTTAATGACTTAAGTTAGTTGAGAAGCTCTGTGAAGATACTGATCTCTCCAGCAGGAAAAGCTTTGCACTTCCAGAGGAGATTAATGAGATATTAATGAGAGATACTGTAAACGCTGTGTCATTTTTAGAATGTTTTTGAGTTTTGCCTTCTGTGACACTCCGTTTACTGTGGACGAGATCCCAGAGGCATTGCTATTTTAAGGTCTGTGTGTGTGTGTGCGTGTGTGCGTGCGTGTGTGTGTGTGTGTGTGTGTGTGTGTGTGTGTGTGTGTGTGTGTGTGTGTGTTCTTTGCAGGCTTGTTGGTTGTTTCTGTGTATTTCACCACACCTGGCTGATAATACCTCTAGAACAGGGAATACTGTGAATAGTTGTTGTTGATGTTGTTGATGATGTTGTTGTCGATGTTGTTGTCGATGTTGTTGTCGATGTTGTTGTTGATGTTGTTGTTGATGTTGTTGTCGATGTTGTTGTCGATGTTGTTGTTGATGTTGTTGTTGATGTTGTTGTCGATGTTGTCGACGGCTCAGGTCATCATATCTCCTCATATCATCTGAGTTTGGAGCTGCTTGCATGTAGAGGTCAGGAGTATAACATCTCCAGCTCATGGCTGAATGTTTTGTGCCTAAAGCTGTAAAGAACGTCTCATTGTTGCACATAAAAATCAATGTTAAAGCTTCGCTGTAGATTTATGAAAACCCTCGGAATGATAATAATCTGTCTACGGTCATCAGAGTCACATTCCTCCATATTCCTCCATATTCCTCCATATTCCTCCATAATCCTCCATATTCCTCCATATTCCACTGGATTGGTTTGATGCTGCATGTTTCTCTTCCATACTTTCTGACCGACACACACATCTCTGTATGTCCACAAACAATGCAAATGTTGTTTTGAAAAAGACTGTTGTTTTAAAAGACACTTATGTTGGATAGCTTGGACACTATTAGATATATTTAAAATTTCATTTGAGTTTCTCACACAAAGATATCTTATGACTGCAGATCAGGAGTTTCGTGTGATTGCACATCGCCACACTAGAGACATGTTTCACCAAAAATGTAATGTGAATGCAATTTCTGTAGATTTTTTAATTAATTGAAATTACAAGATAAGATTTTAGATTTTCTTTTTTTTTTTATCGGTTTAGGCCTGAAATTTTTTGGTGCAACAGTTTATTTCCAGTTTTCCAAAATACATTTATGTAATATTCTAAAATTGATTAATCTTAAAATGGAGAGATAGATTTATAAAGTTAGGTTTAGCAAACAAACAAACAATTTCTCCATGCTCCAGTTTTTTCTGCAATAGCGAACAAATAAAATGTAATTTTCTATGGAAGCTTGTTTCTGCCACTGTGTAAAAATCTGACAATTTTGACTCACGATTCGGACAATTTTTCTAAAAACTGCGATTTTAGACCTCACAATTCAGACAATACCTCAAAATTCGGAGAAAATACTCTCAATTACCTTTTTTATTTTTATTCCGTGTCGGAAACAAGCTTCCATAGATTATAATTTAAGATGAATTGAACTTTTCCCAGGAGGAGCAGTGATAAATGATGAATCCGCCCAGTCAGACCCGGTGTTCTGCTGTGCTGTTCTGCAGAACCTGTACCAGAGCCGGCTCCTGGGCCTGGCGTCGATGGCCTCTCCGGCGAGGAGCTCTCAGACCCGGCGCCGCTGTAAGGATGGGGCTCGGCTCGGCTTGGCTCACACTGAAGCGCTGGTTCTGCCCCGATCCACCAGTGACACGGATCTGGTGTCCCTGCAGACCCGGTCCACCCTGACCGTCAGCTCCTCCCACTTCTGCCTCGGCCAATCAGAGGACATCGTCATCAGCTGGGACGTCACCGAGGAGGTGGACGCCGGAGACTGGATCGGCATGTACCTCATTGGTGAGAATACTTCATTAACAGTGAACCTATGGGTTCATCAGCCGATGTTGAGACACGCATACGCCATAAGGTCGAGTACTTTATAGCTTTTATATAACGGTTACCACACAATACAAATATTAAAGCCAAAAAATATGTATTAGTGCAACTTTCATGAAGTAAAATCACTAAAAGCCTTCCTTCCCGGTAATATTATAATAAGATCCTCTTCCTACATCCCCATACGGAAATGTAATGTATGTACACATATGAAATATACATATATTAAATATATCCACATATATAAAACCTATTAGAAAATGGAACAATTGACATATAAAACCAGCCCATATATTTTATGTATAATAATAAAAGTGTTTTTTTTATATACATGTCACATTTATAATTATCAGTTTTCAAATAGAATTTGTGTAATATTTGTTTTGTTTTTATGAGCTGGTCAGGAAGAGTTAAAATAATAATAAATAATACATTTTAGTTATAAAAGATTCGAAAATGAGATTGAAATGAAATGTGGATATGTAGACTTGATCTGTAGACTTGAAATATATAGTTAAACTGTAAATAGTTTGGCATATATAAATTAAACGTATCGGTGACATATATGATCAAAACATACAGTATTATATAAATAATAATCATACACATCATATAGATATATGTCAATATACTCATTTAATATGGGAATTGTATATATGTTAAAAACCTATATCAACATATATGTAGAGATATGTATATATGTGATAGCAATATATTGTCTTATATTTAGCATATGACGGTGTCACTAGCGATATAGGGTCATATATTACATTTCCGTGGTCAGAAGGGAAGCGAAATCTAATCGGCTTACTTTTTTAATAACAAGCTTGCAGAGAAAGGCTCGCCAAAACAAAGCTACTGGGTTTCACTTTTCACGTTTTCAGGGTTTGTAGAAGCACCCGATTACACATTTACACACGGGAAAAGTCTGATTTACATGATACAAGTCAAACCAAAAGTTATTCAAACACCAGATATATTTTTATATATTTGTTTACTAGTGTGTGCAGGACACTATAGTTCATTCTGTAAGTGAGGAGAGCAAAATAAAGTAAACTGTGACGTATTATACCCAATAACTCTTCATACAGAGACTACCAGTGACATTTACACACATGTGGGACCAGAACTGATCCGGACACTCTGAGCTGGTCATGTTCTCTGAAGTGTGTGTCTGTAACTGCTAATGCTCTTTTACACACACACTGAACACAATGAAGCATTGCTTGGTCACTGGTTGAGCTAAACTGGTATTATCTAATTGTGTAGTTAAATTTACCAGCTGACAGATATTCAACATAATTCATGTGTGAGACAGTCTAACAGTGTGTGTGTGTGTGTGTGTGTGTGTGTGTGTGTGTGTGTGTGTGTGTGTGTGTGTGTGTGTGTGTGTGTGTGTGTGTGTGTGTGTGTGTGTGTGTGTGACAGTCTAACAGAAGGACGGACAAAACCTGTCAAATATCAACTGAGTTCTGCTCATATTTTATTATTATTGTCTAAACTATAGTGAATAAACTGATGATGTGAGGAATGTGTCTGAATACATGTTGGTTTGACTGAAGCCAATCCCGTCTCACAGATGATAGCAGAACAAACTGCCTTTAGCTGCTACTGACCCTCTTCTTTCTTCTTCTGCTGTAGACGAGGTTCTGTCAGAAAACTTCCTGGACTACAAGAGCCGTGGCGTGAGCGGCTCCCACAGAGGCCAGATCGTGTGGAGGATCGACGCCAGCTTGTACTTCATGGAGGGTAAATATTCCTCTGACTGTGTGTCTCTTTCATTAATGCATCTACAGTCCAGCCACAGATGCAAGACGGACTGGATCATCTTCATTCTTCAGGATTAAACCGCTTCAGAAATCCCCGTATTTCTGCACTGTTTTCTGTCTTCCCCGCGACTCACACATGCTGTGATTATATAAATCTGCTTTCTCGTTCCATGCATCTCTTCCTATATCTCAAAACCAACCAGATTCAGATTTTCAGCTTTTGAAGTTCCTCGCCATCTGCCGTTTACTCCGCATCAGTTCCCGAGGCGTCTGTCTCCTCGTGCATCTGTGCCACGAAACCAGACCCCACTACTGTCCATCTAAAGCGTTAGTTCTGAACCGTCCGATCAATCTAGTGTTCATATGATGAGGTGAACCACACAATTATTGGTCCCAGTTTATATTAAGTGTCTTTAACTACTATGTACAAACATTTAAATTCATAATTTAATACAATGCACTTATTCTGTGCATACATGTACATGTTTGTACATTGTACTTTTATTTAGGAATGTCCCTTAAATGTCCAAAAATATTTAATTGCGGCACTTAATGTCAAGCTGCGTTACCTGTGTGTGTGTAAATGTGTGTAAATGGAAACAGTCTTTAGAGAAATGGCTCTGCATTATTCAGGTGCATCAACCAGGTGTGTGTGTGTGTGTGTGTGTGTGTGTGTGTGTGTGTGTGTGTGTGTGTGTGTGTGTGTGTGTGTGTGTGTGTGTGTGTGTGTGTGTGTGTGTGTGTGTGTGTGTGTGTGTGTGTGTGTGTGAGTGAGTGAGAGAACAGGGAAGCGGGGACAGTCATGAAATCACAAATTTTTAATAACTGTAGTAACTAAATAAGGAGAAGATCAAAACCAGGATCCTGCTCTCTGCACACACACACACACACACACACATCTGAAATCCTCTGAGAGCGCATCACGCCACTGGTTCATCATAGTGTACATGACAATAGCATTTGTATCATACTGTATCTGTTTTGCTACCATATGCCCCCCCCCCCCCCCCTCCACACACACACACACACACACACACACACACACACAGCCGGGAGCCTTCAGAAATGAGATTGGGTTGAAATGCACCCTGGGAAACCCGTCATGTAATTCTGCTGAGTTTCACATCGAGATGTCAGCTTTCATCACACGGATCCGGCGATGAGAATCACACACACGTTTCCTCCACACACTCAACACACTCCACACACTCAACACACTCCACACACTCCACACACTCCACACACTCCACACACTCCACACACTCAACACACTCCACACACTCCACACACTCAACACACTCCACACACTCCACACACTCCACACACTCCACACACTCCACACACTCCACACACTCCACACACTCCACACACTCCACACACTCCACACACTCCACACACTCAACACACTCCACACACTCCACACACTCAACACACTCCACACACTCCACACACTCCACACACTCCACACACTCAACACACTCCACACACTCAACACACTTCACACACTCCACACACTCCACACACTCCACACACTCAACACACTCCACACACTCCACACACTCAACACACTCCACACACTCCACACACTCCACACACTCCACACACTCAACACACTCCACACACTCAACACACTCCCACACACTCCACACACTCCACACACACGTTTCCAAGTCGTTTGGATGGTGATGGTATTATGATGTTTAAGGCATGTTTGTATCATGGCTATACCATGGTATTCTTTCAGTAATCAGTATAATATGATGATTATTATCAATATATTATCAATGATTGGTCATTTGTGTAAATATTATTACAACACCAACTCAGCTTCTGATTTCTGCATTTAGTTTGAGAGTTTGAGGAGATTTTCTGCTGTTTTCCCCTCAGCTTTTAAACACTGGATCATTGTGTTTCTGATTCTGATTCTGATTCTGATTCTGATTCTGATTCTGATTCTGATTCTGATTCTGTTTCTGATTCTGATTCTGATTCTGATTCTCGCAGCCGAGACGAAGGTTTGCTTCAAATATTATCATGGTTCGAGTGGAGCTCTCAGAGCCACAACACCCAGCGTGACAGTGAGGAACCCCTCGTCCTCTGTGAGTAACACACACACACACACACACACACACACACACACACACACACACACACACACACACACAAGGGTGTTTTGCTATCCTTGTGAGGACATTCCATAGGCGTAATGGTTTTTATACTGTACAAACTGTATATTCTATCCCCTTACACTGCCCCTATCCCTAAACCTACCCATCACAGGAGACATTCATTCACACACACACACACACTAACCCTACTCAACACACAAAACTTTCTGCATTTTTTGTATTTCAAAAAACACCATTAAGTGTGTATGGAGAACACAGGAGATGTCCTCATAAAGCATGTTTACGGTGTAATACCCTTGTCATTATACACATCTGAGTCCTCATAAACCATATATACAAGCACACTTTGTTTTGGTGTTTGGAAGCGTGTTTCTGCCACAGGATAAATATATTTTGTCTGCTAAATGACTAAAGTCATAACCGTCTGCTAAATGACTAAATGTAAATATATAATAATATATAATTGCAATGTTTTATCTTACATTTCAGTCTTTTTCCCCTCACAATTTGGAGAAAAGTCAGAAATTGTGAATTGTCAGAAATAAAAAGCAATTGCCTTTTTTATTTTTTTTTATTCTGTGTCGAGGAGAAATAAAGAATAGAATTGCAGGATATAAACTCAGAATTCTAAAAAAAATGTACTAAATTTACCACTTAAAATTATTTTTTAGTTATTTTACCAGTTCCCAGGGGCTCTTAAAAGCATGAAATGGACTTGCATATAATATTCCTCGTAATTTTTTCTTCTTTCTTTCTTTGTGTGTTTCCAGAGTAGTTAGTCACATGGCATGTACAGCTCAGTGATTGGCTTAAAAAGTTCTGAACAAAGGCAAAATGTTACATAAATGTCTCTTAATTCAAACAGTTGCACGTGTTAATAAGATTCACTGATATCAAGTGATGCAACTAGAATTTTTGGATGATAATTGATGCTTTTATGGCACTTTAGTCCATTTATAATAGTTTGCCCTTCTCTCTGCATTTATAAACGAGATTCAGATGTTGAATAGATTAAAGGTCATTCAAGTACAAGACACAATAATTTAGCAATAAGCTCTTTGTATTTGATGAAATCCCTCGATGACCTTACAGACCGGTCGATGAGATACGTCACAATGTGCATTTCTTTATAGCGACCCCGTCTCTTTATTATCTGTATTTGTTCCAGTGAACTGTAAAAACAGCCGTAATGCCCGTTTGTTAGCAGTAATCCCGAGCGAGAGATCGAGTTCCTCTTTGTGCTGGCGTGTTCTCCAGAAACGCTGAGAGACACAGAACCTGATCTCAACACCGGTTTAAAAATAACCGTTCGGAAGCAGGGCTGGAAAAGCCTGGGATGAGGGTCGGGATTCTCTGGATGCTGAAGAAGACCTGCGGACTCACGGATGGATGGGAAAGCCACACTGACTCGTGTTCACGGACCGGTTCGGTTCTCCAGGACTCTGACCCGGACCCGAGCCGATCTCGCACGGATGTCTCCGGCCCGGAGGAGAGCGGATCCGTTCTCCTGGATCCCGGGATGGGTGAAGGTCGTTTCTTATGACAGAAGGGTAGGAAACTTCTCGAGCTGCGTATGGGGACCGAACACTGTGATATTGTGATTTATGAATGTTGTACTTCACCTTATGGCATCATATCACACGATTACAAGTGAGGTTTCTGGCTGCATAGCCTGTGTGTTTGCTCAGGAGTCATTTTTCTGCATATTTGCATATATTCAGCAGTTTTATCCATGAATGCTTTTAATTAGTCAGCACTCATATTAAGACCTTGCAGCAGAAACGCCTTAAACTCGGACAATCCTTACTGATAATGCACAAGCTTTATCAAGATTTTTTCTTTTATTGTAAGTAAGTCCTGATCCTCTCTATAAAAGAAGATGTATTATTTATTGTATACAGTAGTCAACATTTGAAGTGATCAAAAAAGTTCATCAAAGTTGTCCTAAGACAAGAACGGGTATTGTTCAAAATTACATTCAAAAAGGTTTTGATCCACTTCAAATGTTGACTACTGTATATTGTATTTATTGAACAGTTAGTTAGTAACTTATAAACATAAGCTGTTTAACAATGTTATACCTAATCTTAAAGCATTCTTCAGTGAAATAATAATCACAGTAATATACAGCGAGATCAGTGTCCGATTCACACACACTTTTGACTCAGCGTTTGAATCCTGACTCAAGATCCAGGATTAGCTGTGCATAAGTTGAGTTGCATGATGGAAAGATGCACTAAGTTGCAACTTATGCACTTCTTAAAATGTCTACGTTGCTGCATTAAAACTCAACTATATGTATAAACTACTAATGACTGGAATAAAACACTGACCGAACTGCATGAACAAGCTCATGGTTTACTCTACAGACTTCTATCAATTAGACAAATTTGATAATGTTGACATTTACACTCATTTACATTTTTAGAGACAAAACATTGTGAATTAATATTTCAATTTAAAAAAAAAAAAAATAGGTAAAACTTTATTAGTTAAAGTACAGAGTTAGTTACAAACTAGCTAGTAGTTACTAAATATGTATAGTGGGGAATTTATGACTTCCAATTTAAGTAAGAATTTATGAATGACTAATGCAACCCTAAAGTGTATTTAATAAAGTATCACCTGATTTAAAATTGTTTTCTCATATTAACTTAAAAAAAATTAAATACAGGTGAAACTCGAAAAATTTGAATATCATGCAAAAGTTAATTTATTTCAGTAATTCAACTTAAAAGGTGAAACTAATATATTATATAGACTCATTACATGCAAAGTGAGATATTTCAAGCCTTTATTTGTTATAATTTTTATGATTATGGCTTACAGTTTATGAAAACCCCAAATTCAAAATTAGAATATTGTGAAAAGGTTTTCATAAACTGTAAGCCATAATCATCACAATTATAACATATAAAGGCTTGAAATATCTCACTTTGCATGTAATGAGTCTATAAAATATATTAGTTTCACCTTTTAAGTTGAATTTTGCTGCTGTTGACATGGCGTTAAAAACGTAATAAAATAAATGTAACTAAATTCATGATCAAATTATAAATACTTCCAGTAATGGAACATTTTAATATATTTCAGGATGGATGGAATATTCTATATTCGTATACACACTGTATAGAATGCAGAGTAAATTAAATTTTTAATTAATATTTTTGCAATGTATGTAAATTACAGTAGATTTTCCCTGTATAATTATCAGCAATATCTGAGATTGAGTCTCTGCTTTAAGCAAATAAGACATTGTAACTGAACCGTATACACAAAGGAGTCAGAATCAGTTGCATCACAACACATTGCTTGTATATTTTAAGAATAAAAGTCTCAATGTAAACAGTTTCTGCTTTCATGATTTTGTCCTAGTCCAGCTGTTATTGTCAGGGATTCTCCGCCTCGGGTGGTTTTGGGTTCAGACGTGTGAAGGTGATCGCTGACAGTCGGAGAGAGACCTTTTCTCTCTCTTCTGCATTTGGTTCCTCGTCAGCCGGAGCCGAGGACAGGACAGATTCATACGGGATTGTTCACTGTGTCCTTCAGGATCAAATGATGATGTTGATGTGGTCAGCAGAAAGACTCAGTTGTGTGTGTGTGTGTGTGTGTGTGTGTGTGTGTGTGTGTGTGTGTGTGTGTGTCAGATGGAGTGATGGAGGCACAAACTTTGTTGAATCATAGTTAGAATTGATAACTGAGACGGTTTGAACTGATTCAGGAGATTGAAGCTTTTTTTGAGCTCTTCTTTTAAAGGGGGGGGGGGGGGGGGGGGGGTGTAATGCCCTTTTCACAAGATGTAAAATATGTCTCTGATGTCCCCAGTGTGTGTGTGTGAAGTTTTAGCTCAAAATACCCCACAGATATTTTTATATCGTATGTTAAAGTCGTCACTTTTTGAGGGTGAGCAAAAACACACTGTGTTGTGTCTGGCCCTTTAAATGCAAATGAGCCGCTGCTCCCGGCACAGGGGGCGGAGCTACAAGAGCTCGTCAGTGAATGATGGGGTGCACTATCACTAAGGCTGTTTTCATCAAATGTAAAGGGTCATGAAACCCTAAAGAGATTTTAACAGAGGTATGTGTGTTAAACATCATTCAAGACAAAGTTAGCATCGGTTAACTGTTCATTGTAAGGGGAAACTGGTTCATTATTATTTCCCCCCGTTATTTTTGTCTTCGTGATTTCAAATCGACATCGTGTCAGAACACTAAAGTACTTCGATTACGCAACGGTGTCTTAAAATTATTCACGAGACTGAGCTTTCTTATCCTATGAGAAGACACTGGGCCCTATTGTAACGTTCTGAAACGCAAGTATCAAACGCGAAACGCAAGTAACTCTGTGGGCGGATCCCGGCGCTATTGCTATTATACCGGCGGGATAAACGACTCTTGCGCCGACGCAAATCTAAAATGTGTTGGTCTGAAGTCGCTTCATTACTCATAGGTGTGGTTTGGGCGTAACGTGAAATAAACCAATCAGAGCGTCCTCTCACATTCCCTTTAAGAGCCGGCGCGCTTGTTCCACGGCGGATTTCTATTATAACGGCGGATTTCTATTATAACGGCGGATTGCTATTATAACGGCGGATTGCTATTATAACGGCGGATCGCTATTATAACGGTGGATCGCTATTATAACGGCGGATTGCTATTATAACGGCGGATCGCTATTATAACGGCGGATTGCTATTATAACGGCGGATCGCTATTATAACGGCGGATTGCTATTATAACGGCGGATCGCTATTATAACGGCGGATCGCTATTATAACGGCGGATCGCTATTATAACGGCGGATTGCTATTATAACGGCGGATCGCTATTATAACGGCGGATTGCTATTATAACGGCGGATTGCTATTATAACGGCGGATCGCTATTATAACGGTGGATCGCTATTATAACGGCGGATTGCTATTATAACGGCGGATCGCTATTATAACGGTGGATCGCTATTACAACGGCGGATTGCTATTATAACGGCGGATTGCTATTATAACGGCGGATTGCTATTATAACGGCGGATCGCTATTATAACGGCGGATTGCTATTATAACGGCGGATCGCTATTATAACGGCGGATCGCTATTATAACGGCGGATTGCTATTATAACGGTGGATTGCTATTATAACGGCGGATTGCTATTATAACGGCGGATTGCTATTATAACGGCGGATTGCTATTATAACGGCGGATTGCTATTATAACGGCGGATTGCTATTATAACGGCGGATCGCTATTATAACGGCGGATTGCTATTATAACGGTGGATTGCTATTATAACGGCGGATCGCTATTATAACGGCGGATCGCTATTATAACGGCGGATTGCTATTATAACGGTGGATTGCTATTATAACGGCGGATTGCTATTATAACGGCGGATTGCTATTATAACGGCGGATTGCTATTATAACGGCGGATTGCTATTATAACGGCGGATTGCTATTATAACGGTGGATTGCTATTATAACGGCGGATTGCTATTATAACGGCGGATTGCTATTATAACGGCGGATCGCTATTATAACGGCGGATCGCTATTATAACGGCGGATCGCTATTATAACGGCGGATCGCTATTATAACGGCGGATCGCTATTATAACGGCGGATCGCTATTATAACGGCGGATCGCTATTATAACGGCGGATCGCTGTTATAACGGCGGATTGCTATTATAACGGCGGGTTTGCCGGCGCACGCCAGGAGCGGTTCACAGCCGAGGAGACCGACGTTCTCGTCAGGGCCGTAAAACACAGAGAAGTGACATTGGGGATGATGGAGAAACCACACAAATTAGCTTCGGTTAAACAGGCGTATAATAATTTGGGTAAATGTGTAATCTAGATTTATGCCTTTTTTCATATCTTCACGGACACAATATTTTCCTTTGTGTGTTAATATTTTTTCTTGTAATAATGTATGATTTAAAAAATGAAAACTGCTGCGTCTGTTTAGATTAGAGAATCAAAGTGTGTGTGTTATTCACACGCTACATAATGGCCAAACACGCGCCCTTAAAATAGCATATGACTAACGCGCGGCGCCGCTGTCTTTAGACTGGGTTTCTCCTGGTCAGCGGCGGAGTTGTTTTCTGAAACTGCAGAATATCACCAGGGAACGTTTGCGCCGGAACACGCTCCTCTTTTCGCTGAACCGCCCCCGCGAGCGCAAGTTCATTCCCTAATTTACCGACGTGCGTCTGTGGAGGGAAGAGTCCGCTGTGCGCGGGTGCAGAATAGGAATGATACATGCGTCGGTGTACAAAGTCAATTGCGCTGGGTGCAAGATACGGCCCAACGTGTTGTGTCTGGCCCTTTCTTATCCTATGAGAAGACACTGTCTCTTAAAGGGGTCATCGGATGCCTATTTCCACAAGTTGGTGTGATTCTTTAGTGTCTTCATGTAAAGTTTGTAATATACTTTGGTTAAAATTGCTCAATGGTTGTGTAAAACAACACGCTTTTACCTCCTCAAAAACAGCTCTGTTCACAGCGACCCGTTTCGGTGCATGTCTCTTTAAATAATGAGCAACTGCCCCAGAGCCAGTGTTCCCCATATCCGCCATACATCTAGACTTTTCCCTCTTCTGAGAAGTGGCGTCCCATGAGCCTCTGCTTCTCCTTCTCCTCTTCCTGGATGCTGAATCGATGCTGTCCTAATGAAAGCATGCTATTGATTCCTGCCGGACACTGTAATGGCCTTCAAGCTCAGTATATCAGGCCAGCGATGAAGCCACACAAGAGGGAAGATAGCAAGAAAGGGGGCGTGACCTGTTTAGAGTCACTTCCTGTCCGTCTCGTTCTTGTGCTGCGCTCTGATTGACCGCCTCGTGCTTGTGCTGCGCTCTGATTGGCCGCCTCGTGCTTGTGCTGCGCTCTGATTGGCCGTCTCCTCTCCTCTTGTCTCTGATAGGCTCTGAAGCCGGTCCTCAGTGCAGATCTCCCTCAGACTGGCAGCCGGAGGCTCATCAGCTTCTCTCTGTCAGGTACGCCACTCATATCTCTCATATCTGTGTGTTTATTCACGTACAAACAATTGTTAAAGTTCAATCGATGAGAATTAATCCTCTAGTGTCTAATGTGGCAACAAAATCTCAGCTTTTAGTGTGTACAATGTATTAGTTTGTTTACTTAACATGAAAGAATGAATAATACTACATCATTTATTAATCTTAGTTAATGTTATTTTTAACATTACTAATACATTATCAAAATCAAAGTTTGTATTTGTTAACATTAGTTAATGCACCGTGAACTAACATGAACACACAATGAACAGCTGTATTTTTATTAACTAACATTAACAAAGATTAGTAAATAATGTAACATATGTATTGTTAGTTCATGTTAGTTAATACATTAAATAATGAACCTTATTGTGAAGTGTTACCGTATTCTCTTTATCTTCTGAATTAAATTGTATGAATCTAATGTCATAACCCAGACATAATTTAATTTATTCCTTATAAAAGGATGAATATTGTCCGATTGCCTGATATTCCTCATCCGTCTCGTTCTCTCTCTTCTCCATTACGATGGAAGTTGCGATGGCCAAACTATTCTCTGCACTATTCAGGATTCAGGATGTATATTTTATTCATAACTTCATGAGCTGAAGGATGTCTGAGGATAAATATATGCACATTAATATCTCCTCTGAGGAGAAAAACTCCGTTGGGAGCCGGACAACAGGAAAAAGTGATTCTTGTGGAAAGTTGACCTGCAAAAACCTGAAGGAAAGTCATGTTGTTCTACGACTGTTTGAGAAGAAATCAAATATGTGACCCTGGATCCCAAACCCAGTCTGGAGCCGCACGGCATATCTGGAGCCGTATATCTGTGGCAATAGCAACTATACAGCGTACGGGTCAAAATTATAGATTTTTCTTTTATGCCAAAAATCATGAGGATATTAAGATCATGTTCCATGAAGATATTTAGTAAATGTCCTACCGTAAATATATAAAACATGTATTTTTGTGAGTGAATGCAGCACAATCGTGAACATAAATGCACAACTTTAAAGAAGATTTTCTCAATGTTAAGATTTTTTTTTACATTTTTTCAATAGTTGTGTCTCGACCAAATATTGTCCTATCCTAACAAACCACACATCAATGGAGAGATTATTTATTCAGCTTTTATATGCTGTTTGATGAAAAATTGACCCATGTGACTGGTGTTGTGTTCCAGGGTCACATATATGGGTTACAATAATAAAAGACACTATAAGCACAAGCAATATTTGACCGGAGAACTCTTCCCAGTGAATCTGAGTAGGAGATCCGTCGCTCTAAACGCATCACACACTCGTCTTGTCTATAGTGTTAAAAACACATTAAGCCCATATTCAGCAGATCATGACATCAATACACCGCTTCCCAGCGAGAGCCTGTCTGGATGCTGAAGGAGATAATGAGATCCTGTGGGATCCTGCTTTCCTCTTCATCCTCCGGCTCAGACTCTTGCTCTCCTTGTTTCTCTATGAAGGATGTTTTAATATTGCACGGACACCAGGGTATGCAAAACTTGAGGCAATATACAGTCAGATATAAATAAAACTGTCTCAAACATATTGGTCGTTTAACCCGTTGGTTAATGGCGATTACTGGTTACACACGTTGAGTAATGTATATATATAAACGATTAGTTGTTGTTCCGCCATAAACCCTTCCTTTGCTCTGCTTTTTTCAGGCATTCAGGCAGTCGGTCTGAAGAAAGGGATGTTCTTTAATCCCGACCCGTATCTGAAGATCTCCATCCAGCCGGGAAAGCACAGCATCTTCCCAGCTCTCCCTCATCACGGGCAGGAGAAGCGATCCGGCATCGTCTGCAACACCGTCCAGCCCGTGTGGAAGAGAGAGGTCAGTGTCTCTGCAGCTCCTTCAGTGGAAGTCCAAGATCTCAAAAGTGAAGTTTATTACAGCATAGCAGTGGCAAGGTACACAAAGCCCCTTGGGTTTACCGGCGTCAGAATGAACCCAGAACATCCCAAATCATAAACCTTTTAAATTGAGACACCCCATGGTCTGAGAAGATTCTCTGTGTCCCACATCTTCGATGTTCTTTCAAATAAGGTTAAAGGGATACTCCACTTTTTTTGGAAATAGGCTCATTTTACAACTCCCCCAGAGTTACACAGTTTTACCGTTTTCGAATCCATTCAGCCGAACTCTGGGTCTGACGGTACCACTTTTAGCATAGCTTAGCATAGATCATTGATTCTGATGAGTCCAGTAGCATTTCTTTCAAAATGACCAACGAGTTTCAATATTTTTCCTATTTAAAACTTGACTCTTCTGTAGTTAAACCGTGTACTAAGATCGACGGAAAATGAAAAGTTGCTATTTTCCAAGCCTATATGGCTCTAGGAACTACTCTCATTCCGGCGTAAGAATCAAGGAACTGTGCGGCCGTAGCATGGGTGCAGCAGCGTAATGATATGACGAAGCACTTGCCGCCAACAAACCAACGTGACGACCTGCTTGCACAGGAGCGTGCCTTGTAGCATGGAGACGTTTGTGAGAGACGATTTAGATGACATTTACTTTGGTGCTGATCCCGAACCGTATTTATTTGGAAACCTAATTTGCCGCCTAAAAACTACACAAACTTAGTCCCGGTCATGTTGGAAGTTACCGAGCTGGGGACTATTTTCAGGTGCTTCGTCATATCATTACGCCTGCTGCACCCATGGTACGGCCTGAAGAAGAAGAAGAAGAGCGTTTCACGATGAGTGTGTGTGTCTTTCTGAAGAAGAAGAAGAAGAAGAAGAAGAAGAGCGTTTCACGATGAGTGTGTGTGTCTTTCTGAAGAAAAAGAAGAAGAAGAAGAAGAAGAGCGTTTCACGATGAGTGTGTGTGTCTTTCTGAAGAAGAAGAAGAAGAGCGTTTCACGATGAGTGTGTGTGTCTTTCTGAAGAAGAAGAAGAAGAAGAAGAAGAAGAGCGTTTCACGATGAGTGTGTGTGTCTTTCTGAAGAAAAAGAAGAAGAAGAAGAAGAAGAGCGTTTCACGATGAGTGTGTGTGTCTTTCTGAAGAAGAAGAAGAAGAGCGTTTCACGATGAGTGTGTGTGTCTTTCTGAAGAAGAAGAAGTAGAAGAAGAAGAGCGTTTCACGATGAGTGTGTGTGTCTTTCTGAAGAAGAAGAAGAGCGTTTCACGATGAGTGTGTGTGTCTTTCTGAAGAAGAAGAAGAGCGTTTTGCGGTGAGTGTGTGTGTCTTTCTGAAGAAGAAGAAGAGCGTTTTGCGGTGAGTGTGTGTGTCTTTCTGAAGAAGAAGAAGAAGAAGAAGAAGAAGTGCGTTTCACGATGAGTGTGTGTCTGATCTCGCGCAGCATGAACGCAGAATCTCTTCTGAATCTCTGATGGCACTTTACCAGCCGCTCTGAACACACTCTCTGATAACTCCTGCTCTTAAAGCCTCATTCAAACTCAGACTGGTTATTTTATATCCCAGCTTCTCTGCCACACACACACAGAACAGACGTGCTTCACCGCCAACACTTTTTTGTTTTGCTATTAATATCTGATGACAGATATTTACAATATATTTCACAAAGCTTTTAAGGATTTGATCATGGCAGTCAAACAACACAACACACACACACACACGCACACAAGCATTTTTTACTTTTTGAAGCATTTTATTCGATTCTTTTTATTTTTAGGTTTTGCTACAAGCTACTCATTACATCTTCAACAGTGCAATTAGACTAATTACTCTAGTATTGCATTACTTATTACCATTTACCTTCTAAATATCAACCATCATCATCACCATAAATATCACCATAAATATCACCATTAATATTCTAAATATCACCATATCAAGCTTGAACAATACAATGGTAGACATGAAACTGCTCTTTTAATTGTATCAAATAAATAAAATAAAATTGCATAAATTATTCTCGAACTGACCAAAGTATTTCAAGGGAGAAGGTGACATTAAAACATACATTTTAAAATAAAATTTTTATGTTAAATATAGAATTGTTGGTCTATACAATATTTAATTTAATTACATCAGAAGTAATTAGAGTACAAAAAAATGGGAGTAATCCCTTGCTTTAATTAAATGACAGCAATTAATTACTTGGTAAAGCATTACACCCAACACTGGTACTGATGCATTCATTCCAATGAGTGCATTTTTTTTGTATTACTTCAGTTTGCCCTCTCTTTGAGAATGGTTGAAATAACTACACTGACCTGTAAAATAAATAAGAAAATTCAGAATGCAAAAATGTGCAAAACCGAGACACAATCACAAACATGTGATGCACGGATCCCACGGACGGAAAAGTCATAAATTGTATTTCCTCTTCCATTTAAAGAGCCTGTAAATCTATTTTCTGCTGTCCTCCAGTGTTTACAAGCTCAGTCTTTTTGCTCTAGGATTTCAAACCCTGGCCATTTGCCACGACTGAAGAGCATCCCTCAGTTTTACTCCATTGCCTTAATGTTTCATCACACTCTTGATGTACTAAACATTCTCCCTTAGCCTTTACACATGCCTGTTAGTTAGTTAGTTAGTTAGTTAGTTAGTTAGTTAGTTAGTTAGTTAGTTAGTTAGTTAGTTAGTTAGTTAGTTAGTTAACTTTATTACGCTTTATTATCCCCCATGGGGCAATTTAGTTTACAGCCAGCAGTCACATACAACATACCATCGACACAAAACAAAGAACACATTGTAAAACAATACATTAAATATACTCATTCTCTCATTCATTTAAAAGACTAATCGCTCTGGGGATCATGGAATTTTTGAACCTGTTGGTGTTACCCCGTGGAACTTTATAACGACGGAAGGAAGCAGTAAGAACTCTTGGCACAACGGATGAGAAGGGTCAGCAATAATAGCCTTAGCCTTCCTCACACACCTGACCCTGTACACCTCGCTACGGTCATTTAAGGCAATTCCAGCAATCTTACTACACACTTTGACAGCATCATTAAGACTGTTCTTTTGCTTCTCCAAGAGAGAACCGTGCCAACAGATACATGAGAAAGTAAGAAACAGACCTGTGTCTTTACTACACCTGTCTTTACTACACCTGTGTCTTTACTACACCTGTGTCTTTACTACACCTGTGTCTTTACTACACCTGTGTCTTTACTACACCTGTCTTTACTACACCTGTGTCTTTACTACACCTGTGTCTTTACTACACCTGTCTTTACTACACCTGTGTCTTTACTACACCTGTGTCTTTACTACACCTGTGTCTTTACTACACCTGTGTCTTTACTACACCTGTGTCTTTCACACACACCTGTGTCTTTACTACACCTGTGTCTTTACTACACCTGTCTTTACTACGCCTGTGTCTTTACTACACCTGTGTCTTTACTACGCCTGTGTCTTTACTACACCTGTGTCTTTACTACACCTGCGTCTTTACTACACCTGCGTCTTTACTACACCTGTGTCTTTACTACACCTGCGTCTTTACTACACCTGTGTCTTTACTACACCTGCGTCTTTACTACACCTGTGTCTTTACTACACCTGCGTCTTTACTACACCTGTGTCTTTACTACACCTGTGTCTTTACTACACCTGTGTCTTTACTACACCTGTGTCTTTACTACACCTGTGTCTTTACTACAACTGTGTCTTTACTACACCTGTGTCTTTCACACACCTATGTCTTTACTACACCTGTGTCTTTCACACACCTGTGTCTTTACTACACCTGTGTCTTTCACACACCTGTGTCTTTACTACACCTGCGTCTTTACTACACCTGTGTCTTTACTACACCTGTGTCTTTACACCTGCGTCTTTAC
Source organism: Phoxinus phoxinus (assembly GCF_949152265.1). Taxonomy (NCBI): domain Eukaryota; kingdom Metazoa; phylum Chordata; class Actinopteri; order Cypriniformes; family Leuciscidae; genus Phoxinus; species Phoxinus phoxinus. The sequence continues at coordinate 26,184,690 of NC_136899.1, read as the reverse complement.
TACACCTGCGTCTTTACTACACCTGTGTCTTTACTACACCTGCGTCTTTACTACACCTGCGTCTTTACTACACCTGTGTCTTTACTACACCTGTGTCTTTACTACACCTTTGTCTTTACTACACCTGTGTCTTTACTACGCCTGTGTCTTTACTACGCCTGTGTCTTTACTACACCTGTGTCTTTACTACGCCTGTGTCTTTACTACGCCTGTGTCTTTACTACACCTGTGTCTTTACTACGCCTGTGTCTTTACTACGCCTGTGTCTTTACTACGCCTGTGTCTTTCACACACCTGTGTCTTTACTACACCTGTGTCTTTACTACACCTGTGTCTTTACTACGCCTGTGTCTTTACTACGCCTGTGTCTTTACTACGCCTGTGTCTTTACTACGCCTGTGTCTTTACTACGTCTGTGTCTTTACTACACCTGTGTCTTTAGTACACCTGTGTCTTTACTACACCTGTGTCTTTCACACACCTGTGTCTTTACTACACCTGTGTCTTTACTACACCTGTGTCTTTACTACACCTGTCTTTACTACACCTGCGTCGTTCACACACCTGTGTCTTTCACACACACCTGTGTCTTTACTACACCTGTGTCTTTCACACACACCTGTGTCTTTCACACACACCTGTGTCTTTACTACACCTGTGTCTTTCACACACACCTGTGTCTTTACTACACCTGTGTCTTTCACACACACCTGTGTCTTTACTACACCTGTGTCTTTACTACACCTGCGTCTTTACTACACCTGCGTCTTTACTACACCTGTGTCTTTACTACACCTGTGTCTTTCACACACCTGTGTCTTTACTACACCTGTGTCTTTACTACACCTGTGTCTTTCACACACCTGAGTCTTTACTACACCTGCGTCTTTACTACACCTGTGTCTTTACTACACCTGTGTCTTTACTACACCTGCGTCTTTACTACACCTGCTTCTTTACTACACCTGTGTCTTTACTACACCTGTGTCTTTACTACACCTTTGTCTTTACTACACCTGTGTCTTTACTACGCCTGTGTCTTTACTACGCCTGTGTCTTTACTACACCTGTGTCTTTACTACGCCTGTGTCTTTACTACGCCTGTGTCTTTACTACGCCTGTGTCTTTACTACGCCTGTGTCTTTCACACACCTGTGTCTTTACTACACCTGTGTCTTTACTACGCCTGTGTCTTTACTACGCCTGTGTCTTTACTACGCCTGTGTCTTTACTACGCCTGTGTCTTTACTACGTCTGTGTCTTTACTACACCTGTGTCTTTAGTACACCTGTGTCTTTACTACACCTGTGTCTTTCACACACCTGTGTCTTTACTACACCTGTGTCTTTACTACACCTGTCTTTACTACACCTGCGTCGTTCACACACCTGTGTCTTTCACACACACCTGTGTCTTTACTACACCTGTGTCTTTCACACACACCTGTGTCTTTCACACACACCTGTGTCTTTACTACACCTGTGTCTTTCACACACACCTGTGTCTTTACTACACCTGTGTCTTTCACACACACCTGTGTCTTTCACACACACCTGTGTCTTTACTACACCTGCGTGTTTACTACACCTGCGTCTTTACTACACCTGTGTCTTTACTACACCTGTGTCTTTCACACACCTGAGTCTTTACTACACCTGCGTCTTTACTACACCTGTGTCTTTACTACACCTGTGTCTTTACTACACCTGCGTCTTTACTACACCTGCGTCTTTACTACACCTGCGTCTTTACTACACCTTTGTCTTTACTACACCTGTGTCTTTACTACACCTGCGTCTTTACTACACCTGCGTCTTTACTACACCTTTGTCTTTACTACACCTGTGTCTTTACTACACCTGTGTCTTTACTACACCTGCGTCTTTACTACACCTGTGTCTTTACTACACCTGTGTCTTTCACACACCTGTGTCTTTACTACACCTGTGTCTTTCACACACCTGTGTCTTTACTACACCTGTGTCTTTCACACACCTGTGTCTTTACTACACCTGCGTCTTTACTACACCTGCGTCTTTACTACACCTGTGTCTTTACTACACCTGTGTCTTTACTACACCTGCGTCTTTACTACACCTGCGTCTTTCATACACCTGTGTCTTTAGTACACCTGTGTCTTTACTACACCTGTGTCTTTACTACACCTGTGTCTTTACTACACCTGCGTCTTTACTACACCTGCGTCTTTACTACACCTGTCTTTACTACACCTGCGTCTTTACTACACCTGTGTCTTTACTACACCTTTGTCTTTACTACACCTTTGTCTTTACTACACCTGTGTCTTTACTACATCTGTGTCTTTACTACACCTGCGTCTTTACTACACCTGTGTCTTTACTACACCTGTGTCTTTACTACGCCTGTGTCTTTACTACGCCCGTGTCTTTACTACACCTGCGTCTTTATTACACCTGTGTCTTTACTACACCTGCGTCTTTACTACACCTGCGTCTTTACTAGACCTGTGTCTTTACTACACCTGCGTCTTTACTACACCTGCGTCTTTACTACACCTGTGTCTTTACTACGCCTGTGTCTTTACTACGCCTGTGTCTTTATTACACCTGTGTCTTTACTACACCTGCGTCTTTATTACACCTGTGTCTTTACTACGCCTGTGTCTTTACTACGCCTGTGTCTTTATTACACCTGTGTCTTTACTACACCTGCGTCTTTACTACACCTGCGTCTTTACTACACCTGTGTCTTTACTACACCTGTGTCTTTACTACACCTTTGTCTTTACTACACCTGTGTCTTTACTACACCTGTGTCTTTACTACACCTGTGTCTTTACTACGCCTGTGTCTTTACTACGCCTGTGTCTTTACTACGCCTGTGTCTTTACTACACCTGTGTCTTTACTACGCCTGTGTCTTTACTACGCCTGTGTCTTTACTACGCCTGTGTCTTTCACACACCTGTGTCTTTACTACACCTGTGTCTTTACTACACCTGTGTCTTTACTACACCTGTGTCTTTACTACACCTGCGTCTTTACTACACCTGTGTCTTTACTACGCCTGTGTCTTTACTACGCCTGTGTCTTTACTACGCCTGTGTCTTTATTACACCTGTGTCTTTAGTACACCTGTGTCTTTACTACACCTGTGTCTTTCACACACCTGTGTCTTTACTACACCTGTGTCTTTACTACACCTGTGTCTTTACTACGCCTGTGTCTTTACTACACCTGTGTCTTTCACACACCTGTGTCTTTACTACGCCTGTGTCTTTACTACACCTGTGTCTTTACTACACCTGTGTCTTTACTACGCCTGTGTCTTTCACACACCTGTGTCTTTACTACACCTGTGTCTTTACTACACCTGTGTCTTTACTACACCTGTGTCTTTACTACACCTGTGTCTTTCACACACCTGTGTCTTTACTACACCTGTGTCTTTACTACACCTGTGTCTTTACTACACCTGTGTCTTTCACACACCTGTGTCTTTACTACACCTGTGTCTTTACTACACCTGTGTCTTTCACACACCTGTGTCTTTACTACACCTGTGTCTTTACTACACCTGTGTCTTTACTACACCTGTGTCTTTACTACGCCTGTGTCTTTACTACACCTGTGTCTTTACTACACCTGTGTCTTTACTACGCCTGTGTCTTTCACACACCTGTGTCTTTACTACACCTGTCTTTACTACACCTGTGTCTTTACTACACCTGTGTCTTTACTACACCTGTGTCTTTACTACACCTGTGTCTTTACTACACCTGTGTCTTTACTACGCCTGTGTCTTTACTACTCCTGTGTCTTTCACACACCTGTGTCTTTCACACACCTGTGTCTTTACTACACCTGTGTCTTTACTACACCTGTGTCTTTACTACACCTGTGTCTTTACTACACCTGCGTCTTTACTAGAGGGATTTATGGAGGGATTTCTCCAGCAGTGCAGCGTGTATTTGAATTATCAGCCCCAGGTTTACACCTCGGATGACGATTGGGTTTCCCTCATCTGCTCACTGCTCACTGGAAAGGCTCTGGAGTGGGCAGGCGCGCTCTGGGGACCAGGTCGTATGTCGTTCCCTCCTTATGCCGTATTTATCGCGCTATTCAGAGAGGCTTTTGAATTCCCCGCAGAAGAGGAGGATCCCGAGGAACTGCCCTTGTCCCTGCGCCGGGGAGGTTCGTATGCGGCGGATTTCTCTCACTCATTCCGCACGCCACTAAAGCCTCAGCTCGCTAAACTGTTTGATCCTCCCTTGATAACCGTCAGAGGGGCTTTCAAGTGGACCGTTTCTGCCAAACCCATTCATCGTGTTGGACCCCTCGAGCCCGGATTCCGCACTGGTCCTGTTGAGTTTGCTAATCCGGAGACAGCGGAGGTTTCGCCAGCCAAACCGGAGTTTGAGCGCGTGCCAGCCGACTCGAAAGAATCAAGTGAGTCAAATGAGTCAAATGAGTCCAGTCATGAGGCAGGAGGTACTCTGTGAGGGCCATGGAGCCGGCGCCTACATGGACCTCGTCACGTCCTGCTCCGCTCTGGCCGCCGTCACGTCCTGCTCCGCCCTGGTCACCCACGCTCCATGGCCCAGGCCCGCCTTGCCTGTGTCCTGGTCCCGTTCCCCTGCACGGGCCTGGCCGTCCGTCCCTCCCCCAGGATAGTCTTCACTCTGCCCCCCGCCTGAATTTTATTTGGAGCGTCTGGTAGCCGCTCCTTAAAGGGGGGGTTATGTGACCATGTTTGGCTGGATTGCCCTCGAGAGGGCGCTTCACCCCTGCACTTCATTTCCCTTGGACTGTTCACGCACACACTCTGGACTAATTTCTCACATCTGTTGCCACTGATCACCCTCACACCTGCATCTAGTTCCACTCACAGCTCCACACACATTTATACCTCACTCTCACTATTACACTTTGTGAAGTCTTGTTTTGCCACGCTGCATGTTTCCTCGTGTTTCCTTGTTTCGTTACCTGTTGAATAAAAGCTCTGCAAATGGATCCGACTGCCTCTACTCCTTCACGACAGTTTTGTTCATAGTTATTTATGTACCAATTTAACAACTACAATATTTACCTTTTGGAAACATTGTAAAATGCCTCATTGGACATAAAAATACATTTAAAAAACGATTAATTAAAATAAAAATGCATTGCCTTCTTGCTGTTCAAGATTTCAATTTAAAACGTTAAGACCGTCTTACTGCAACCGGCCGACCAATCTGGAAATATTCATGATGTTGCATAACTTCATATTGCCCACAACATCATTGCAAACATCATGAATATGCAGTATGTCCCCCAGATGTGATTAATAGGTTTGCACTGCAATCATTTTGGCATATGATGAGTAGAAATATGTTAGTATGAATCAATATGTTTGCCCAGATCTTATTATTTGGTCAATAATAATAACATGTACCAGCTTATATCTTTATAGAAAATAGAAAATGAGAGTGGATGTGAAGTCCTGTGCTGGTCGCGGGACAGGCCTAATGGGTTTTGGGTTTATTTTGGGTGTTTTGTTCTATAAATCCGAAGCCATTCTCTGTCCTCGCCACTAATGGCTCTTCATATTCCTGCGGACAGTGTGTTTCTGCATCACGACAGCTTTGAACCCTACAGACACACTCACTAATAATCACACACACACTTACACTCTGTCTGTTTACATTACTATTTATATCGCATATTGAGTGTGAGAGTTGATCTTTATTCCTTCAGCTGCGTTATGCTTGACCGCAGAACAAGCTCTTGCTCTCTCTGATTTATTAATGGACAGTCTGGAAGTGTTTTACGGCTTCTGCTTCGTCGGGTGTTTTACTCCTGCGCTACAGTCTCGGATCCTGCAGTCCGACTCAGAAACCTGGCCGGCGCTGCCACATCTCACATCACAGTTTACACAGTACCAGAAATATTATCCATATTAGCCAACAATTACAAAAAACAAAAAAATCACAGTGTTGGTAATACCATGTTATTTTGATACCATTACACTGAATAATTACAATATGATTATCCTTATAATATTTATATAGCATGGTCATGTAAAAAATAGCACACACACACACATTTAAAAGTTTGTGGTTAGTAAATTTTTTTGCAAGGATGCTTTAAAGACTTAATGTAAGAGAAGTTCTCATCTTTTCTCCTCTATTGTGTCGTATATCGAGTGAAGCGCTTCTGGAACCAGAACACATGTGGGCGGGGCTTGATTGTGTCTGTGAGGCACTGATTGGATGGTTGTGGTTTGCTATTGGCTGATCTCATGTGAGTGACAGGTTATAGCTCCGCCCACATCATCAGAGAAGAGAAGAGATGCTGCAAGAGGAACTTATTCTCATTCAAGATTATTAACAGAATAATGATGATGTGCACCTATAAATCATTTACACTAAACACTGCAATTGTCAAATAAACGCTTTGAAAATTCTTTTTATCAAAACATCCTGAAAAAAGTGTATTACAGAAAAATATTCAGGATAATATCACACAATATTGCTGATTTTACTGTATTTTTGATCAAATAAATGCAGCTTTGGTGAATAGAAAAAAACGTGTTATTTGCATTTGATTAAGTTCAAGTTTGACTGTTAAAAACCTGGTTATCTTATATTACTATGTCTAAAAACATAGTGACTCCATGCGATTATTATTGGTGTTTTTTCATTAAATCTGTTTGTTGACTCGACTGCATTAGTAAATGTGTTTCTGTAGACTGTACGCATTCATGAAGCTGTAAAATAAGCACATCCACACAACACGGATCCGGACAGACCAGCGGCTCTTCTCTGCCTGTGTCCGTGATCGTCCGACGCACCCGCGCGGTTGCAGACGTTAACTGGAATCATGTGTCTCTGAGCCTCGTGTGTCCAGTCCTGTGGAGGGCTCAGTGGGTCCAGATATGATGGGCAGGGGTTTAATGGCATTGTGACTGCAGAAGCTGCTGAGCTTGGGCTTGTGTGGCGCCGTCCTGAAACGTCCTGTGCCTCCTTGAACACGAGTCGTGCATTTCCTGCCACAGGGAACAATACACTCCAGTGCTGCGCTTCCACACACACCGTCAGCACTGCAGTTTCCCATGGACTCCGGCCAGCACGCAGCATCCCGAGTGCAGAGAACATTTAGTAGCGCATACACACCTATATTCTGATGAGAATATCAAGGGGGACATTCATTCGTTCATTCATTCATTCATTCATTCATTCATTAATTCATTCATTCATTTGTTAGTTAGTTTGTTCGTTCATTCATTCATTCGTTCATTCATTCATACGTTCATTCATTCATTCATGCGTTCATTCATTCATGCGTTCATTCATTAATTCGTTCATTCATTCATTCGTGCGTTCATTCTTTTGTTAGTTAGTTCGTTCGTTCATTCATTCGTTGATTCATTCGTTCATTCATTCGTTCGTTCATTCATTAATTTATTCATTGATTCATTCTTTTTTTAACTCTTTTTTATTATATATATATATATATATATATATTTTAAAATTATTTTTATTTATGTATTTATATTTATTTATTTATATATATTTATGTATTTTTTTTCATTTAATCACTTTTTTTACTATGAATTTTATTTTTAAAAAATAAGAATTTTCAAATAAAGTATTAAAATTAAAAAAACAAAAAATATTTTATTACATAATTGTTATAAATCTAATAAATGATTACCCATTTGAGAAGGTCAGGAATGCAGCAACATATTTGTAACATATTTCCAGTCTGTGTGTTCAGAACCATCAGATTTCCTCGAGGTTTCAAACTTAATGAAATATAATGTAAATCATGCAGAACAAAGAGAAGGAACTAGACAGAATATCAGCGTCTTTTGATTTAGAACTGAGCAGTCTTATTTGATTTTGTATTCACAGAGATTTAACTTTGTGTCCCTGCCGACGGACGTTTTGGAGATCGAGGTAAAAGATAAATTTGCCAAGAGCAGACCCATCATCAAGCGCTTTCTGGGGAAGCTGGTGGTGCCTGTGCAGAGGCTGCTGGAGAAGAATGCCATCGGGTAGGTCTCCACTAATAATCATTTAACAGACATTAATGATCTGAGTGTGAGCCTGCTGAGGACTGCGATTACACTAACTATTGACTTGTTCCTCAAACTACTGGTCCATTTGTGCATGTTTTTCCTCCAGTTTTCATAGACCTGAAAAATATGTTTATGTTTACAAGTAGGTACTTTAATTTAAAAGACAATGCACAGATAGGTAATAAATAAAGATTTATTTTATGGTTAATTTCCCACGGGATTTTAAAATGTCAAGCATCCGTGTCTTTCTCGTCTGTGTGTGAACAGGGACCGTGTGGTGAGTTACGCTTTAGGCCGACGGCTTCCAACAGATCACGTCAGCGGCCAGTTGCAGTTTCGTTTTGAGATAACCTCATCAACTCATCCAGGTCTGTAGGATGTTTACTACTGTATCTGCTTTTCTCACAACATAAGCAAAACTAACAGTACAAATCCTGAGATCATTTGTTTGTGTATTTGTTAATGATATGTGATTATTTGTTCAGAAGGCAGGCACTTTTATCCAAACATGACCTTAGGGTTGCTAGTGACATGCTCTACTGTTTGAACTAAAGGCTAGCAGGAATACAGCGGCCATCTACAATGCTTAAAGTCCCCCTGTGGTGAAAATCAAGCTTTTAATGTAGTTTATGTGTCTATGTGGTGTTATTAATCTGCTTTAACACAAACCATGTGTAAGTTCATAAGTCGACAGCATTGTTGAGTATTTTCTGCTTAAAACTGCAGTGAACCAAAGACAGTCTCAAACACACGGTTTGAAATCGCTGGTGTTTCTGACGTCACACACTACCTTGACCAATCAGATCAACGTGTGATCGTCAACCAGTGGATCTCTGAGTGAGTGAGTGAGTGGAGGCGGGGCTCATTTGCATATTCATAGAACTGCGCATACTAAATGAGGCAAGGGTGTTGAGATACATCCAAGCTATTTTAAGGCATGAAGAATATTTTTTCAAGGAAAAATCATTTAAATATGTAATTTTGGTGATCAAAGATGAGTTTTAAGGGATAACATTTTTGACTACAGGGGGACTTTAATATTTCCAAAAGTATAGCAACCGTAACCTACAGGATTTGTTCACTCAACAATAAAACCTGTCATAATTTACTCACCTCATTCTAAAGTATCATGAAAGTACTCTATGAGTCGACAATGAGACCTGAGAGTTGTGCTGGGACTTGGACCATCTTTACAGTGCTTTGCTGTACTGTTGTCCTTCTTGGAGACCCTGCTCACTCACTCACTCACCAATCACTGGTACTTTTATTGTATGGGAAAGAGACTGGAACAGAAACCTTAAAAGGACAACTTTGTACCTTATCTAAAACATTTTTAGCTTGTCTGTTTTCTCCAGTTGCGATCATATGTAAATTGCGTGAGCTTATTTCGTCCATTGGATCGAAAGATCTGAAAAAGCCCATATTTTCCCGCTCATAGAGCCTCCCCTCGAAGAAATCAGGCCAGAAGTGGACAAAAGAGACGGATTAAAACACCATTTTTTAAACGGGAATGTGTGTCCCTCGCCTACTTGTGATATGATCAACCAAAATGCGTCTTAATACCAGGTTTAAAGGGCCTTTAAGACAGGAAACTTCTACACAAGTACTGATGATTGCTAAAGGTGTCTTGTGGTATTTCATAGCTGGTCTATTTAACCGTACTGATAGTTTTGTTTGTTCTCCTTAGTAGATGATGAAGAAGTATCCCTCAATGCAATGCCAGTCTTTGATGTGGTACCTGACCAGGAGGCAGAGCTGGAGCCCAACGAGGACCAACCAGGAGCTTCTGATCTGCCTATGGAAGATGCATTGAGTTTGGGACCTGACATCCAGGAGCCGCCTGCCGAAAGTCCTCTCGAAGTAGAGACCCAAGATGCTGTGCTGCTTACTTCAATAGCTGATCCCCAACCGGAAGCTGAAGGCTCAGCCGATGAGCTTGTAACAGCTCAAGGAGAGACACTATTGAGTGATGCCACTCAAGGTGAAACTGAGGAGCAAGACCCTGGAAAAACAGAGTCCAAGGAAACTGTGGCCGAGACCCCTCTGGAGGAACTGGAGAACCATGATGCTGAAGACACATGTGGAGATGAAGTGGGACCAATTGGAGAGCATGTAGAGATTGAGAGAAGCTCAGAGCATGTTGACATGAGGGTGGAAGGAGATGGGAATGAGGAAGAACCCTGTTCCCCAAGGATGCGAGGTGCCTTGAAGCGAAAAAGCCGGCCCTGTTCGCTTCCAGTGTCCGAACTAGAGACAGTCATCGCCTCAGCCTGTGAAGAGCCCGAGACGCCACGGTCTCACTACATCCGCATTCATCATTTGCTGCACAGCTTGCCGTCAGCTCAATGCCACCATGACAGCCAAGATGAAGACGAAGTTCTTGATCCAGAATCAGAGGAAATCACTGTCAAACCCCAGGAGGACAAAGAGGAGGATGAAGATGAGGTGTCTGAGGCTCAGTCTCCATTGATCGTGCCTGAGTGTCCCAGACCGTGTTGCAGGCGTACCTTACCACGTAGCCTCTCCATCGAGCGCTTGTCCGAACTCAACCAACTCCTGGAGGGGGAAAGACCCTCACCTCGCACCCTTCGGCCGGACAGCGAAGACGGGGAAGTGTGTGTGAGCAGAAGGGATCCTCGAGTGAGTGAGTGCGAACTGTGTGACAACTCCTGCTACAGCACTTCCTGTTACAGCACTTCCTGTTACAGCACTTCCTGTTACAGTAACTCGGGTTACGAGGGTCGTAACCACCTGTGCAGCCACACACGCCTCTCTTCGGTCGACAGCACACGCCTGTCGGAGAGCACTGTCTTCTCCTCGCAGGAGGAAGAGGAGGAAGAGAACAGTGCTTTTGAATCCGTCTCGGACTCGATGCAGAGTCCAGAGATCAGGGAGCCAGGAGACGGGTCGGTTCAGTGGAGGCAGTCGTCCTCGGAGGACAGTCCCCAGAGAGAAGGGGCGGTGGAGGTGTCGCCACGAGCTGGGCCCAGCGTTACCTCATCAGGTGAGGAGCCTTGTCCAAACTATGCTTTGATGAAAGGGCTTGCTAAACTCTTGAATGTCCCTGCTGAAAAGTCACCAGCACAAGGTTTGTTTTGCATGCTGGGTCCAGCATGGGATGTTAGTTGCTGGTTTGCTCCTCCCCGGCATGGGAAGTGGGAGTACTGGTGGACCAGCTCAGTTATGCTTGAAAGCAGCTTGACTAAGCTGGTCCACCAGCTAGACCAGCATTTTACCAGCTCTAATCATCATAAACCAGACTGGACCATCATGGAATTAGTGTTGATTTATGCTGGATTTTTCTGCAGGGGTGTGCAGAAATTCTTGATATTTCTTAATCAAAAGCCGTGTTTCCACTGTCGGGCAAAAAAATGTGCGTGCTAATTTGTGCCAGTCGCGTTTCTACTATTGCTTTCAGAGTTTGATAGGGCTTCGTTAGGGCTTGCTTGGGGCCAATGGCCAGGTTTTTTCAGTAGCACCTCACTGCAGTACACGAGATCCAGGGGGCGGAGTTGGATCCAGATCTAATGGGTGGAGATTGGTAGGTTTAGGGGTGGGTTTGGGGATCAGGGGGTGGAGATGGGTAGGGTTAGGGGCGGGTTTAGGGATCAGGGGGTGGAGATTGGTAGGGTTAGGGGCGGGTTTAGGGACCAGGGGGTGGAGATTGGTAGGGTTAGGGGCGGGTTTAGGGATCAGGGGGTGGAGATTGGTAGGTTTAGGGGTGGGTTTAGGGATCAGGGGGTGGAGATGGGTAGGTTTAGGGGTGGGTTTAGGGATCAGGGGTGGAGATTGGTAGGTTTAGGGTTAGAGTGGGTTAGGGTTAGAGTGGGTTAGGGTGTTCAGTGAAAAGAGGAGCGTGTTCCGGCGCAAACGTTCCCTGGTGATATTCTGCAGTTTCAGAAAACAACTCCGCCACTGACCAGGAGAAACCCAGTCTAAAGACAGCGGCGCCGTGCGTTAGTCATATGCTATTTAAAGGCCGCGTGCTTGGCCATTATGTAGCGTGTGAATAACGCGCACACACTTCTCTAATCTAAACAGACGCAGCAGTTTTCATTTTTGCAATTCATACATTTTGAATTACAAGGAAAAATATTAACACACGAGGGAAATCGTTGTTGTGTCCGTGAAGATGTGAAAAAAATAGGCTTAAATTTAGCAACACATTTACCCAAATTATTATACGCCTGTTTAACCGAAGCTAATTTGAGGGGTTTCTCCATCATCCTCAATGTCACTTCTCTGTGTTTTACGGCCCTGACGAGAACGTCGGTCTCCTCGGCTGTGAACCGCTCCTGGCGTGCGCCGGCAAACCCACCGTTATAATAGCAATCCGCCGTTATAATAGCGATCCGCCGTTATAATAGCAATCCGCCGTTATAATAGCAATCCGCCATTATAATAGCGATCCGCCGTTATAATAGCGATCCGCCGTTATAATAGCGATCCGCCATTATAATAGCAATCCGCCGTGGAACAAGCGCGCCGGCTCTTAAAGGGAATGTGAGAGGACGCTCTGATTGGTTTATTTCACGTTACGCCCAAACCACACCTATGAGTAATGAAGCGACTTCAGACCAACACATGTTAGATTTGCGTCGGGCGCAAGAGTCGTTTATCCCGCCGGTATAATAGCAACAGCGCCGGGATCCGCCCACAGAGTTACTTGCGTTTCGCGTTTGATACTTGCGTTTCAGAGCGTTACAATAGGGCCCTATAATTCTAGATAGTGAAAATAGAATTGCTTTTTTGGAAGGTTGGTCTAATATTGAGCTAAAATGTCTTATTGACAGTTTGATCAACGATACAAGTGATGTTGAAAAGTGCACCTGATACTGTTTCTAGATCAGTCGTCAGCAGTGCATTGTGGGAACACAATGAGGAGAATCATACTGAACGCTCATTATGAGATCATATAACACAGAACATAGATCTAGCTCTATGCTTATGTGTTTGGAACAGTTTTCATAGCAGAATAACATCCCCTCGCGCTGCTTGCTCTGTGAAACGGCCTGAGCCGAGATGAGTTTGGCAGCCAATTACTGCTGAAACTCATTCATACGCGCATGAATATGAGAACCGATAATGGCTCCCTAATTAATATCTCACCTCCACTGACACCATTTAATGGACAGACACCAGAAAGGCTACCATGTTCGTGTTTGTTTTCAGTTTATTACATAGAGTATATATGGTGAATTCGGGTAAATTGTGCCGCTTTGTGACAATTTTGGTCATGAATTCCACCTATATATTATTCATGGCAGTGGTTCTCAACTTGATTTACTTTATATTGATTTTACATTTGACGAGAAGGGGAAACACAGAG
>NC_136899.1:26166319-26168819 GCF_949152265.1 Phoxinus phoxinus | reverse complement strand
TGTGTGTGTGTGTGTGTGTGTGTGTGTGTGTGTGTGTGTGTGTGTGTGTGTGTTTTCATGCATAATCTGTGTGTGTTGCCTTCTGTTCAGTTCATGAATTTGAAGTTAGATGTCCAGGTCACACAAGATGCAGCAACTGGAATGAAATGTATAAAATATATCAAACACACTTTACCGCGGTACACTACTGTTAAAAACTTTGGCATCGGTTAGATTTTGTAATTTTTTTTTTATAATGTAAAGTGTCTTTGGCTCAACAAAGCATTTATTTGATCAAAAATACAGTAAAAACAGTGAAATATTATTCCAATTTAAAACAGCTGTTTTCTATGTGTTTTCTATTTCTATGAACATTGATTATTAATATCAATGTCCTGAAATATTCCCTATATTGTGTGTATTATAACATTCATACTGAAAAATGAAACGTCATTAAAAACTAAACTTTTAAAAAATTCGTTGAATTTCACTCCAGTTCTTCATCCTGTTCAAGTTTATTTAAATGTTTTATGCACTGAACGCTGCATATATAGTATATTATATGCATGTGCACAAACTTAAAATGTGCTCTACTCAGTCTGATTGTATGTGTTTATATGTTTCTTATATGTAAGTGTTTAAATGTTTCGGTCACACTTTCTTTCGATAGTCCACTTTCTACTAACTATTAGTAACTTTGCAAGTTGCAAATTGCAACTACATGTCAACTAACTCTCATTAACTGTTAGGTTATGGTTAGGGTTAGGGTTCGGGTTAGTAGAATAAGTTGACTTGTAGTTGCAAAGCTACTTATAGTTAGTAGAAAGTGGACTGTCGATATAAAGTGTGACCGATGTTCCTTATCTGCAAGCTGATGTATCTCTCCCTGCCCGGCGCAGACTGGGAGGCGCGGATAGACAGTCACGGCCGCGTGTTCTACGTGGATCATGTGAACCGCAGCACCACATGGCAGAAGCCGATCCACGCGGCCAAGCGCTCCGGCATCCCGAGATCCGGGTCCACACACCAGATGGAGCAGCTCAACCGCAGGTCTGACCACACTTGACCACATCTGACCACATCTGACCACACCTGACCACATCTGACCACACCTGACCACACTTGACCACACCTGACCACACCTGACCACATCTGACCACATCTGACCACACCTGACCACATCTGACCACACCTGACCACATCTGACCACATCTGACCACACCTGACCACACCTGACCACACCTGACCACACCTGACCACACCTGACCACACCTGACCACATCTGACCACATCTGACCACACCTGACCACATCTGACCACATCTGACCACACCTGACCACACTTGACCACATCTGACCACATCTGACCACACCTGACCACATCTGACCACACCTGACCACACCTGACCACATCTGACCACATCTGACCACACCTGACCACATCTGACCACACCTGACCACACCTGACCACACCTGACCACATCTGACCACACCTGACCACATCTGACCACACCTGACCACATCTGACCACATCTGACCACACCTGACCACATCTGACCACATCTGACCACATCTGACCACATCTGACCACACCTGACCACATCTGACCACACCTGACCACATCTGACCACACCTGACCACATCTGACCACACCTGACCACATCTGACCACACCTGACCTGACCACACCTGACCTGACCACACCTGACCACATCTGACCACACCTGACCACATCTGACCACACCTGACCACATCTGACCACACCTGACCACATCTGACCACACCTGACCTGACCACATCTGACCACACCTGACCACATCTGACCACACCTGACCACACCTGACCTGACCACACCTGACCACATCTGAACACACCTGACCACATCTGACCACACCTGACCACATCTGACCACACCTGACCACATCTGACTACATCTGACCACACCTGACCACATCTGACCACACCTGACCACATCTGACCAAACCTGACCACATCTGACCACACCTGACCACATCTGACCACACCTGAACACATCTGACCACATCTGACCACACCTGACCACATCTGACCAAACCTGACCACACCTGACCACATCTGACCACACCTGACCACATCTGACCACACCTGACCACATCTGACCACATCTGACCACATCTGACCACACCTGACCACATCTGACCACACCTGACCACATCTGACCACATCTGACCACACCTGACCACATCTGACCACACCTGACCCTACCTGCCCACACCTGACCACATCTGACCACACCTGACCACACCTGACCACACCTGACCACATCTGACCACACCGGACCACATCTGACCACACCTGACCACATCTGACCACACCTGACCACATCTGACCACATCTGACCACACCTGACCTGACCACACCTGACCACATCTGACCACACCTGACCACATCTGACCACACCTGACCACACCTGACCACACCTGACCTGACCACACCTGACCACACCTGACCACATCTGACCACACCTGACCTGACCACATCTGA
>NC_136899.1:26081319-26161319 GCF_949152265.1 Phoxinus phoxinus | reverse complement strand
TATGTCAATCATTTTTCAGACGAACATATTTTTAGTTATTTTAGAAAATGTCTTAGATCTTTCAGTGGTTATAATGTCAAGTTATGGCCTTCAAGTCCCAAAAATGTGCATGCATCCTTCACAAAAGTAATCCATCCGGCTCCAGGGGGATAAACGAAGGCCTTCTGAGGGGAATCCGTGCCGTTTTGTCGTAAAAATATTTAAAACTTTATAAATGAAAATAACTGGCTTCCGGCAACGGTCGACGCGCGTTCACGGGAGATGGTCACCAAAACTCTTTTGTTTGTATTTTGATTTTAGAGAAGAGGATATTGAGCGTTCATTCTACGTCACAACGCTTCCTACGCTACGTCATACGTCATACGCCGGCAACCATCTCCCGTGAACGTGCGTCGACCGTTGCCGGAAGTAGAAGTTCCTCTACTCAAAAGACCAGGATTCCTTGCGAATAACATGCGCAGAACACAAATCAATGTTCCCTTTGATGGGGATATGCCGATACGCGTTTACATGACCAAATATTCGGGCTAGAAAAGGGGTAACCCAGGGATCATATCCGTGCTTTTAAAAACCGGAATATGAGCATATTCGGGTTTTTGCCGATGTCTACATGGCCGTGCGCGACCGGGTTATTGCTAAAATTCCGGTTTTGAACGGGTTATTGGCTGCTTGTAAACGTAGTCACTGAAAGATCTAAGACATTTTCTAAAATAACTGAAAATGTGTTCGTCTAAAAAATATTTGATATGCGTGGGCTTAATATCATTTTTGGCCGAACTATCCCTTTAAGGGATTTTTTTTCTCCGTTTGATCATTTTGCAAGTATTATGGAAAGTTACTTTCTGGAACATTAGACTAACGCCCAACTAAAATGTTTCAGAAAAGCGTTCCATGTATGATGTATAATGACATTTTTGTGCTAATGTTTTGAGAACGTAATTAAAGGCCAGAACTTCGAATTACTGACGTTTGTGGAAGAGTTTGTTCATTGCTTCTCCAGACCGTTCCCTGTTCCCTGTATCCAGTGTTGAATCCTCCTGAGGTTTCTCCTCATGCTGTATGTGCCTCAGTGTATCCCGACACTGCGAGGACGTTTCCGGGATCACTCGAGCGCGTGTGAACTCACTCTGTCCACGAGATTGCACTTTAGCTGAAGGCTGATATTGACTGAACTATTTGCAGATTCCCTCTTTATTGATCACATAAGCTCTCCTGCTGCACAGCTGACAGATAACAGACGTTAACAAGGAGAAGATAAAGCGCGCTGAGACAGAAGTGGATCTGTGCGCGTGCATGTGTGTGTGTGTTTCTGTGCCGGTGTCGTGCTCTCAGAGATGCCTTTATTCTGTCTCTGGTTATGTCATGCAGGTCACGACCTCATAAACACAGGCACTGATTGAATATTCATGATTATACTGAAGTCTCAGTGTGTGTTTGGTTTGATAACAACACATTATTCTCCATATCAGACCAGCTGATTGATTTACATTCACTAGAATATGCATTAATATGATTGTCATATGCAGACTGAGCCAATATTCTAGTTCTTGAAACCCAAATATGACCTTTGACATGAAATATTTGCATATCCACCGTAACTGAATATTTAGGGATCAATGCTAAGGATTTTTTTCGAATGGCACCGTCAACCCCAGCACAAAAAAAGTAATAAATAAATTCAAATCAAAAATGTCCATGTATCTTTAATAAACAAGGTTATGGCACCAAAAACTACTAGCTTTATCGACTAAAATTATTAGCTTCCGGCAGACGGCCGTCTTGTGACCTACGCCACAAGAGTAACACTTGACACACTTGAACTTAGCTAGTTATTTTAGTCGATAAAGTTTTAAATATGGATATTTTTCTAACACTAACGCATTGCTTTACTTCAGAAGGCCTTTATTAACCCCCGCAGAGCCGTGTGGAGTGAAATTGGCGAGATTTAAAAAAACATGTGATGATAAACGTTCATGACGGTGCAGCTCTGGCCCGATCTGGCAGTCCTTATGGTCAAGCCCAGATATTCATTAAAAAATAGCATTTATTAAAGTCGACATGAAATGAAAATTCACCCCGTTTATTTTCTAATTGCATGTTGTAGATATTATTGTGAACAGTTCATCCATGCATATGTTTCTTTCTTTTTTGACATTGTAATGTTTGGATCTTCCAGTAAAAACGACAGACTTCTCTCTGGTGACATATGCAGGACTTCTCCAATCATTTAGTGAGATTAAACCCCTGCAAACTCACATTCGTGCTTAAATATTAAACAACTGTTTTATTCATGAGTGTATTGTCTTGTCCCCCTCAGGGTGCCTATAGGATGTTTACTAACAGCACCTGCCTAAAGCACATGATTCTGAAAATACGGCGAGACGCGCGCAACTTTGAGCGATATCAACACAACCGCGACCTCGTCACTTTCCTCAACAAGTTCGCAGATACTCAGCTGGAGCTCCCGAGAGGCTGGGAGATCAAAACTGACCCGCAGGGCAAGGTGAGCTCTACACACACACACACACACACACACACACACACACACGGGCTCGCTCACACACACACACACACACACACACACACACACATGGGCTCACACACACACACACACACACAGGTAGAGGAGTTGTGCAGTTCAGCGCAAGGTTTATTCTGTGTGTGTGTGTGTGTGTGTGTGTGTGTGTGTGTGCGTGTGTGCGTGTGTGTGTGTGTGTGTGTGTGTGGTAGTCATTCTTCGTGGACCACAACAGTCGGGCAACGACCTTCATTGACCCCAGGATTCCCCTTCAGAACGGACGACTGCCCAACCACCTCACACACAGACAACACTTACAGAGACTGCGCAGCTATAGTGCCGGAGAGGTACAACACACACACACACACACACACACACACACACACACACACACACACACACACACACACACACACACACACACACACACACACACACACACACACACACACACACACACACACACACACACACACACACATCATGTGGAAATATTTAATGTTTTCGGATTTATTTAAAGAGGCCTGCAAAGTTATAAAGCTCATATTCTCCCACAAGTGGGATTTATTTGATCTAACAGAGAGCGCTGATCCAGATCTGTCTATATTAGCAACAAAGGCAAACACAAAGAAAGAAGGCAAGGCTTAAAGGATTAGTTCACTTTTAAAATGAAAATTCTGTCATCATATACTCACCCTTAAGTTGTTTCAAACCTGTATGAATTTCTTTCCTCTGCTGAACACAAAGGAAGATATTTTGAAAAATGTCAGTAACCAGACAGTTTAAGAGAAAAAATAGTTATTATTTAAATAGTTTAAATAGTTTCATATTATAAATAGTTATTAAGTTATTATTCAGTTATTAAGAAAAAAATATACTATGGCAGTCATTGGGAACCAAAAACTGTCTGGTTACTGACATTTTTCAAAATATCTTCCTTTGTGTTCAGCAGAGGAAAGAAATTCATACAGGTTTGAAACAACTTAAGGGTGAGTATATGATGACAGAATTTTCACTTTAAAAGTGAACTAATCCTTTAAGTGTTGTTTGTGTGTTTCAAACCGTTCTGTTTGGCCTTCATAAAACCGTTCTTTTGAAGCCTTGGAAGCTGAAACTTGCTATTATTAAATTACATTTCCGACACACTTGATTGGCCAATCACAACGCACTGGGACAGCTGGCCAATCAGAGCACTCTGGGCTTTTCGGAAGGCGGGGCTATGTAGAAAACCAGAACTCAAACAGAGCATTTCAGACAGACTGAGGGTACGTTTACACGACAACGATGTGCTTAAAACAGAGACGTTTTTCCTTTGAGTTTTCCACTTACAGACGACATCATTTTCAAAATGATCCCCATTCACACGGATTTGCGAAAATGACTAAAAACCCTATATTCTGCTGCCAGGCCAGTAGATGGCGATGAAACACTATAGACTGTAATACGCATGCACATGACGTCATTGTCTTCAGAGATTCGCGTTTTTGTTGTTTACACGGAAACCGTTTTTAAAAACATGCGCTTTGAAAAACGTTTTCAAAAGATTGCGTTTTCAGGCGCTCAAAACACTGTCGTGTAAACGAACAGCCAAAACACATAAAAAGTTTTATGTTTTCAGTTGAAAACAGTGTCATGTAAACAGCCCTTGAGAGTAGCGGTTCTGTAAAAATGTACATTATGTGAAAAAATAGTGTTTTTTGAACATTAAAGCATGTGCTCTGTTTAATTGTGATCATGTGCTGTTACTCAGGCATCAGACGTGTCCCGCAGCAGAGGATCATCTCTGGGGAACAGACCTGGAAACCAGCCGGATTCAGTGCCTCAGGGTCAGTCAACACACACACGACGGCCCGGCCTTAAGATATAAGACTCGCTGGTGATGGTGACCAAAGTATCAGTCAAAACACAGATAGCCAATCGAAAGAATGTATTTTGTATTAATTATCGGTATTGTGTATCATTGAGTTGAATAAGTGATTATTGTAACATTTTGGACAATAAGATTTTTTGAGAGAAATTAATTATTTTAATCAACAAAGATTAAAGGTGCTGTATGCAACTTTCTTACTCTACTACAGCATGAAAATACCATAATATGTGTACAGATATTTAGGAAGCATGCTTAATTAATCAAGTTCACATACTCTTTCTCTAAAACAGGTTTTGTCTGTTTTCTTTATCCTCAGCTTACAATGACAAGATTGTGGCTTTCCTCCGCCAGCCAAACATACTGGACACACTGCAGGAACGGCAGCCCAGTCTCGCCAGAAATCTCACACTCAGGTGAGGCCGTCTCTGTAATCACACACTCAGGTGAGGCCAAAACACAGCAAGCATGACGTGAAGAGACTCAGACTCGGCAGGCATGACGTGAAGTGGATCAGGCTTGGCAGGACTGACGTGAACATTCTCTGGCTTGGCGGGTAATGTGGGGTTTTGGGGCTCCTCGTCCGCAAGGCCCACACTAAAAGTTGAGCTGCTTAACAAAAGGGCATAGTCAAGGTATTGCTCAAGGGAGAAATGAATTTCCCCCGCAGGTAGTCCAGAGCACAAGGGTTCGTCTAGTCCAAACCTAAAAATGTCCTTTAAAGCTACATCATTAAAATGTACCAGGTGACTGAGTCTACAACATTTCTCCACATACGTTTCCCCTGGCGTAGATTCAGGAGGGCAACCGCTGGGTTCATTGTAGACAGTCAAGTATTCTGTAAAGGGATCCACTGAAGACAAGTTTGAAGAGAACCCAAGTGCAGTTTATTTATAAACATAACAAGATCAAAACATAAAACAAAAGTGTGGCATGAACTCAAAAACATGAACATGACGCTTACCAACAGTGGTTACAGGGAAACAATACTGGACAAAGACACATGGCAAACATGAGGGCTTATATACATACCAGACTAATGACAAGACAAGGGACACCTGTGAACAATAAACAATGACAACATGACACATCAGGATCACATGACTAACAGGGAATCACATGACAGACATGAAGCATGACATGAGACATAAACCAAAAGCAAATCGTGACAGGTAACGCTTTACAATAAGGTTCATTAGTTAACATTATTTAACTACCTAGTTAACATTAACTAAGAATGAACAATACTTCAGCATTTATCAATTTTAGTTCATATTAATTTCAACATTTACTAATACGTTATTAAAATTAGAGGTTAATGCACTGTGAACTAACATGAACAAACAATTAACAGCTGTATTTTTATTAACTAACATTAACAACGATTGAAAAATACTGTAACAAATGTATTGCTCATTGTTCGTTCATGTTAACTAAGTTAGTTAAATAATGTTAACTAATTAAACTTATTGTAAAGTGTTACCACAATGATAGGATATAAATAATACCAAAATATCAAGTTACAACTAACAATGTAGTGTTAAGCTTATATAGAAATACAGTTTTTTGTATGTGATTACATCTCATAAAGATGCATAAAACACAGTTTAGTGGCTGAATCAGCATTTAACTCCGTGAATACAGTAACGTGTGCAGAAAGCGGATCATTATCTTAACAGCACTCCTTAATGCACACTATAACTCCATTCAACTTGTGCATTACTGTTACTTTAAAAACAATTAACATTCCATTAGCGTGAGAGTGGAAATGTGAGATTGTGTGAATGTTTACATGCTTCTTCTGGGTCTTCTTCCATGTTTTCTCTCAGGGAGAAAGTCCATTACATCAGGACTGAAGGTCCTCAAGGTGTTGAAAAGCTGTCCTGCGACGCCGACCTGGTCATGCTGTTAAGGTACAGTGACTGCAGTGTTTCGCAGGGGAAGTTGTGCATGATTTTCATGTTTTAGTTGAAATGCAAAACCACAAGAGATGTCTTTGAACACAATCCTCAGTGTTTGCTTCAGATCACTCCTCAAACAAAGGCACTTTGACTTATGACTGACTCACATGGACCAACATGTGGGACTGGAAATAAGGGGATTAATCAACTAGACTCTCCACACAGTTAACACACTGATGAATAATAGATATAGTTTAAGCTACAACTGACAAAGTAAACAATGTTTTCTTTTTGCCTAATTTTTTTTTACTCACTCAGATATTTCATTTATATGACATTAATATAATAAACATATTATAACAAACATATTTTCTCTATACATTGGTGCTCAAAAGTTTGGAATATTTAATATTTTTATTTTATTTTAGATCAAAGATGCTTATGCTCATCATTTACTTGATGAAAAATACAGTAAAAACAGTAATATTGTGAAATATTATTCCAATGTAAAGCATCTGTTTTCGATGTGAATATATATTAAACTTTAATTTATTCCTGTGATCAAAGCTGAATTTTCAGCATCATTACTCCAGTCTTCAGTGTCACATGATCCTTCAGAAATCATTCGTATGCACATCTAAATTATTCCAAACCTCCAGGGTACATTTGAATGTTTGTCTTCTCTGTCCTGCAGTCTATTTGATGAGGAGATCATGTCGTATATCCCGTCTCACTCCTTCCACCCCGGCCTGAGCTTCTCTCCTCGCTGCTCTCCCGGATCCTCGCCTCAGAGTTCACCTGGTATGATCACATCCAAGGGTTTGGAAATCACTTCGTCTTTAATTGCATGACTTTTAGAATCGGGTTAGTTTAAGATCATTTAGTAGGGCAACAGTGATACGGGTGGCTATACCTAGAATATATTTTAAACTACTGATAGCTCTAACTTTGTAGCCAACAAATGTATACAAGAAAAGGCATCACTATTTTTGGTCCGTTTTCATGTAAGAGAAAGACTATAGATGTGCTAAAACGTTATTTTGTCTACAATAAAGGGGACTTATTATGACTTATTAAGCCTTGATGTTTTTGATCATTTAATCAATTAAATTATTTTTTAATTATTTTCCTCATATTCTCCATTGTTGCGGCTCCTCTCTTCCCAGTCTGTCAGTAACGCTCTGTTTACTTCCTGTCTCTATGAAGCCCCTCCTTCTGAAAAGCACTCTGTGCTCTGATTGGTCGGCTGGATTAGTGTGTTGTGATTGGTCGAGCACTTCGAGTGTGTTTGGGAAATGTCCCGCCCCTTACCATAACCACCAGTTAGGGTTAGGGTTAGCACTGTTAACACTACTAACTAACTCAACCAGGCCCCGCCCCTTTATTCTGCGCATTAATTATTATAATGAGGAATATTGTGACGTGTTCTTAATAAACCATATTCTTTCGCTCAGTAGCAAACATCTGGAAACTAACATCTAAGTTTTCTTTTAAAAGCCCTTTCAAAAGTGTGTGGAAACATGAGCCAGTGTGTTGTGTGTTGTGTGTAGCGCTGCTTGCCAAAAACTTCCCCTAAAGCAGCAAGAGTAATCGTTCCCCGCATCAGTTTAAACAAATCACAGCGGCTCTCGGTCATTCCTCTCGTCAAGACGGTTCTTTCAGAAATGTGCTTGATCACACACACTCACACCCCAGCGAGACACGAGTTAAAGCGACTTCATTTCATGCTGGAAGTCCTGCTGTGCTGATAGCACTGGTTTAATGAGCCCGTTCGGTTCGGTTGATAGCTAGTGTTTGATGAGAAAGCTCAAAGTGTAACTAAAATTATTTCACAGCATGATTCTGCTCCTGCTCCATTTGCTTTGTTGTTTTCTCTTTGATGGCCCTAGAAAATTTAGTTGTATTAAATGTATCTTTTCTTTGGCTTCTTGCCTATGAAAACATGCTTTTATTTTATTTTAATTAATTGTAAGACCTTTTCAAATAAGGACATGTTCATACATAGAGCGATGTGTAGTTATATGCAGTGGTGTTGTGTGTTTTGACAGGCTTGCAGAGGGCCAGAGCGCCTGCTCCGTACCGCAGAGACTTCCAGGCAAAACTGCGCAATTTTTACAGAAAGCTGGAGGCTAAAGGCTACGGTCAGGGGCCCGGGAAAATCAAGTAAGTGTGCCTGCGGGTTTCTCATTATGAATGTGCGATAGATAGATAGATAGATAGATAGATAGATAGATAGATAGATAGATAGATAGATAGATAGATAGATAGATAGATAGATAGATAGATAGATAGATAGATAGATAGATAGATAGATAGATAGATAGATATGATTTACATAGATTTTTATATGGTTTAATTTTGTGATCCTGTCAAGGCTCATCATCCGAAGGGAACATTTACTGGAAGGCACCTTTAATCAAGTAATGGCCTACTCCCGTAAAGAGCTCCAGAGAAACAAGCTCTACATCGCCTTCGTGGGCGAGGAAGGGTGAGAGCACATCACTGCAGTCACGGCAGATCAGGACAACGGCAGATGAGACGACCGTTCACACGCATGCTAGTGACATTCATTCAAACCTCAATTTGCACTCTTAACTGATCTAACATATGGCATTCATGCTCTCCATAGCTTGGACTACAGCGGCCCGTCGCGGGAATTCTTTTTCCTGTTGTCCCAGGAGATGTTTAACCCGTACTACGGTCTGTTTGAGTACTCGGCCAATGACACGTATATGGTGCAGATCAGCCCCATGTCTGCGTTTGTAGAGAACCATTTGGAATGGTGAGAAATTCTTCCTACCTTACTATCTCTCCGAATCCCTAATTACGGCTGTTTAGACTTGGAATGTTTTTGAAGTTCAACTTTGTAGTTCTCGGGTTGATGTGGTCTGTGGTTGAGGAACTGCATGCCTTCTGGTCAGCTGGAAAGAAAGCCATGTAGAAGCGGGCACACTACTTTTTTGTTTCGTCTCTCATTTCGGGATTTTGACTGACAGGGAAAACGTCCCTCTTGTTGAGTAAATTATAGCGTTAGGAAACTAAATACAAAGACAAATTCTCAATGTTTGCCTTGAACTTTATCCAAGCTAAGGACACGTCTGGTGAATGTCAGTGTTCAAAATCACAAATTGAATTGAATTTAAAAGTTGGCTGAAGTCACGGTGTCTGACTTTCAAGCCCTATCCACAAGGTAAAGAATTTTTAAAGGCTGAAATTGTAGAATATGTATTACAATAGAGCATGTATAGAACATTATGATATGAATGTTTTGCTGGACCCTCACAGGTTCCGTTTCAGTGGCCGTATTCTGGGTCTGGCTCTGATCCACCAGTATCTATTGGATGCTTTCTTCACCCGTCCTTTCTACAAGGCCCTGCTCAGACTGTGAGTATCAATGGTATTTTAGTGTCAATATGAGACCACAAAGGCTGGAATACACTATACGACTTCTGAACAGATTTTTAAAACACTACATATCACACACTTAACGACCCAGGGAAAAACTGGGCTTCATACAGTAAATGACACTTGCTGACTTTCAGGTCATTACAAACACAACACACTCACACAGAAACATGCACCTCGTTCCTAGGAGAGACATATCAAATAAAATTTCTATATCTATAAATCTATAAGTGCCTCAAAATATCAAACATATTTTATATCATCTGACTGAATGGAATCATAGTCTATGCAGTCATGGAATCATACACTATGCAATTTTCTGTTAAATATGATGTATTTCACTATGAATATGTGAACTCAAATCTGTAGACTCTCTCTGACCTTTAGGCATCTAGCCTCAACTTGTCCAGGCTGTAAATCGGGGGCAAAAACGTGGGCAATGTCGTGTTGTGTATTCCAGCCTTTAAAAGTGAACCCCGGGTATTTAGACTTGTATGGCTTAATATAACGTAAATTATGTCTCTTACTAAAAAATTGTATCAGTTTTTTATATTCCGAGTTGTGTTGCAGTAAAAATAGCAACAGGTAGCGCCAGTAGCTCACAGAGTGCAACCATTTGACGTCATCGACCCAGAATGCATTGCGCACCTAATATGGCGCCCCCCATTGTCCAAAATATGTATTAAACGAATATGTGGATTTTTTAAAATAATGTTAATCTTTCATGGGTTTTCTACTGCATATTTCAGTAGGAGACATCATTTACATTAGATCAAGCCAAGTGCTGAGTCTAGAATGATGACGTTTGATTGGATGTCTGTGTTATTTGGTCCGTAGAGTGACGGATTTGAGTGATTTGGAATACCTGGATGAGGAGTTCCACCAGAGCTTACAATGGATGAAGGACAACGATATCACTGACATCTTGGATCTAACGTTTACAGTCAACGAGGAGGTCTTTGGACAGGTTCTGGATATTTCAGTTTTTAAAGCACCTTGAAGATGTTTTTTCATGTGTCTTACCAAAATGCCTGCCTTGATAATGATCATTGATCAGTACTGAAGAAACTTGAGAGTTTAGTCTCGCTCTCAGGCATCTCAATTACCTACAGCAAACCAAACCTGGTTACCAGTTGTACTAAAGGTGTAAAGGATGGCACGTCGGGGTCACCAAAACAAACCATGTGTCCACACTAGTGTTTCTCAATCCCAGTGGGGGCTCCAGGACCAGAAACACTGGTTTACACTCTTCTGTAGTTGTAGGGTGTCTATTCTAGCTCATTCACTGTCCTCCAGAGTTTAGCTCTAACCCTAATTAAACTCATCTGAACCAGCTAATCAAGATTCACTAGAAACGTCCAGTGTTTGGGCAAGTTGGAGCTAAACTGCTGGACACTGGCTATCTTGGAGCAGGTTTGGACAACCCTGGCTTACTTATGGTTACTTATATTAATCTGGGATAAATGTTTTAACATTAAAGAATGACACAATTCACCTTTAGAACAAAAAGGTGGCTGAGGGTGCATCAATGCTTTTTAACCTGCCATGTGTCTAATACTGAATTAGAAACATTATTTCTGCTGCAACAAAGGTTTGTCCCAACCCTTAAAGCTACAATATGTATTATTTTTTTTGCCGCTAGGGGTCGTTAACCTCTAACAATAACAAAGGCATAGGTTGATGACACATAAGCATTAGGCGGAATTATGGATCCTGTCGTCAAGCTAATGGATCTAATAATGTTTATGGATGAGTGAATACATTGATGTTTTTAACGTGACTGTGGAATGAAGCAGGGCGCGAGTGCTAATGAGAGACAGAAATCAGCGGATATAAAGGAATAAGGACATTTCATTCTACCAAACTACATGCAAGTGCTGAATTACTATTCACACAGGACAGTTTATTAGACGGATGAAACTTGTAAGGTAACGCAACGCTGTTCCACTCGCTATCACACTAAAGTTATAATGTTATTCTATGTGTTAGTTCGTTTGCTATATGAGACTAGCAGTAAGCTAGATCAACATTAGAACATTCAACATTTCATCATGTTGAGCTATATAACATTGATTAGGTTTATGTACATTTGCTCACTTGTCTAATAAAGCTCATGTAAGAGCTGCGTCTCTGTTGAGTCGAAGTTAGTCACGGACGCTAACTCTCTGCATCTCGAAAACGCCACGCTGATATTGATCCTCGTTTTAGTTTCCTTTTGTGCCAAAGTCTGCTTGCCATGGTCCATAATGTTTGAACGAAACAACAGCGTGAGCGTGCCGCTAGACGTAACGCAGTTGTCCACGTCTGTCGCCGTAGTTACTATGGCAGTACTTGACCGGAAACCAGGGATAACGCCGATATTACGTCAGTGACAGGCGAGAGTGAACAGAGATTCCGGGACGGCAAATTATTTCAAATTGAAATTCCTCTGAAATTAAAAATATTTGGGAACTTTTGGGATATTGTAAGTACACAACTGCAGGAAATATATCACACTGTGCAAGTGATTTTGGGATATTTTATTACAAAATTCTTACATATTGTACCTTTAAAACTCTTTTACGTCGTTTGACAGGTGACGGAGAGGGAACTGAAGTCGGGGGGCTCCAATATCCAAGTGACAGAGAAGAACAAGAAGGAATACATTGAGCGAATGGCCAGATGGAGGGTGGAGAGGGGGGTTATGCAGCAGACCGAAGCCCTTGTAAGAGGTTTCTATGAGGTACGTCAGCTTGAAAAGTAGCCAGTCTACACAAAGATCTAGTGAAACGAGTATTTACTAATCAGATTCAGATATTTGAATGTCAGATGTACCTTTTAACGATGCAGGTCGTAGACTCCCGTCTGGTTTCGGTGTTCGATGCTCGGGAGCTGGAGTTGGTCATTGCAGGAACGGCTGAGATCGATTTGAACGACTGGAGATCCAACACAGAATATAGAGGAGGTTAGCGGATGCCTACTGTGTCTTTAAAAATTAACAAAATGACATGGGAACTACTGTCAACAGTAGGTAATATTGTCAATATAGCTCCAAAAATGCTCAAAACTATCCATAAATCGTTAATTACTGGAGAAAAATGTTCACATGGTCTTCATTAGTGATTAGACGCTTGATTGCTCAGGCTTACCATTTGTTCCATGTGAAGTGGTTTCACTTTTCTTTTATGTCCTCTGCTGTGAATTACTATGGAGGGTCAATAGTATTTTACCCCACCGCAAATGCCAAAACAAGTATCCCATCTGTTTAGATTGCAGTTCATTACTTCGGACAGAGCTGTTGACATTGAAAGCATAACGGGTGAGCCCTGTAGAATTTCATATAACCCTGCGGTGTTGTGGTTTCACAGTGTCGAGATGACCTCACTTGAAACTCTGGAGTCTTCTGTTGACTTTTCCTGCACAGCCTATGCACATTCAGATAGAGACCCCTGAAGGGCCTCCTTTACTAGGACACATTCTCTTTTCTTCTTATACTTTACATAATTTAAATTTGTTTCAACCAAACTCTGAGTTAGTTTCCTTAATGGAGAAATCACTCACATAATGCATTATGACAAGGTCAGTAAAGACAAAATTGTCTTGACTACATTCGATATTGGGAAGGATAACAAAAGGACTACTTTACACAATATTTGTGTGTGCTATTTATAATGCTTTTTAGAGTGCCATTGTTAGCTTAGCAACATGCTAAAATTATACTCCATTGCAGGGGTGTCCAGTCACCTATTAGTTACTTAATTACTTACTCATGCCACATTGCAACAGTATTACTAATATGTTGACCTTTTATTGAAAGTAGCCTACTTTTACCTGTTGAGACATGCCTTCACAATCACCCGTAAGAGCCGTGTTTGTGATGTTTGAGTTGGGGGAGACGCGATGGGCTAAAGGGACATTTGCAAAGTGGTTTGAATATCTGGCATTATTTATGCAATTCTACTAGGCGCCACTAGTGTCGCATAAACGACACACTTCACCTTTAACTTTGCTGCTATCTCTATGACCCTCCAGGTTACCATGACGGGCACATTGTGATGCGCTGGTTCTGGGCCGCGGTGGAGCGCTTCAATAATGAGCAGAGGTTGCGTTTGCTCCAGTTCGTGACGGGCACGTCCAGCGTCCCCTACGAGGGATTCGCAGCGCTGCGGGGGAGCAACGGCCTGAGGCGCTTCTGCATCGAGAAGTGGGGGAAGATAACCTCTCTGCCAAGGTATACACTGCATGAGATACTCCATAACCAGGGTTTGAAATTAACACCCGCCAAATGCGGGTAAAAATCAACTGTTGTGGATAACGCTGTTAAATCACTGACTAATTACGTGTGTTACTTATTATGTTTACTCACTTTGCTGGAGAAGTTCGTGTGAGTCATCATGATATATTAAACACAGCGTATTGCACAGAATCTGCTCATATCTGCTTACTTGAACACACACTTCACTACACAACAAATAACGGCGTGCTTGTTTATTTGCATTGAAGCAATAGCGAAGATTAAAAAGCATTTGGTTAACAGAAAAGACTGTTATTTTACAACATCCTAAAAAAATGTATGTTCTTTGTACTGTGTTGATCTGTCCTCATAAAACACATTTGTGGTGATGAGGATGAAAGAAGAAGAGAGGAGATGCTGGATTTATATATATATATGTGTGTGTGTGTGTGTGTGTGTGTGTGTGTGTGTGTGTGTGTGTGTGTGTGTGTGTGTGTGTGTGTGTGTGTGTGTGTGTGTGTGTGTGTGTGTGTGTGTGTGTGTGTGTGTGTGTGTGTGTGTGTGTGTGTGTATATGAAGTAGTTAATCTGGGTCATTTCTTTCTTTTTTGGGGGGCTAGTAAGTGTTCATTCACAGTGTTCTGTAGGACTACCCAAAAATCATAATCCTAACCTTTAGAATGAGATGTTCTCATTCTAGATACAAACATGTGTAAATGCCTCTTTAAAGATGATGTTTTGAATATTATTGGTCTGTTGAGAAGATTTAAAAAGAAAAGTTGACAAAACAAACTTTTAGCAAAATATGCACAGAGTACATTACCATTTAGATGACTAGCATGTGTGCTTTATTAGAGATGCTACACAGAAAGGCTCAGAGACCTGGGCGGAATATTAAAAACCAAAGGATTTTTGCCATTATATTCCTCATATCTCACATTTCATGGAAAGAATTGTATATGTCATTTTAAAACCAGAATTGGTTGAAGGAATGCTTTTAGATCCGTACATTTCCATTTATATTTGACAGTCAGACTACTTTCTGATGTGAAAAGAAACAAATGAGAGACATGAAATGAAAAGCACAGAGCTTACTGGATGTTTTTAGGACACCATCACCCAATTAATACTTTAACCAGCAGATCGTTGTGTGGGCGTCTATAAGCTTAATGTTTTGTTTGCCTACCATGTGCAATTCAATCACAACACCAAAGGAAACCCCCATTAAGCCTTTTCATACTGCTGAGACTTGTAAATAAAGCTAACCGAGATGACAAAGTGTCATCGGTAACACTTTACAATAAGGTTCATTAGTTAACTACCTTAGTTAAAGGGTTAGTTCACCAAAAATGTTGTTCCCATAAGACTTTCCTTCATCTTCGAAACACAAATTAAGATATTTGTGATTAAATCTGAGAGTGTCTCACTCCTCCATAGGCTTCTATTGTAATTGAAACTTGCCGGCCCAGAAATGTAGTAAAGTTATTTACCCATTAAAAGTATTCCCGTCGCTTGATAAACTTAAGGTTGAGCCGCTGTAGTCACTTGGACTATTTAAAGGGCACCTATTATGACATTTAAAATGTTCCTAATGTTGTTTAGGGAGTCTCTAACAACAGTTTTACATGCATGCAATGACAAAAAACACTTTTGATGTCGTATAATATGCATTTATTTTTACCTGATTTGCTCACCGACTCCCAAATGATTCGTTCAACGACTCACTTTTCCAAACTCCTCCTTTGCGCGACGCTAATCTGCGATTGGTCAGATGACCCAGCAGTGTTTACATAGATAATACTTATTGTTTAACACGGAGTACAATTATGCTTTTATCAATTAAATCGTGTTATAATAATGATTATAGTCCACTGCTTTGTAGTTTGTAGTAAAAAACTAAAAATAAGATAAAGAATGTTATGTTAGCGAGCATAGCCCAGAGTTCATATTGTAAAAGCACAATCAGTCTTTGTTTGCGTTAGCCCGATGCATAAACATAACGTTTTTACAAAATAAATAAATAAATGTAGTTACGTTACTACGAGGTATTATTCTATTCTTTAAGACAACTCCGAAAACAACGACAAACACTTCACATATCTCAATACAATTGTCATTGAAGACCTAGAAGCTAAACGGTGCTTACACAACAAACAACATAATTATAAGCATGCTACATAAAATATAAAAGCAACAATTATTAATAACACTTACAGGTTGTGATACGGAGGAGGAAGCTGATGCAAATACACTTGGAACTGAACCTTCCTTCAATATCAACCGGCTCGCGAATCCAAGTTTGATTGCATTTAAAAAGCAATCGTCTTCAAAATGGCGCGAACAAAGCACAAGGCTCGGACTATACTTCTGTGGTATAGTTGTATATATGAATTGTAGCCACTTAGTCTTCAAATGCTCCTCCTTGGGCAGATGAAAAAAGTTGTCTTTTGAGCCGCACTTCAGAACACAGCGTCTCGTCGCCATGATGTTTCCCTGCTGGCCTTGGAGCGCAATAAGTGGGCGTATCGTATTCAAATAACTTGACAAGTTGACATCATCTAGTCAGAGAAAAAGCTTCGGTCTTCTAACGATTCATAAAAATGACTCCGAGTCGACTCTTACTTTTGAAAGACAATAACTTTATATACGGTCCACTTTCATATTTCAAACTTTGCAGGATGTTTTTGTTTACTTAGATCTATGTTACACACTACATGAAAGGTACATTTCAAAATTCCATAATAGGTGCCCTTTAACACCTTGTATTTACTATCTTTCTGGGCCGGTAAGTTTAAATTACAATAGAAGCCTATGGAGATGTAAGAGGTTCAACCAGGCGTTCAGGTGAAGTACTAAAGTTTGTGATAGGTGCTCTTGGGGTAGGGAAAAAAATCCAAAGACACGAAGAACAGGTCCAGGCACTCAGTCAAATTTTAAATGAGGAGAAGGATAAAGTTAAAAAACCTTTATTGAATATGCCTAATAAGGCCTAATACAATCAATTAACCCAATAAGACAATCAGGTCT
Organism: Phoxinus phoxinus; assembly: GCF_949152265.1. Lineage (NCBI taxonomy): Eukaryota > Metazoa > Chordata > Actinopteri > Cypriniformes > Leuciscidae > Phoxinus > Phoxinus phoxinus. The sequence goes on along the minus strand of NC_136899.1, from coordinate 26,144,389 downwards.
ACAGGATAGGGGAACCAACATAATGAGCAACACAGCAGGTGAAAATAACAAAGAAACAATAGGGAGAAATCTCCCTCAAAGTAGGTTAGCTGGAGAAGAAATGTATTTAAAGAGATTGTATTAGGCCTTATTAGGTTAATTCTCGGATTATGGGTGGGATTTAACTTATAATTTGGTGTCACTCTTATTCTCTGTGTCACTTTGCCCTGAAGAAGACCACTGTTTGGTCGAAACATGTTGGCTTGTGTATTTTAAAATGACCTAAGCCATATTTAATAAAGGTTTTTTAACTTTATCCTTCTCCTCATTTAAAATTTGACTGAGTGCCTGGACCTGTTCTTCGTGTTAGAAGCCTATGGACGAGTGAGACAGCTCTCAGATTTAATTTAAAAAATCGCAATTTTCCGAAGATGAACGAAAGTCTTACGGGGAACAACATGAGGGAGAGTGATTACTGACAGAGTTTACATTTCTGGGTGAACTAACCCTTTAACATGAACTAAGAATGAACAATACTTCTTCAGTATTTATTAATCTTAGATAATATTAATTTCATCATTTACTAACACATTTTTAAAGGGCTGATGAACTGAGAAATCAAACTTTCCTTGAGCTTTTGACATATAGGAGGTCATCACACTATCAGAATATCCTGTAAGTTTCAGAACTGAAAACTTCCTTGTTAGTCCAATAAAATCTGATATTGACAGCAGGCCCAGCGAACCACAGGCTTTCCAGAGTGGGGATCTGTGACATCACAGGGTATCAAACCCCGCCTCCGCAGAAGAAGAGCGACGCCCACTTCAACACCACCTGTTTAGCCCCGCCCACCAACTCGCGCATTACAGGAAACTCATTATAATATGCAAAACTGTTATCCAATCATAGCAGTGGGCGTTTACTTCCCAGTCTTCAGTGCGACATGCCCATAAAAACGTTTCAGGAGCTAGCCTCAAAACCAGGGTATAAAATAGCCGATTACTGATTCATTTTAATGTTTTTAAATGTACAAACCAAGCGAACGTCATAAGTTGACCTCAGACAACAATATACATTTTTTTTAAAAAGCCAGTCATGACCCCTTTAAAATCAAAGGTTGTATTTGTTAACATTAGTTAATGTACCGTGAACTAACATAAACAAGCAATTAACAGAGTATTATTATTAACTAACATTAACAAAGATTATTAAATACTGTAACAAATGTATTGCTCATAGTCAGCTCATGTTAGTTAACTAATAAACCGTATTGTAAAGTGTAGTGTGGTCCTGAAGACCGGCTGTTAAAAGCTCACTCGGGCTTGATTTGCATCCAGAGTTTCACCTTGGACAGGATTTCTCCCGGTTCGTCTGGCAAACAGAAGGACTGCGGATCAAAGCTGGCCCGTCAGCACTAACACACACCCCGTATGTCCCCGTTTGTCACGGTGTGTGTTCAGCGTCAGCAGCGTGATGGAACGCACACAGATGCCTCACTCACATACAGAATTTCACATGCTTTGCTGGGACGACGATGGGGAAAGTGTGTCAGAAACGCAGTGTTTATGTCGCCTATTTACTGAGAGGCCAGGATGAAATCCCTCTTGACCTTTGACCCCTGTATCTGTGTGTCCTGCAGGGCTCACACATGCTTCAACCGTCTGGATCTGCCTCCCTATCCATCGCACACGATGCTGTACGAGAAACTCCTGACCGCTGTGGAGGAGACCAGCACCTTTGGTCTGGAGTGAGGAAGTGAGACTTGATTGAGAATAGGTTTTTTTTTTTATTACTGTAAATAATTTTTTTTTCAATAACTCAAGCCACAAGAGACTTTTTAGAGATTTTTAAAGTAAATAAATTGGGCATTTTGTTTTTAAATGACTTAAAATAGCATGTTTCTGCACTAAAATACAAGATATGTAGTACTTTACTGTATTTGCTGGAGTTTGGGGTCAAAGGCCACATGTATGCAATACTGACATTTTATTCAACCGACTGACATCAGGGAGAGCGGGGCACAACATAACACTCTTTAGACTTACTCAGTCATTTTTTCCCATATTCATCATTTCACACATGTCTTGTAAAAGTATGTGGTTTTGTTCTATTAATACAGTGTGTACTTTCTTCTTGATTTACCCTGAAAGAATGGAAGTGGACTGTGACAACATGCCCCATAGGTGGGGTTCATTATAACATGACCATATGACAGATTCAAATGTTATCTGATCTAATCAAAAAATATACAAGACAAACTAAAATATTTTGTCAATAAAATACAATTCACTTTTTCATATTAAAATAATATCATTTTTTAATCATTAAAAGTTTGAGTTTGACAACAAACACACCGCAAAAGCGATACAGCAGTATTAATAATGTCTGAACTCTCTCAGTCTTTATTCACCTTTTTCTCATGGTTTCTCAATAGAATTCATAAAAGTATAGAATAGAATATCATAGTCAATAGTTTTAATAATCAGGGGCTCATTATAACACTGTGACAACATGCCCCGCCTGTGCAACTGGGATTTAAACCCGGCGAGTGTGTTCTGCTGAGATCAGCATTAAACAACTATATCAACTGTTAAATATACAGATAAGATTAAAATATCATCAGATTTCTCTCATTTAAAATAAACAAAACACAGAGATGAAAAATTAACATAAGTAAAAATATTGACTTTTGCTATGGTTACATAAATATTCAGCATCTTCCGAAGATTTTGTAATTTTGGCAAAAAAAAATTCTCTATATAGTGTTGATATGGCAACTAAGTTTCGTCATGATGGCATGTGTGGAAACTTTTAAACCGTGTGTTAATTAGCGTTAGTTTGAGCGTTAGCTTGTGCCGCGCTCGCTCCCACATCTCCTTCCTGATTGGCTATTCCCTTATAATGTGGTGAACTGGGACTTTCAGTGCCTGGTTATGTTTGAAATGGAATAATACTAACATATTTCTGTAACACTTTATTTTACAGTGTCATTGTTACATACGTTACATGTACTTATCATAGTAATAAATGTAAATTATGCATAATTACATGCAACTAACCCTCAAACCCTATAGTAAAGAGTACATGTTGTTAATTAATATTACTCAGTTCTTAAATATATAATTTCATAATAACAATGACACCTTAAAATAAAGTGTAACCCATATTGCTTATGAATACTGCACATTATATACTGTACTTCAGGTAATGTAGAATATGCAACATATAGCACTTCAGAAGTGCAGAATGGCACACATCATTACGCTCTGCATGTTTAATAATTTAGCATGTTATCATATCCGAAACAGTTAAATGTGTGAAAATTAAAATTTCTCAGAATTATCTTGTTACTTATAAGTTAACTGGCGCATTGCATTATGGGATACAATACTCCACACAGTGTGCTCTAGATATATATGTGCATTGCAGCCAATGTAAAACATCACCCGGGTGTTATGTTGTATGTATGTTGGCATTGTGCACGTCGTTATGGATGCTGCATAAATAATATGGGTAATATGAGTAGTATATCCCGAACATATCCACTGACCATATCATCAGCTGAACTCCAAACCACTGCACATATTTGCTCTCTTATAATCCCTGAACTGAGTTTGCACACACACTGCAGGGTTCATGAGGATATAGTGTGCCTGCTTTAATCACATGGCTCGAAATCTGTTGATGACACTAAAAAGGATTCTGTTTTTGAGTAGAAACGTGACCCTGGACCACACACCAGTCTGGAGCCGCACGGGTATATCTGTGTCAATAGCAACTATACATTATATGGGTCAAAATCCATTTTTCTTTTATGCCAAAAATCATGAGGATATTAAGATCATGTTCCATGAAGATATTTAGTAAATGTCCTACCGTAAATATATAAAACATGTATTTTTGTGAGTGAATGCAGCACAATCGTGAACATAAATGCACAACTTTAAAGGAGATTTTCTCAATGTTTAGATTTTTTTGCTCCTCAGATTCTAGATTTTCAATAGTTGTGTCTCGACCAAATATTGTCCTATCCTAACAAACCACACATCACTGGAGAGATTATTTATTCAGCTTTCAGATGATGCATACATCTCAATTTAAAATATTGTGACTGGTTTTGTGGTCCAGGCTCACATACGGTCAAGTCCTCGTCTCTGGCTTTAGGAACATGACTTGGTTTGTCCCTCATAAGTGTAACTGTAAATGCAAACAGACTTTGAGTCATATTTATAATATTACTACAGGAAACAAGAACCAGATAACCAGATTTTTTTATTATTATTATTAATATGTATGCAATATCTTAAGTGGTGCTTTTTTTATTTGCATTTTGTTGGACACTTACAGCCCAACGTCTCTGATAATCACAATCATCGTGTCAGGAGCATTTAATGCATGCATGCTTTTATGATAGTGTGTATCATTGCATTTATTGTCATGAACTATGAAACCGTTCAAATTAAATCTGTGTATTAAACGCATATTATCAAGCGTAACTTGTTCTACTGATTGACAGAGATTGTGAAAAGACTATCTGACCGTTCGCTGTTGTACAATGATGTCACAACGATGCATTTTTATCATTTGTTTTTATTTATTCGTTGGCAGTTTTGTATTTTATATTCTTTTTGTATTTGAGTTCAATGTAAATTCATGAAATTGCATATGAAAACCCTTTACTTCCAATGAAAATGATTTCAATTGTTAATGAAAATGTAAATATCAATATTTATGAATACTAATTACTGTATATCAGCCTAATTTCCTGATGTCAATTTGTTCGAGATGAACAGACTTTGCTTTTGCCCCAAATTGTTGTACATAAATGTCAATAAACAATCACTTTGTTGTATGCATTAGCCTAATTATGTTCACTTATGTGGTGAGTTGCTACAAAACAATGCATGCATAAATACTCAAGTTCAAACACTAGAGGGCCTCACACACTCCAGTGAAGAATCCCGTCAACAAGCACTCTTCAGTGTGTATTATACCTTCACTTCTTATAGGATCATTAAGAGCATTATGGTTATATTTCTCGAGTCAGCCGATCAACACATACAATTATAATTCCTTAACACAGCATGCAATGTAGGGACATCACTAGAAACAAACATTTGGCTTGCACTTGGGAGTTTAAGCAATATTCTGAATGCATCATTAAATAAGCTTTCTCAGTTTAGCTTTACTATATCTACACCATATGTGCCGATACAATGATGTACAGTAAGCTCTAAAAGGTGCTATTTTAACATCACCTGTTCACATTATATACATTTTCCGAGCCAGCATATTTGCCTGTCCATAACTTGCAGCACTGGCTCCGCACATTATCATTTAGATTATTATTCCAAGTATTTTATTTCATTTACCACATTTAACACTTGGTCACCTAAATAAAAAGAGGGAATGTTTTGCTTAAATAACCACATAGGGTGTTTATTATCAGATAAGGTGCACATTTATTGCAATGACACCACAATAAGTTTTAATGTCTGAATTACCCCCCCCCTCCCCCCCATTTTAAAATGTAAAAAAATGCACGATTAGATTTTAGAATAAAAGCCTGTATTACGTCCTCATTAACTAGGTAAATGTGTATGTATAAAAAGTGTATACATTCAGATTACAGTCGCTTCATGTATAAACATTCAACGATTTAATTTTCCTCTCACAAAAAGCCCAACGTCCGTATTTTTATAACTGTAACAAGAGTCATTTTTATTAATTAATCAATTGGTCGTCTCTTATTGGTCAAGGAAAACCTCCTCCCGCCCACCGGCAAGTACTTGATCGTGATTGGTGGAAAGGCCTGTCAATCACGCCGGTTGCCCCGGCAACCGGAGTCCGAGGAGCAACTTGACTTCAGTTACTCTCACAGAAGCGGGAGCGAGCTGAGGAGGAAAGCTGTTCTCATCACCGTCTCCACATCAAACTCACTCAGGAGGACTTTTAACCGAAGATGACAGTAACAACAGTTGATATTTTAGACACGTTTCCATGTTCGGTCTAAATTCAGCGAGAGAAACTGTTTTATTAAGCGAGTGATAGTATTCGGTTCGCTGTGTAAAGTGGACTGGGCTGCAGGTAAAAAAACAGGTATAAGTACAGAGATAATAAAACACATCAGCAGCCGTTATGATTCCTGAATGTCCACGAACGAGCGAGTCCAGAAGCCGTGTTCGGTGTGACTCGGGTCAGAACCGGTCCGGGTTACTGTGCGAGATCCGAACCGCGATCCGGAGCGAGCCGTTCACCGAGCGCTATGACGTCACCCCCGGTAGAGAACTCGGCAGGTGAGATACGACTTCCGTTAATATGTGCATTTTGTATATTACTAAAGTTCGTTGGATAATAATTAAAAGGGGAAAAAATGTAAATACTGCTTCTGTCTTAAACTGTCTACTGACTGTGTTTGTGTCAGTCGAATCAGAAGTTGGGGGTTTTAATCTGATGCACGTGCTCATATATATATATATTAGGGCTGTCAAAAGATTAATCGCGATTAATCGCATCCAAAATAAAAGTTTGTGTTTGCATAATATATGTGTGTGTACTGTGTATAATTATTATGTATAATACACACACATTCATGTATATATTTAAGAAATATTTGCATTTATATACTGTATATACATTTATATAATTTATATTATATATCAATATTTTATATATAAATGTAACCAATTTTTCTTAAAAATATACATGATTGTGTGTGTTTTTATATAAATAATTCTACACCGTACACACACATATATTATGTAAACACAAACTTTTATTTTCGATGCGATTAATCACGATTAATTTTTTGACAGCCCTATAATATATATATAAACCTAGGTTTAATTGTGCCTTTTTTGGATTAATAAGTATTAATGTTGTCTTCTAATTGGTACCTGATGCTATTAATAAGTGCTAAGTGTCTGGTTAATAATAATATACAGTATGTGGATTGTAAATGTTTACACTGAAAATTAATTCCCTGTGCATTATTTGATGGATCTGCCATTGCAGTCAGTCACAGTGCAATCAGTGTAATGCTGCACAAAGTGTGATGCATGACTTGTATGCTTTATGAGTGTGATTTGGCATTGCTCTGCCGTTCAGATGTCCTCAGGATGCATTGATCTGCTCCTGTGACCGACATCTAATGAAACACCCTGTAAGCGCTGGCATGCAGAGCATTACTGTGCTCAAGCTGGATCACATGATGGGAACACATTTGATGGCACCAGTATGGATGCCAGGGCTCAGTGGTTTTTAAGCCACACAGGGCACAATATTGTTCCTCTGCCAAGTCTCTGTCGGAGTTCAACACTTATGACAACACGGGATATGCAATGCAAGCACTAAAAGATTTGGGCATGTGTATTATTTTACGCCTAATGCAGCACAGCTAGCTTTCGACATGCGTGAGATGTACAGCTAATGCACACTTACTGTAGCTTCTGCATGATGGACTGAAGCTGGAGTTCAAGTCTTTTTTATTTATTTATAATTTTTCTATGCTCCCAGAATGATGTTGTATTAGTCGCACAAGACAAACTCTCTCGGACATGTTATTTAATCTGAAATGAGTTTAACATGTGAAGCGTGTTCTCTCCTCGGCTTCCCGAATAGCGTGGGATTTGAGGGATGTGATTGGCTGTTGTTTTGGTGGCTGTGCTCATAGAGAACATGTTCAGTCTTCAGTGGTTGATGTCAGTGCAAAACAGTAATGCTTCAGATTTCCATCCTGAGAATCATCAGACTAGCCTTGATATTGCCGTTAGCCCACATTATTTAGAGTACGTTATCATTGACCGTTAGTAGAGTCGTTTTGTTTAGACCACATTATTTTGTATTGTCGTCGCCCAATACCTGCACTAAAAAAGTAATAATTAAGACCCAAGTAGATCTTCTCTAGGAACCGCAAGTAAACATCAATTTGTTTCTGAAGCACAGCACATATTTAGGTGAATTAGTGGCTTTAATTTACTCTAGTTATCAGAATGCTTGAGGTTTTCTGGTTCCTGAAGGGACTAAGATGTTTACTCTGATTATTGGCGTACTGAAAGTTTTTAAGAGTGCCAAAAATTTTCAACATGTAAATAATTTTCAACTTATAAATCATTCATAAAACCCTCATACGATCATATTTAACTCTTAATTCCATGTATTTGATCTTATATCAATTTAGAGCGAATCAGGCAGAGACTCCTAATGATTATTTTTTATTTTTGTGCTCAGAAAGTTAAGCTGCACCCCCCTTTATTTAATAGACATGGAAATGCACATTCCGAACTTACATAGTTGTAATTCAAGAATGCTTTGGAATATAGATGTGAGATTGGTCTTGTTTTAAAGAAGACATTTGGCAGATTTTTGTAGAAGTGAAATAAATTTAGAAAGTTAAACAGAAAAAAAGTTATAGAAGTTTGAGTTTATGAAAATGTACAATGTTAAAAATTATTCATATTTTATATAAAATATATATTTTCAAAACCTGGTGGACTCCAAAACTGCACAAAAAAAATCAAAGCCAAAAATCTGAACAAGTTGTGTTTCAAATGTTAGGTTGATATCTCAGAAAATAAGCGTTAAGTGAGATTTAGTTTGGGCGCAGTACCACACTTCTCCACTAGTTATTTTCACAATTTTCATACAATTTATGAAGTAGACATCCTATTCAGAAGTAGTGTTGGAAGTTTGTCAGATTTTGAAATGAACTCAACCTCTAAGAAACACAGAAGATCACGTATGTGCATTATATCTCGCTGCCACATCACTAATGCTGAATCTATTAGTGTTTTCTTTATATTTAAAACATTTTCAGACCTTTTTTTCTAAAAGAATTGAACGGATGCTATCTTTTGAACTCTTGGCATGAACACAAACTGAGGTTTCTACCATTCTTTCATGATTTTTCATGTTCATCACTATTTCAAAATAAAGGTCTGAACACGCCTTAGGAGTATGAACATATTCTTGTTGCAAATTGATAAATTACGGCTCCTCTGTAATGTATTTTGAAAATCAGTCACCAAATATGTAAACTAGAGATTGTAAGCTTTCAAATGAGATATTTCTAGGGTTGGGCATCGTTTTGATTTGAACGATTCTGATTCCGATTCCGATTCTTCCTTTCGATTTCGGTTCTTTTCGATTCTCGATTCCGATTCTTTGAGGGGCGGAGTCATTTTATTTTGATCCGAATGTTCCAATACATATAAATAAAATATCTCCAGTTAACTAGCAGAGCATTCATGTCGTTCGTTTGATAAATAAGAGACGATCTAGCACTGAAATGTGCGATCATTGGCGGGGATAGCCTACAGTGTTTTCTCTTCTGGCTCGCGCACACCGCACTGTCTTCACTCGGACGCGCGCTTCAATTCGTTGAGGAGACTCTCTATTCGTTCCGGTCAAATCACAAAATATAATGCACACAAACGTGTCCCTGCTTGATATACAACCACTGATGACGAGCATAATCTGTTTTGATGAGAAAAAAATAACTATACGAGTGCGGTTTAGAACCCAGAACATCTGAGACGCTTGACGAAAGTTCTACCACTGGACCATTAAGGTACACGTTAAATAAGTGCAGCGGATTTATGCATTTATTCATACAATAATTATTGGCACTGACAACATGTATTACATCTCATTAAACGACAACTTAAACCCCATGTACTATTTAAATCGATTGTTGGACTTAATGTTATTGTACATATATGTGATTTAGCATTGTATTACCAACCCCCACCCCACCTGTCCCACCCACTTTTTAAAACAAAGTTACGCCACTGGACACTCCTTGTTAATTTGTACACCATGCAGTTTGTCAAGTGTTGCACTGTGGAGTGCCGACTCAGGCTTTTTTAAAGTGAAATAAAGCCACACTTTTGAGCGCCGCTTACCGTGCTCCAAGGCTGCAACAGAACAAGCGGGCGCGGCAAGCACTTTCGAAAAATCCGGTGGCCACTATGGAAACCAAAACTTGCGCGGAACCGATGATCGGAATCGAATTTTTTCTCTCTAAACGATTCCAATGGCATTGTTATTTTTTAAACGGTTCCAAGTTGGAACCGGTTCTCGATGCCCAACCCTAGATATTTCAAGCCTTTATTTGTTATAATTTTGATGATCAAGACTTAACTCGGATCAGAACCAGTCCTCCTCCGCTGTACTCCGGGAACACCCAGTCGTGTCGGATCAGAACCAGTCGTCCTCCGCTGTACTTCGGGAACACCCAGTCGTGTCGGATCAGAACCAGTCGTCCTCCACTGTACTTCGGGAACACCCAGTCGTGTCGGATCAGAACCAGTCGTCCTCCGCTGTACTTCGGGAACACCCAGTCGTGTCGGATCAGAACCAGTCGTCCTCCGCTGTACTTCGGGAACACCCAGTCGTGTCGGATCAGAACCAGTACTCCTCCGCTGTGCTTCGGGAACACCCAGTCGTGTCGGATCAGAACCAGTCGTCCTCCACTGTACTTCGGGAACACCCAGTCGTGACCGATAAGAACCAGTCGTCCTCCGCTGTACTTCGGGAACACCCAGTCGTGTCGGATCAGAACCAGTCGTCCTCCGCTGTACTTCGGGAACACCCAGTCGTGTCGGATCAGAACCAGTCGTCCTCCACTGTACTTCGGGAACACCCAGTCGTGTCGGATCAGAACCAGTCGTCCTCCGCTGTACTTCGGGAACACCCAGTCGTGTCGGATCAGAACCAGTCGTCCTCCGCTGTACTTCGGGAACACCCAGTCGTGTCGGATCAGAACCAGTACTCCTCCGCTGTGCTTCGGGAACACCCAGTCGTGTCGGATCAGAACCAGTCGTCCTCCACTGTACTTCGGGAACACCCAGTCGTGTCGGATCAGAACCAGTCGTCCTCCGCTGTGCTTCGGGAACAGCCAGTCGTGTCGGATCAGAACCAGTCGTCCTCCACTGTGCTTCGGGAACACCCAGTTGTGTCAGATCAGAACCAGTTGTCCTCCGCTGTGCTTCGGGAACACCCAGTCGTGTCGGATCAGAACCCGTCGTCCTCCGCTGTGCTTCGGGAACACCCAGTCGTGTCGGATCAGAACCCGTCGTCCTCCGCTGTGCTTCAGGAACACCCAGTCGTGTCGGATCAGAACCAGTCGTCCTCCGCTGTACTTCGGGAACACCCAGTCGTGTCGGATCAGAACCAGTCGTCCTCCACTGTGCTTCGGGAACGCCCAGTCGTGTCGGATCAGAACCCGTCGTCCTCCGCTGTGCTTCGGGAACACCCAGTCGTGTCGGATCAGAACCAGTCGTCCTCCGCTGTGCTTCAGGAACACCCAGTCGTGTCGGATCAGAACCAGTCGTCCTCCGCTGTACTTCGGGAACACCCAGTCGTGTCGGATCAGAACCAGTCGTCCTCCACTGTGCTTCGGGAACGCCCAGTCGTGTCGGATCAGAACCAGTCGTCCTCCGCTGTCCTTCGGGAACACCCAGTCGTGTCGGATCAGAACCAGTCGTCCTCCGCTGTGCTTCGGGAACACCCAGTCGTGTCGGATCAGAACCAGTCCTCCACCATCTGCCAAGTGCTTTAGATCAACAAACGTCTGTAAGGAAACCCATTCTGCAGATTCAGCCGGACATATTTGCTGGGAAGAGTTCCATGTAAAATGAGAAGTGTAATTTTTCATGTAACGTGCCAAGTTTCTTAATGACGTGTCACAGGCTCGTTAATGGCAGTGTGCCGTTTACAATTTGCTAGTGTTGAAAAGATGTAATTCTACACCCCTAACTGAAATGCATGCCACTTTTTTAATACAGGAGCTTTGCTTTTCAAAGTTCAAAGATGTTTGATAGTTTCTTCGATCTTCCACGGTTCAGCTTTAGTGTTGAGCTCTGTGAATCCTTGTTATCTTTTAATTACGGCCGTACATGTGCGCGGGATGTGTTTGCGATGACACCACAGTCTCACTGTTGTCTTAAGCAGCATGTCATCAGCTGAGAATCTCTCGCCCTCCTCTCAGAAATCTCCGGGGCTTCTGGGAGCGTTCTGCCGCTTGATTGACGGATCTGTGCTGTGTGATTTATATATTTTTCCCCCCCCAGTCTTTTCTGCTCTCTTTTCTGGAGAACCCCGGCTCTAGCAGCCGAGTGGGATACCATGACATCATTGCCGTGCCATTCATGCAGTATGGGTGTAAAAGCCCAGTGGCAACATCTGCTCCATGGAAACAGTAGCGGCTGCCGGCGATGTCATGTGAAAGCCAAGTTTGTCATTGAAGCCTTTAGAGCTTGAGTGTCAGAAAGAGGCAATGATGATCTGAGAGCCAGTGTCAATTTCCTGTCTCACGAATGTCTATATACCAACTATATTTTGCCAACTTTGACATGAATGATTTGCCAAATTGTGCAGCCTGTGCTAGGGCTGTGACGGTGTGGGATTTTTTTCTTACCGCGGTGAAGAAGCAACAAATCTCGCGGTTTGGCGGTTAACCGACAACCCCCCCCCCACCCCCCCACCCCCCCTAAAAAAAACACACGCAGCCGCATCACACTCTGGAGGCGCGATCAAGAACGCATGTAGCTTGTAAATGCCAATGGAAATTTATAATTATAAAGCAGTATTCTTTATTAACAAATAAACAAATTAACATTTATATTAAATTGTAAATATTAATAATTAACTATTAATTAGGCTAAACATAAACAACCTTTTTTAAAGTGCAAAATGAAAGAGCAATAGTCTGAACAAGTGTTCGGCTGTTGGGCCGCTTAAGGGAATCGTCAAGTCCTGCTGCTTTATTTTTCGGTCTTCAGGTTGTCTGGTTTCAGCGAGGATTTTGGCGAACAGGTGAAATATCTGAGAGAGCGAGACAAAAGGGACTGCAGTATGCATTCGAGGGATATATTCACGACATAATATGCAACCGATTCGAGAATAATTTCATCTAAATTGAAGCTAAAGCCTATATGCTTCGGCCCAGCGCAAGCAGCAGCGCCTCATTCGCCGACCATTCGAATGGGAAACACACAAATTGAGGAACAGCCATGTTCATGCACAGCAGGGTAAGTGAAATGTGAAAATAAATTATAATCTAATAATTATAAATCAAACAACTTATCCATAAATCTAGTGGAATAACACTAACACCGGGAGAGCCGCGATCGGCTTGGGGTAACGCAACCTTAAAGTTACTCAGGGGTAGTAGGCTAGACCGTCGATTAACAAAATGTTTAAATATATTTTAAAGTATGTCAGTGAGCCTCCGTCTTGCCTTTAATCGTCTTATTTTATGTTCAAATATATGCATTATGAACAAAGAACCCTCATTATTTCAAAGCAATATTAGGTTAGTGTTTTTGTTAATCCTGTGGACATTTAGCTGTGAATGGGGCGTCCCACACTGCCTGATCCACGCCGGCATTTCTCCCCGCGGCTTTTAGGGTTCGGGGAAAAAGGGAAAAAATTCCACCCCAACGTCCAAACTTTTAGGATACCGGGTATCAGATTTGCACAATCCATACGCACAACGCTTATTTTTTTATCTCACCTAATTACATTTACTCTTATCTAACTCTTATCCTAAGTTATTTACATTTATCTCACCTAAATGTTTGCTCACTCGTTGATGAAAAATGCCTGGAAATCATAATCCTAAATCAAAACATAACCAGGGATGCACCGATATGAAAATTAGGCTGATCATCGATAATTCTTGATATATGAAGTCAGATATATTGGCCGATAAATCAAAATCCAAAATTGTATATCCCTTTTTGAAGTGATTCCAATCAATATTTCAAACCCTTAATGTTGAGCAGTGTGCATCTGAAGTGTCTCAGCTGAAGGAAATAATCCATTATTTATCGGCTTTAATACATAGGCCAAATTTTCTTATTGGGCCGATAACGACAATATTAAAAGTGAACATATATCGGCCGGTACCGATATGGTGGCCGATATATTGTGCATCCCTAAACATAACAAAAACTCCCATAGTTTACATAGAATCTCATAGAATCGCTGCGAGCGCTTAGCAACAAGGGCGGATTCTGATTGGCTGTCAATGTTTTTATCATTCTGTGTAACGGTGTGCCGTTATCATTATAGTTTATACCTTTATTGTTATAGTTCTCATCCTTGGTGTGAATGGGTCTTTATTCCATGTAATGTTTCATGTTTGTTAAACCACAGCCCAAACTGGGGTAATGGGGTTTGTCAGAACACGTCATCTGTTTGTCTGCAGTACGGCATGGCCGGCACACCAGATCTGCTTTCTGCATAATTACCACTGCTTAACAAAAGCGAGGTGCTGAAAGGGCCTAGTCAGGTCTAAACACACACACACACACACACACGCGCACACAAAAACAACAGCGTAAAGGCTTTCAGATGAGGTAACGCTCTTTCCTAAGACGTTTAGAAAATATCTGTCTCTTCTCCAGGGTCACATGTCAGAGTTCATTATGCCTCCATGTCTCAGACACAGAACAAACAGGCCTCAGCTCTCGGTCCAGGACCCTGTGAACGTGTGTGTGTGTGTGTGTGTGTGTGTGCTGATGGGACTTGTGTGTTGTTTCTGTTCCCTGTCTTTAAGAGCTTTTGCTCCTGTACGAGTGGCTGCTGATGCTAATTACCTGCTCCCCTCTAGATGCCTGTGTCTGTTTAATGCTGCCTTCAGAAAACCAGCACGCCCCCCCGAGTAACACTGGGAAACTGGTGTTTAGCTAAAGTGCACACTTGCTCACTCGGCAGAAAGTAAAGTGCCGCTGCCCTCATATAACACATGCATTAAGGGAAGTGTAGCATGACAGAAAGTACACGGGGGAAAGTTTAAAAGTTTTCCTTTAACGACTGCAGTGTGAAGGCCGAGGCGTCATTAATGGAGATGTCTGCCACAGCACAGTCCATCCCAAACCTACCTTGCCTTTAAAAAAATATCCCTTAAGATGAGATGTGATGTTGGCGATGACTGTGATTTATAGAAATAAAGCAACCAGAAGTCATGCATTTTTAATAAGAGTTGTAACTTGCGTCAGAGACCAATTGAGATGCGACCGATTCAAGAGATCAGCTTTATGGAAATGCAAACACTTCAGAGACTAGGCCTGCACTGTATTAGAAGAAAAAACAGCTGCTAATACCCAATCACAACACACTGCTCCAGTCGACCAATCAGAGCACAGTGTGCTTTTCAGAAGGAGGGGCTTCATAGAGACAGGAAGTAAACCGAGTGTTACTGACAGACTGGGAAGAGAGCTCCGCAACAATGGAGAATATGAGGAGAATAATCAACATTCAAGCAGGAAAACCTGTTCTAGTCGAGCCTGAACACTACAGCAAGAGTTTGTAAAAGGGTCTTAATAGGTCGCCTTTAAATAGTGCAGGAATTTTCATCAGATAACTTGAATAGTTATAATATGATCACTCTTGATTGATTGATTGTTGATTTTGTTGAGGAGTAAATCTGCATAGAAAATAAAAATAATTGAAATAAAAGCTTACATAAAATTACTTTTTTATTTATTCTGAGGAGTGTGAACTACTCTTTTAGTGTTGTTAACTTCACTCTTTACAAGAACTAACTCAGAACTCTTTCGGTAACGCAGAAAGTGAACAAAATAAGGTTCTGTAGAGGAAGTGTTGTGTATTTACTTTCATTCTGGATCGGTGATGTCAGCGTCTAGTAAACAAAAGCTCAGAGACTCGAGAGGATTAAGGTATTTGACTCAGATTGCCCATGTTGTGCTTCTTCCTCTACAGATTATACAAAATATCCAAGTTCAAAGTCATATTACCCTTAAAGTCGCCACTTAATCAAAGTTCACCATTCTTATTTTATTGCAATATTTATTATAAATGATAGCCTATATCTGTTCAGATCATTATTTTAAATTCCTGTTCCTGGTAATCTTGAATCAGAATAAGTTCCTCTTGCAGCTTCTCTTCTCTGATGATGTGGGCGGGGCTATAACCTGTCACTCACATGAGATCAGCCAATAGCAAACCACAACCATCCAATCAGTTCCTCACAGACACAATCAAGCCCCGCCCACATGTGTTCTTGTTCCAGAAGCGTTTCATTCAGATATGCATCACATTCACAATAGAGAAAAAAAGACCAGCGCAACTTCCGTTTAATGCCGACTTCAAATAGCTAGTTATTGGGTCTCTTTCTTTGCTAATGTTAATCTGAAATCTTATGTCCGAAGTGTCTTTGTCTTTTGCCCTCTTAGAACTGGGAAATCTTGTATCTTAAGAAGACTTGAAGTTAGCGTTTTCTTGGTGACTCTGTAAATGCATTGTTGAACTTTTTGTGTATCTTCTGAATTGGGGCTATAGAAAGAGTGACGGCATCTTGTTGAATTGTTTCTCCATAGTCTGTATTCTCTTGCACTATTGCCATCCTTTTACACATTGTCCAAATAGACAATGGGTTTGCTGTAAGAATTTGTATGACTCGATGAAATTGTCCCAATGTGATTTAATGGTAAAATACTGTAATGCTGCGTTCACACCAAACGCGAATAGAGCGTCAAATTCGCGTTTATCGCATCTAGTTTGACGCTTGAACATTTTGAATGCATTTGCGATTGAATCCAAAGCGAAATGGACGCGCGTAAAAAGCAAGCGTTTGAAGCGAAATTGATGCGCGTCTGAGGCGAAATCCGCTTCTTGTGGGGGGGTAAAAACAACAATGCTAGGCGGTGGCCTGTTTGCAAGAAAGGCCGCAAAATTAAAAAATACTATTGTTATTGTGT
Source organism: Phoxinus phoxinus (assembly GCF_949152265.1). Classification (NCBI taxonomy): domain Eukaryota; kingdom Metazoa; phylum Chordata; class Actinopteri; order Cypriniformes; family Leuciscidae; genus Phoxinus; species Phoxinus phoxinus. Next base: position 26,127,683 of record NC_136899.1, on the reverse strand, counting down.
CACAAATGTAGTTTTAAGAGTTCAGTCGAGAATGTAGTTGTTTAAAGCTCAAATCTGTGGTTTATTTATAAAGATAGCGCCTATTTAAAAAATGTGATCTGACGTTTCGGAGTTGTGAGATCCAGACGATCAGCGGGTGCTCGGCGCTCATGTAACCCGCTGGAGCAGCCTTACCACGGCTTGTCCTCCTGACGTCTGCCACTGGTAAACCAGAAATGTTTAAATTTACAATCTATAGCTTCGGTTCTATTATCACGGCCCCCGTTTATCACATCACTTCACCACGTGACAGCAGCAAGCAGCCTCCTGGTTGGTTAACGCGGCGTGAATTGACGCCAAAGTTAAAATTTTTCAACTCGGGCGTCAGATGCGAATTTGCGTCAAACGCACAAAGCACCACTCACGTGTATCGCGGCAGACGCTCAATTCGCGCGAACTGGACGTGCGAATGAGGCGAATTCTCATCTACCGCGCTAAACGCCTCATTCGCGCCGCAGGACCGCCAGACGCGCGTAAACGCGTCTTTACGTTGACGTAACATTGAAATCACTCGCGCCTGACGCTCTATTCGCGTTTGGTGTGAACGCAGCATAATGCTTGACAACGGGCTCTGTGAATGAGATTGACATCGAGTGCACTCAGAACTGGAATGCGTATTCGGATACAACAACTATAGTCTTTATCTTGAATTCAATGTCTGGTTTATGGTCAAAAGCATGCATTTAAACCCTCTTTTTTTGGACCAAGTATGAGTAATGTTCACAGTTCGTCCTTAACTTTCTATCTTACAAGCTGTCCGACTGCGGCCCATATAAAGCCTATTCTCACACAGACAGACCATCTGCTCTTGATATGGACGCTATTTCACATAAACCGTGACCCTGCCGTCAACCCTCGCCCCGCACACATGAAAGCCACTCGGGCTGTGTGCGAGTCCTCAGACTCGGGAAATGTGCTCATTTTATAAGACACAAGTCTCCAAATCACAGTCTGTCTCTCCAGCATCCTCAGAACTCAAAGCCCCTCAGCTTCGGTCGACCACCGACTTGCACTTTTGTGAACGCCGTACAATAATAGAAGTCATATTTAACACCACATCATGGCGAGAGTGCGACCTCAAAAAATTGCTCACTGGTAAAATTTAATTTGTAAATGATCCGCTCACGTTGTGAACTGTTGTCACGATTAGTTACAGTCGTGCGACATCCGTTGAAGTCTCAGAAGCTGGAGTATTGAAAGCCTGTGGCCTCAAAGCAGCAGCGGGGAGCGATGGACTCTGCAAAGCTGGGAGCGGACGGCCGGAGACCTCTGGGGTGGCAGGTATTATGTGAGGAGCTTAGAGTTTCTTTATCACATTCCCCCGTGGCATTCGTGTTTTTAAGGAGCCGGTCAGATTAGCGCGACACCATGGTAATGGAGGTATGCCAAGCCATGCAGTCAAGGGCAGTAAAAGCCTATTAGGGTTTCAAAGGAGCGGAAGGTGCTTCAGTGTTCCTGAATCGGTCTCAATCACAGTGATCACGACACTGGTGGAGTTTTAATGAATGCTGGATTCTGAGTCTTGTGGATCAATCTTCAACAATGTCTTACTGTCATGTATAGTTGCAGTCTTTGTTTAAAGACCTAAAGTACTCCAGATGCAAGGTCACATTTTTATTTTTATTAGTAGTGGTCATGCATACCATCTAGTTAGGCAAGTGACTTCTAATGTAGGGATGCGTGACATATAGCATTAGTGGTCGACCGATATTGTTTTTTGATGGCCGATGCCGATATCTTCGAGAGCAGGGTGGCCGATATACATTTATATTTAATTTAATCAATATTTAATAAATTAGAAAGCAAATCTTTAAAATAAACATGCTTATCCTTTAGATGGCAACTTCTTGAATCTGCAGTCCTATTACACAAATAAAGTAATTGTTTAAAAACATGAATATGTGAATAAAAAAGGAAGTAAACACTGAACTCAGTAATCTGGTGATTTCGTGCGCACTGGTAATCATATTTTTTCAAATAAAGACATGGTAACGCTAATTTTACATACAGCACACAGTGAAACCGATATGGATATGACACAGTGGGCAACTGGATATCAGAATATTTTAAAATAAAGGATTTAAAGTTTTTCTATGGCGTCTCCTGTGAAGCTGATCTTCTGTTCGCGTTCACTCACTTCGCAGTAACACGCTTATGCAGGCTACAAATGCCACTTCACAAGATATCACTGCTGGATTCCATTTAAATCTGCAAGGTTTGTGAAATTAAATGTTTATTAGATATTCAGAGATTTGTTTAACCCCTTAAGCAGCACCCCCCCCCCCCCTTTTTTTTTTTTTTAAATAGACATGAAAATGCACATTCCGAACTTAGAACTTGTAGAAAAGAAAAAAATAATTAAGAAAGTTAAACAGAAAAAAAGTTATAGAAGTTTGAGTTTATGAAAATGTACAATGTTAAAATTTTAATTATTCATATTTTATATAAAATATATATTTTCAAAACCTGGTGGACTCTAAAAATGCAAAAAATTAAAGCTAAAAATCTGAACAAGTTGTGTTTCAAATGTTAGGTTGATATCTCAGAAAATAAGCTTTCAGTGAGATTTAGTTTGTGCGCAGTACCACACTTCTCCACTAGTGGACATCACTGCCCATATAAGGGCGCCTCCATTTCCATATGTGGTTTGAGTCTGAACCATCATTTTTACAATTTTCATACAATTTATGAAGTAGACATCCTCTTCAGAAGTAGTGTTGGAAGTTTGGCAGATTTTGAAATGAATTCAACCTCTAAGAAACACAAAAGATCATTCGACTGTGTAGAAAGAACCTTTTTATTTTCTAAATAAAAAGTTCCAAAATGTACACAACTTAAAAAAACAACAGCACATAAATGTAAAGAAGTGGTCACAGAATAAGAATATGTGAATAACTAAATTTTTACAAAAATGTCAGATAGAACCTTATAATTCCAAGTGGACGACATCACTAATGCTGAATCTATTATTATTCTCTTTATATTTAAAAATTTTCAGACCTTTTTTTCTAAAAGAATTGAATGGATGCTATCTTTTGAACTCTTGGCATGAAAACAAACTGAGGTTTCTACCATTCTTTCATGATTTTTCATGTTCATCACTATTTCATAATAAAGGTCTGAACACGCCTCAGGAGGATGAACATATTCTTGTTGCAAATTGATAAATTACGGCTCCTCTGTAATTTATTTTGAAAATCATTCACCAAATATGTAAACTAGAGATTGTAAGCTTTTAAATGATATATAGTTTGTCAAGATTAGTTTAGGTTTAGTATAGGATATTACGGTTTTAAATATGTAATGCCTGTGGCTATAGCGGGCCGATGCCAATATAAGGGGTTAAATGATGTAGATGCGCGTTTATTTTTATTTTTTTCGCTTACCATTTACTTTTTGTTTACCAGTTCTGTCTAACAAAGTATTAGATCTGACTGACAGATTGTTAATACTGAAGGAGAATGTGTGTGATCAGGCGCTGCGTTCTCTTCTCAGCGCCGCACGTCAAAATAAAAGTTTCACTTCCAACACATCGGCCAATGCCGATAGTTTTAAAATGCCAATATATCGGCATTGGCTATATATCGGTCGACCACTATATTGCATCGGATCATATTTCTCAGAGGACCGTGTTGAGTTTGCTGAAAAACTGTTGGTAATTTGCACTGGAATTTTTACTGAGGTGGTGTGAGAATAACATGCATATTAGTAACACAGTAGGAATAAAAAGTAGCATGATGTAATCCCATCAATCGGAATGATTTCATTAATTTTAGATGTTTTTGGTGGCATATCATGTGACCCAAATGCCATTCAGTTCTGAGGCAAAGAAGTGGTCTTGAAGAAACCCATCACAGCGATGCTTAACTTCACACCAGATCTTATTGGGACAGCCCAGAACAAGGACATTTTTCTTCTACTTACCCCATTAATCACCACATTTTTTGAAGAAAGGAGGAAGGCAATCCCAGCTGTGTGTTGTAAATCTCAGGAGTTCTGGACAGAATGGGGATGGAAAATAAAGGAAAACTTCCTTTGATGGCTGAAGCCCTTTCTGAACCTGTGACTCTCACATGAGCCTGCTCACTCAAGCCATCTTGGTTCAGCAACCCAATTAAAACACAAGAACAATACGTTTGCTTGTGTAGTTTTTTTTCATCTGTCCATTGAGGTTTTTTCATGAGTTGCTTTGTTTCAGACAGTTGAATGTGACTGAATGTTGCACATGTTTTCACAAAGAATGCATGAAGTCGTCTTCTGTCCATTTCCACATTCCTGCATGGATTCATGTTTGCTCAGATCATGCGTCCGCGATGCCTTTAGCAGATGGCAGGTGAGCGGGTTCCCCCTGATTTCACTTTGAGCAGATGTTCTGCTGATCTTGCATTTCTCCAGTGTCGGTCACCGTGAAGAGCGTGCAGGAATGCATGAGGAATATCTGTCCTTGGCAAACATCACGGGCCCTATCACACACCCGGTGCAATGCAGCGCCAGGCGCGACGCCAGTGTGCTCTGCTAGTTTCAGCCTTACGCAGTTATCATTTTTATATTCTGCACCATGTTGTCGAATGAGCAAATGCATGTGCGCCCATGGGCGGCTGGTCTGAGACCGATGTGTGTTCATGGTTAGAGCGTTGCTATTCTGAGGAACAGAAATAGACTGAGGCTGAAACCGCTCCCTATCCACTAGTGCACTATATAGGGTATCGGCCATTTTGTAGTGGTGTCCGAATTCTGAGTGAACGACATCATTTTTCGCCGACCTTTTTTTTTTTTTTTTCGTCGTTAAAAACTAGCAAAGGTAGCTTCGGACACGCCATAAGTGACCCTGCTTTAGACCATGTGCTTCGATCCTTAAAATAGGCCCCCATATTTTTAACCTCAAGAGACTTGAAAACAAGCCATTTCCACAAACGCCCACATGCGTCTCACGAGGACATCAGTGGTTCCCTGAGAAACGGTCGATCAGGAACAGCCCTGTAGATCGCTGGATCATCCGCGTGGGTGTGCGTGGCCCGGGAGCAGATGGACCGAGGAGGCCAGTTCAGGACATCACGGGACGTTTAACATGCATTTCCTCCACAGTTCAGCCGTGCTTCTCTTCGCTGTGTTTCTAAACGAAGCGCCGAGCCTCGTGTCTGAGCGGCGCTTCACAGCATTAACTACGCTTCTGAGACTCGCTGCGTTTTAAACCAATCTTGAATCTGTTTTAAGGATTTGTCTAGTGGCTGTTTTTCATCAGTCACCTTCCTATGGTGGAGCGTTTTTAAGATTTCCACTCTGGAGGGTGGTATCACTTTTTTGCGTTTTTAAGCCCCAAAAACGCCGTCGCCGTGTAAACGAAAGGCACATCCGATAAAATATGTTTACGTTTTCAACCGCGAGGGTTCTCGTGTAAACAGGGCCTAAACCCTTGTTGAAGAAAATCAAACTCTTATTATCTGCCATTTCTCTGGCAGTGAGATTCTCCCTTCTCCTGTCACGGCTGACTCTCCTAGAGGTCGACACACTGGAAACGACCCAGGAACAAACAGAACAAGGCAAACATTGGAAGTACAACACAGGAACAATGGGAACCGAAAACACATTTCAATCCTAAAAAAAGACAAACATTTATTATTATTGTTATTAACTATATTTGTCAAATTATATTTGCTATTATTGTAGTAGTAGTAGTTATAATATCAATGGCCACATTATTATCATAATCATTATTATAAGTAGGTTTAAATTCGACATTATGGTCTCACTGCACAATGCTGGATTGTTCAAAAAATTAAAATTTTGGAATTGAGTGCAAATTATCACTCATGTATTCCTCTGACTAATTGAATTACACCAAACATCAATTAAATCACTTTTTCGTCTGGCTTTTGACTGTTATATTTGGATTGTTTGTCATGTCAACTTCTGACTGGACCGTGAACGTGGGTTTTAGTGCCGTTTGTCCACATAATGAGGGATGGGTGTTGGGCTGTAAGGGCCGGAATGAATATTTTTGGAAACCTGTACAGAACTAACACATCTCCATCCCGAGCTGTAGGGAACATGGTGGTTAGCTCAGCAGGAGGCTGTCGTCTCAAACTCTCAATACAACACTTTTCTCAAGGATCCTCTCGGGCGACATGTCCCCTTGTCTTGTGTTATTCTCCTTCTCTTCCTCGTCGGCTGCCTCTGCTTCTTCAAGTTCAGGGCTGAAAGTGGGACACAGAGGGACAGTTCGGGCTTCGGGATGATTTCATCCCGCAAATATGCCGGGGGACAAAGGCACGTTGAACCGCGGTGATAACAAGTGTGCCATCTTTAGCTATACGACCCCCTCCCCTGCTGAACCCTTTCACCGCCGCAAGCCCTCCAGCGCCGGCCTTTCACCGCACCAGATGAAGAGGCCCTGAACAAAGTTGTTTTGTGTGTGTGTGTGTGTGTGACCGTTTAATGGGATGCATGGAAATGTGATCTGTACTAGTATGTCAGATTGGTGGTGTACAAGCATCTTGCGTTCAGCTTCTTGTTTTTTTTAGAAATAGCAAATTGGCAAAAAATCAGATTCACAGCGAATCGCCACAATATTCCTCATTATAATAATTAATGCGCAGAATAAAGGGGCGGGGCCTGGTTGAGTGAGTTAGTAGTGTGTTAAACTGGTGGTTATGATAAGGGGCGGGACATTTCCCAAACACACTCGAATCGCTCGACCAATCACAACACACTGCTCCAGCCGACCAATCAGAGCACAGTGTGCTTTTCAGGAGGAGGGGCTTCATAGAGCCGGATCTAAACTGGTGTGTTTCCCGTACAGCGTCACTCGCTGCTTAACTAATATAGTACGATGCATCATTAAAGAAATCAACTGTCTAGTCACGACTGTTTCCCGAAACCATAGTCGCATATTGGTCGTTCAACCACGTTGGTTTATTACGTCGTGCAGGTGGTGGAGTAATAACTACCGTTAATGAATCCGTTTGAGATCGAATTAATGCTAGATGTTTTGCTATAAATTACGGACGTGACATCTGAGGAATATTTCTATTTTTTTCTCAGTTATTTTGCTTTATTTCCAGATTCACTCATAGACTCGTTCACACATGCGCACTCTTCAGAAACTACGCTTTAAATCTCTTGACAAACTGAAAGACGTAAATGACATTTGTATGTATTCTAAATAAAAGACACAGGTTGCACTGAACGTCGGCTTGCTTATTTAGCTCAAGATCAGGATTTATTGAGTCCACATGTCATGAACACTAGAAACTGCTTCTAGCCACAGGCGAGATCTGTCGCTCACACACACAACTCTGCGATGCTGATTGCGAATGTTCGTGGGAACGATGGTTTCGGGAAACACACACTCGCTGAACTGCTGATAACGACAGAACTTGTGAATATAGTTGGCTAAGGCTGCTCTCGGGAAAAGCGATACTATCAAACTGGGAAGAGAGGAGCTGCAACAATGACAAATATGTGTATATTTGAAAAAAATAATGTGTTTTTTGAACATTTCAAGCATTAAAACCTGTTCTTGTGGAGACTTTGAAAACTTGACTTTAGTCCCCTTTAATAGTTTTAGTACCGATAATAACCCTGGTCCAAAGTCTGGCTACATCATGAGATGTTCTAACTGCTAACAAACATTCTTCCCCTTGTGTTCTCTCCCTCTCAGAGGCAAGTTTGCTGTGGTGAGGAAATGTGTGGAGAAAAGCACCGGTAAAGAGTTTGCAGCGAAGTACATGAGGAAGAGGAGGAAGGGCCAAGACTGCAGAACCGAGATCATTCACGAGATCGCCGTCCTGGAACTGGCGGGCGCCTGTCCTCGCGTCGTCAATCTGCATGAAGTCTACGAGATGGCCAGCGAGATGGTGCTCGTTCTGGAGTAGTGAGTGTCACGCATTCAGTCTTTCACCGTGTCCTAACTACACGCGACGCACGATAAAAGACTTTTTTCCATGTTAATCAGAGTTGTTGTGCTAACCTATTTTAGAAACATTATTTTCTGTGACGTCGCGCTGGAACAACAAACACAAACAGTGCCTGAGATTATCATCGCCACACTTTATGTGCTTTATTTAATGTTAAAAGCGTGTCATGTGACTGAATATCATTTAGTGCTCCAGCTTTGAGCTGTAAAAGCAACAATGGAGAATTCTCCTCAGATCTTGAAATTAAACAAATGGAAACAAGAACGTTCAAACTGTGAACAAACAAGTGTATTCTTTGACGAAGATTTTTTTAGTAACTCAGTAGCCTATGTATTTGAATAATGTTTAAATGGTTTAATATTTGTGAATTTGATTATGTACTTATATCCATTTTCTTGCGAGTGCCATCAGGATTACTCTCTGGTGCCGTGCACTCGCCGCGAGACTCCGCCCACACGCTGTTCTGATTGGCTGTGCACTCGCCGCGAGCCTCCGCCCACACGCTGTTCTGATCACTCGCCGTGAGACTCCACCCACACGCTGTTCTGATCACTCGCCGCGAGACTCCGCCCAGACGCTGTTCTGATCACTCGACGTGAGACTCTGCCCACACGCTGTTCTGATTGGCTGTGCACTCGCCGCGAAACTCCGCCCACACGCTGTTCTGATCACTCGCCGCGAGACTCCGCCCACACAGTGTTCTGATCACTCGCCGTGAGACTCCGCACACACACTGTTCTGATCACTCGCCGCGAGACTCCGCCCACACGCTGTTCTGATCACTCGCCGCGAGACTCCGCCCACACGCTGTTCTGATCACTCGCCGCGAGACTCCGCCCACACACTGTTCTGATCACTCGCCGCGAGACTCCGCACACACGCTGTTCTGATCACTCGCCGCGAGACTCCGCCCACACTCTGTTCTGATCACTCGCCGTGAGACTCCGCACACACTCTGTTCTGATCACTCGCCGCGAGACTCCGCCCACACGCTGTTCTGATTGGCTGTGCACTCGCCGCGAGCCTCCGCCCACACGCTGTTCTGATCACTCGCCGTGAGACTCCACCCACACGCTGTTCTGATCACTCGCCGCGAGACTCCGCCCAGACGCTGTTCTGATCACTCGACGTGAGACTCTGCCCACACGCTGTTCTGATTGGCTGTGCACTCGCCGCAAAACTCCGCCCACACGCTGTTCTGATCACTCGCCGCGAGACTCCGCCCACACACTGTTCTGATCCCTCGCCGTGAGACTCCGCGCACACACACTGTTCTGATCACTCGCCGCGAGACTCCGCCCACACGCTGTTCTGATCACTCGCCGCGAGACTCCGCCCACACGCTGTTCTGATCACTCGCCGCGAGACTCCGCCCACACACTGTTCTGATCACTCGCCGCGAGACTCCGCCCACACGCTGTTCTGATCACTCGCCGCGAGACTCCGCCCACACACTGTTCTGATCACTCGCCGCGAGACTCCGCCCACACGCTGTTCTGATCACTCGCCGCGAGACTCCGCCCACACACTGTTCTGATCACTCGCCGCGAGACTCCGCACACACGCTGTTCTGATCACTCGCCGCGAGACTCCGCCCACACACTGTTCTGATCACTCGCCGCGAGACTCCGCCCACACTCTGTTCTGATCACTCGCCGCGAGACTCCGCCCACACTCTGTTCTGATCACTCGCCGTGAGACTCCGCCCACACGCTGTTCTGATCACTCGCCGCGAGACTCCGCCCACACGCTGTTCTGATCACTCGCCGCGAAACTCCGCCCACACGCTGTTCTGATCACTCGCCGCGAGACTCCGCCCACACGCTGTTCTGATCACTCGCCGCGAGACTCCGCCCACACTCTGTTCTGATCACTCGCCGCGAAACTCCGCCCACACGCTGTTCTGATCACTCGCCGCGAGACTCCGCCCACACGCTGTTCTGATCACTCGCCGCGAGACTCCGCCCACACGCTGTGAGACTCCGCCCACACGCCGCGAGACTCCGCCCACACGCTGTTCTGATCACTCGCCGCGAGACTCCGCCCACACACTGTTCTGATCACTCGCCGCGAGACTCCGCACACACGCTGTTCTGATCACTCGCCGCGAGACTCCGCCCACACTCTGTTCTGATCACTCGCCGTGAGACTCCGCACACACTCTGTTCTGATCACTCGCCGCGAGACTCCGCCCACACGCTGTTCTGATTGGCTGTGCACTCGCCGCGAGCCTCCGCCCACACGCTGTTCTGATCACTCGCCGTGAGACTCCACCCACACGCTGTTCTGATCACTCGCCGCGAGACTCCGCCCAGACGCTGTTCTGATCACTCGACGTGAGACTCTGCCCACACGCTGTTCTGATTGGCTGTGCACTCGCCGCAAAACTCCGCCCACACGCTGTTCTGATCACTCGCCGCGAGACTCCGCCCACACACTGTTCTGATCCCTCGCCGTGAGACTCCGCGCACACACTGTTCTGATCACTCGCCGCGAGACTCCGCCCACACGCTGTTCTGATCACTCGCCGCGAGACTCCGCCCACACGCTGTTCTGATCACTCGCCGCGAGACTCCGCCCACACACTGTTCTGATCACTCGCCGCGAGACTCCGCCCACACGCTGTTCTGATCACTCGCCGCGAGACTCCGCCCACACACTGTTCTGATCACTCGCCGCGAGACTCCGCCCACACGCTGTTCTGATCACTCGCCGCGAGACTCCGCCCACACACTGTTCTGATCACTCGCCGCGAGACTCCGCACACACGCTGTTCTGATCACTCGCCGCGAGACTCCGCCCACACACTGTTCTGATCACTCGCCGCGAGACTCCGCCCACACTCTGTTCTGATCACTCGCCGCGAGACTCCGCCCACACTCTGTTCTGATCACTCGCCGTGAGACTCCGCCCACACGCTGTTCTGATCACTCGCCGCGAGACTCCGCCCACACGCTGTTCTGATCACTCGCCGCGAAACTCCGCCCACACGCTGTTCTGATCACTCGCCGCGAGACTCCGCCCACACGCTGTTCTGATCACTCGCCGCGAGACTCCGCCCACACTCTGTTCTGATCACTCGCCGCGAAACTCCGCCCACACGCTGTTCTGATCACTCGCCGCGAGACTCCGCCCACACGCTGTTCTGATCACTCGCCGCGAGACTCCGCCCACACGCTGTGAGACTCCGCCCACACGCTGTTCTGATCACTCGCCGCGAGACTCCGCCCACACGCTGTTCTGATCACTCGCCGCGAGACTCCGCACACACTCTGTTCTGATCACTCGCCGCGAGACTCCGCCCACACGCTGTTCTGATCACTCGCCGTGAGACTCCGCACACACTCTGTTCTGATCACTCGCCGCGAAACTCCGCCCACACGCTGTTCTGATCACTCGCCGCGAGACTCCGCCCACACGCTGTTCTGATCACTCGCCGCGAGACTCCGCCCACACGCTGTTCTGATCACTCGCCGCGAGACTCCGCCCACACGCTGTTCTGATCACTCGCCGCGAGACTCCGCCCACACGCTGTTCTGATCACTCGCCGCGAGACTCCGCCCACACGCTGTTCTGATCACTCGCCGCGAGACTCCGCCCACACTCTGTTCTGATCACTCGCCGTGAGACTCCGCCCACACTCTGTTCTGATCACTCGCCGCGAAACTCCGCCCACACGCTGTTCTGATCACTCGCCGCGAGACTCCGCCCACACGCTGTTCTGATCACTCGCCGCGAGACTCCGCCCACACGCTGTTCTGATCACTCGGCGCGAGACTCCGCCCACACGCTGTTCTGATCACTCGCCGCGAGACTCCGCCCACACGCTGTTCTGATCACTCGCCGCGAGACTCCGCCCACACGCTGTTCTGATCACTCGCCGCGAGACTCCGCCCACACACTGTTCTGATCACTCGCCGTGAGACTCCGCACACACTCTGTTCTGATCACTCGCCGCGAGACTCCGCCCACACGCTGTTCTGATCACTCGCCGCGAGACTCCGCACACACTCTGTTCTGATCACTCGCCGCGAGACTCCGCCCACACACTGTTCTGATCACTCGCCGCGAGACTCCGCACACACTCTGTTCTGATCACTCGCCGCGAGACTCCGCCCACACGCTGTTCTGATCACTCGCCGCGAGACTCCGCCCACACACTGTTCTGATCACTCGCCGCGAGACTCCGCACACACTCTGTTCTGATCACTCGCCGCGAGACTCCGCCCACACGCTGTTCTGATCACTCGCCGCGAGACTCCGCCCACACACTGTTCTGATCACTCGCCGCGAGACTCCGCCCACACTCTGATTGGCTGTGGGTTTTGATTGTTTTTTTCTTGCAGTCGCGTCTAGTGTGGACAGACAAATTATTTGTCGCTGGAATCTTATCGCATCGCATCTGGTAAGGACACGGTGTTAAGGTGTTAAGGTCCTCTCACACTGAGTCCGAAACTTTCGTATTCGTTTTTTCGCATTCGTCATTCGGTGGTTGTGAATGGTCTAAACACCTCTCAAAATACTTGCTACGGATGCAGAAAATCAACCCCGATCCCAAAAAAATTTAGGCAGTGTGTAAACGTGATTGACAGCGTGAGGTCGTATTTATTTTTTATTGTGCGAAAATTTCGGACGAGTATTTCAGACTCGGTGTGCAAGGACCTTTAGTTTGAAACATCACATTTATTAATTTTCCTGCCTATCACTAAAGGCTGGGTTGAAAATATAGAGGAGACACTTTTAATCAATCTTCATTTTAACAAACCAATATTGATTCTTAAATCACAAGATTGATATTTTAGTGGATGCGGTTTTCATTTGATGCATGAATAAAATTCCCAAACATTAGTTTTAGAGCATCTCTTATCCAATACTAGTTTTTTTTATTACTTCTGATAAAAAGTCTCAGCAATTGTGCAATTTAAAAGTTTGTTTACAACTCGTTTTTATTAGTGTTTATTATTGTATCTAAAACATAAATAGCAATTGTATTTAATTGTTTAACTCTGTTCTTAATTTCACCCTTTAATATTATAGTAATGTACCAAGTGAGAGGGTTTCCTGTAGTTTACATAATTTAGTGATTTTTTTTTAATGCAGAATCTCTTGTACATACAACAGACTTGCAGCTCTCAAATATCCCGTGCACTTGTATATTCAAACATGGGATGCATGTTTAAAACATAAGAATCTGTCATTTAGTCACTGCATTATAGTGATTTTGCAGGCTTGTGCTGTAACTTAATCAGTAACACAGCCAGCATCACGACAGGCTGTTAAATATTGAGGTGAAATCCCATCCTATCCAATTAAGGAAGTGCAGAGCGACTGCGGATCAGTGCTGGTGAAGGAGCAGTAGATTGAAATAAGAGATGGACCGTGGAGAGAAAACAGAGCGAGTGAAAAGCAAAGAGCACTAATCCACCTATAAACCTCCAAAGCGTTACTGAGCATGCCTCAGTGAGCAGTCGCTATTCCAGCAACGTTCAGCATCCTCACACACACACATACACACACACACTGGTAATGTATGCATGTGCACTGGCATATTGGGTTTCCCTTGAAGCCAAATGCTGACATTGAACTTTGTTCTACGGGACAAAGCATGTCCGGGCCCTGCTGGTGCTCATCATCTCTACTGTACAGCTGCTGTCGTCCCTCACCCACTGTACTGTACTCTCGGGGGACATCACTCAGTGTGTGTGTGTGTGTGTGTGTGTGTGTGTGTGTGTGTGTGTGTGTGTGTGTGTGTGTGTGTGTGTGTGTGTGTGTGTGTGTGTGTGTGTGTGTGTGTGTGTGTGTGTGTGTGTGTGTGTGTGTGTGTGTGTGTGTGTGTGTGTGTGTGTGTGTGTGTGTGTGTGTGTGTGTGTGTGTGTGTGTGTGTGTGTGTGTGTGTGTGTGCTCCAATTCAGCCCATATTGTCATCCGGTTGGTGGTCATATGAAGCACATTTGATCTATGAAGGTCACGTTGATGTTTTTTTTCATTTGTCATGAAGTGGGTCACACATTTCTGGCTTCCACTCAACCATATCCTCTCTTCAGACCCAGACAATGAGCACAGATGGGGTTTAACTTGGTGTCTGTGGACATTTTGATCTGGAGTTTGATGGATTCATTGATTAATACAATTGGGGGACTTTTTTTTTATGGCTCTGCACTCGTATCTCTCTAAAGCCGGAGCACACTGTGCGATTTTGGCCACGATTTTGGCCGTCTGAGACATTTAGCAAATCCTAAAAGATTCCTCTGATCATTGGCTATAGTCTGAAGTCTTTGATCGTTAGTTTGGCGTGTTCACCGACAGCCGGTTAATGAGCGCTTTACCTCAGACGGGGTTCTGGCGGTGTGTGAAGATTCGACTCTCAGTCCTGCAGAGATTCTCCTGACATTAATGACAACTGAGATCTTACAGCGATGATCATGTTTGTACAGTCTGACAAGCAACAATCGTAAAGGACTATTATAAAGCGGCGTAAACATCAAGCAGCGACTCATGCCAGGGGTTTATTGTGATTGTGAATGTGAGTTGACTCCCGACAGTATGTAAGCATTTGCACTTTGGCATGGGAATATAATGCTAATCCTCGGACGAGGAGTGCGTGGCTGATCGGCAGCGAGCGTGTCGGTGTGTTGCTGTGCATCTGCTCCTGTCCTGGTTGACCCGGTTCCCAGTGTCCGGTGAATGGACTGACCCTTGCAGTGGGGAGAGGGGTCAGCGCAGGAATTTTAATCTGCCCCTCCAAACACACAGAGCCCATAGAGTCTCCCAAACACTCCTTCGCTTAGGAAGAAGCGTGTTCGGGCCGCACGATAATAGTCAAACTGATAATCACGATTTGTTTGCTCAAATTATAATCATGATTATTGTCATATTAGAAATTTCTCTTCACACTTGATCAGAATTATTGCACAAATCAAGAGAACATCACTTGCATGGTTTATTTGGCCTCATCTAGACTATATAAATGAACACATTTTACATGCTTTACAAGCTTCTCCTAAAAGCTAAACCAGTGAAATTCCTACTATTAATATTGAGTGAGTGAATAGAGGCTGGTTCATTTGCATATTCATAGAACCGCGCATACTAAATGAGGCAAAGGTGTCGAGTTACATTCAAGATATTTTAAGGCATGAAGACATTTTTTTTCCAAGGAAAAAACTTTTTAAATGTGTAATTTTGGTGATCAAAGATGAGTTTTAAGGGATAACATGATTGACCACAGGGGGACTTTAAGATAAAGGCTCTGATTTGGGAGTTTAAACATGAAAGTTTGGTAGCAATGCAAGGTAGTGGAATTATCGAATGAAAATTAAACATTTTATCACAAACGATTATCCTTAATTAATCAAGAGAAGCAGAAATCCTGTGATGAGGAAGAGTTGATGATTTGCAGCACGCCTGAACATGTTGACGTGTTCGTTGGTAAACAGCGATGCCACTTTCTCCCATGATTCCCTGCAGAGCAATATCCCAGATCTCGCTCGACAGTGAATGGCATGTGCTCCGCTGGACTGACTCCGGTCTCTCCTCGCCGGCCCACACGGCCCTCCTCCACGAGCAGCTGGATCCCAGCATGGGGGATTTCCACATGCATTTGACAAAAAGCATTGTTAAAAATACCACTTTTGCCAACATTGTTCAGAATTCATTGCATGCATGACTACTTTTTGCAGTTTGTTCATGCATTTAGAAAGCAAGACTGGTGTTATTAGTCAGCTTGCCATTGCACACATTTCCAAAATCCAAAGCCTAAAGTACACTTCAGTTTTCATGCAAACACTTATGCTTAACACTTAGTCTATCAAAACATACTCAATTTGACCGTTTCGTCAACACATGCAATTGAATTTTCATCCTTGTCCAGTATCTGCTATTTCTCTCTTCAAAAGTTATGACCGATAATATGTTTTGGTACTTGTTTAAACTAGAGTTGCGTGTACAGTATCAGTTGAGTTGGTACACCTCACACAAGCCATCGTCTATTGTTGCCGTCTCCAGTATGCTGTGATCTCATCCATTTCTTTTCTTTTTTTGAAAAAGGGTCAGTCAGTGTTGCCACCTTGCAGACAAACTAATCAGTGCAAAAAAATGTAAGGCACAAACGTGACCCTGGATCACAAACCCAGTCTGGAGCCGCACGGGTATATCTGTGGCAATACCCAACTATACACTTTATTGGTCAAAATTATAGATTTTTCTTTTATGCCAAAAATCATGAGGATATTAAGATCATGTTCCATGAAGATATTCAGTAAATATCCTACCGTAAATATATAAAACATGTATTTTTGTGAGTGAGTGCAGCACAATCGTGAACATAAATGCACAACTTTAAAGGAGATTTTCTCAATGTTTAGATTTTTTTGCTCCTCAGATTCCAGATTTTCAATAGTTGTGTCTCGACCAAATATTGTCCTATCCTAACAAACCACACATCAATGGAGAGATTATTTATTCCGCTTTTATATGATGTATACATCTCAATTAAGAAAAATTGACCCTTGTGACTGGTTTTGTGGTCCAGGGTCACACACATATAACCTTGCTACACGTGCACCGTATGCTGATGATGAAACTTGTGTTCATGGTGTCACATGACCTTTTTTTTTGTATTGTTACAACCCTAGCAAATTTCAGCAGTCGATACAAACCCATCCTATTAACAGCCAGGCTCAATACAGTTTGTGATTCACGCTGGGTCACACACACTGCAAAGCCTAGATTAGTCAAATTGCTTTCAAATAGATGTAAGTAACTGGAGCAGTCGGTGCATGTGGAGCGAACATAACTGTGGACTGGGCCAGTCGACTCCAACCGCACACGTGTCTGCCTCTGATTGGTTGTACAGAGAAGCAACCCGAGTGTCCAGCCATTGCAAATTACAAGGTAGGGTTGCCAGAATGCGAGATCGTAATGAGTTTTAATCAAGCATTGATGAACTATAATAACCACGGCCTGTTTTAGACGACAGTTGTCATCCTGATTGCCTTCATATGCTGCAGTAAATCTGCTTTGACCACATCTTGCCAAGACCCCGGGGGGTCGGGGGGACCATTAGGCAGATAATAGATTACAACGGCAGATTAGCATCCTAAGACAAGCTGCTGGTCAAGCAAATGCTCAACTTTGACCCCAATAAGCATTTTTTCCAGATGAATTCACTGGTCTATAAACCTGTCCGAAGAGGCCGTGTTAGGTCATCTCGAGTGAGACCAAATGGATGCAGACTTTTAGTAAACAGTGAAAACGAATTAGTCAGACTCGGTCTACAAAACTGTTTGCATTAACAAGCCAGTAACCCTGCATTGTAGAGATAGTTGTGTTGCCTTGGGAGGATTATATTCGTTTTGGTGCCGGGCCGGCATTAGTATTTAATCTCTAAAATTGTTCCCTAATTGCTACCACACGTCCCTCGTCCTAAACCTCCAATCTCATTGCCCGTATTAGAGATAAAGACCCTGAGATACTCCAGGCCAAGCTCTTCGTTCTTCACTTAGGGGCAGAAAGAAGTTTGAAATGCTTGATCATAGTAATGGGCGATATAAACGATATGCGATATAACGATACAAAATTGAAGATTGACACGTCAAAGCATCATCAACAAGGACCAATTATAGTCCAAAGGTGTTTACCAGCCGGGGCGAAGTTCGCTTTAAAACTTGATTTTGTTCGTCACACCAGTCCATTCTTCAATTTCGCTGGAAGTATATCAGAGCCTTAAAGGATTAGTTCACTTTTAAAAAAAACTTTTGCTGATAATTTACTCACCCCGATGTCATCCAAGATGTCCATGTCTTTCTTTCTTCAGTGGAAAAGAAATGAAGGTTTTTGATGAACACATTTCTCCATATAATGGACGTCAAAGGGGACCAAATGGTTCAAGGTCCAGATGACAGTGTCAGCGCCGCTTCAACGGGCTTTAAACGACACCAGACGATGAATAAGGGTCTGATCTAGCGAAACGATCACTCATTTCAAAAATATATAAAAAAGTTTAAGTTTTATAAGCACAAACGCTCGCCTTGCTCTGTTCTGTGATGCGCGTTCGTGACGTCACGTAATACGCAGTTACATTGTAAAGGTCACGCTTCTGTGAAAAGTAAAACATTTCTGTCCTGACGAAAATGTTCTTTTAGGCTTTTTAATATTCCAACACCAGGATACGCACACGAGATGGGCATTTTAAAAGATAAACTGACACAAAGACATTTGAATATGTGTGTATGGTCCTCCTTCCGCACATCTGTAAACACCGACTCGTCAAGCGCGACCTTTTCAACGTAAGGGTTCAACGTTGTATTACGTGACGTCACGAACGCGCATCACAGAACAGAGCAAGATGAGCGTTTGTGCTTATAAAACTTAAACTTTTTTATTTATTTGTGAAATGACGATGGTTTCGCTAGATAAGACCCGTAATCATCGTCTGGTGTCGTTTAAAGCCCGTTGAAGCGGCGCTGACACTGTCATCTGGACCTTGAGCCGTTTGGGGCCCATTGACGTCCATTATATGGAGAAATGTTTTCATCAAAAACCTTAATTTCTTTTCGACTG
This sequence comes from Phoxinus phoxinus, assembly GCF_949152265.1. Classification (NCBI taxonomy): domain Eukaryota; kingdom Metazoa; phylum Chordata; class Actinopteri; order Cypriniformes; family Leuciscidae; genus Phoxinus; species Phoxinus phoxinus. The sequence goes on along the minus strand of NC_136899.1, from coordinate 26,109,168 downwards.
AAGAAAGAAAGACATGGACATCTTGGATGACATCGGGGTGAGTAAATTATCAGCAAAAGTTTTTTTTAAAGTGAACTATTTCTTTAAGTTCGCAAGATATGAAAAGCAGCAGAAGCTTATCGGAGTAGTGCCGGGTATTAGCCCTTTGGTCCCCCGACTATCCGCCATGATAACCGTATGTTTTTAGTGCTCTGTCAATCGTGGGGAAGTAGAGCGTAATGCATTTCCCTCTTTCATGAGCAAGTGAAACCCAGAACGAGCCAGTTGTAATCAACTGATTTTTCCTTTCTCTCCGTCTTCCCTCGGGCAAGGGATATTCCGGGGCACTGGGACAGTTTAAAGGAGGCCATGTGGTTTTGTAAGGGGGTCTGGCTGGAGAGATAGAGGGTTTATTCATTCTTGTGTTTGGGCGAGTCGGGGATCCCGGGAGCTGGACCCGGCTCGGCTCAGGAACGTGGCCTCGTTGAGCTCCAGCTCCGGCTGGGAGTTCATTATGTCAATGCTTTCGGCTCCGGCACGTGAGCAGCTGGACCGTGGCCGTGAGCCCAGAGAGAGAGAGCTACTCTATGGATTTAATCTCCAGAGCGAGGGTTGGGAAGGTCTACAGTGCTGGTTTAAGCGATCACTCATTCGCCAATGAATGCATATCAGCCCTGCACCTGCCACAACATATCTTATTTTTGGCATTCATTTTGGATTCATACTTTTTTCCCTAAGGAGCTCAAGTGCTGCAAATTTGAAAAATTTAGGAGCGCATAAAGAACCTTAGGGTGTGCAATGTGAATGTATCAAATCATTGGGATACTAGGAGAAGCAAGGAAATTATTTACTTATTTTGATTACAAAAAAAATCACTAGGTTTTTAATAGGGGTGGGAATATTTTGGTACCTCACGATTCAATTCAAAATGCTTCGTGGGTTCAGGATTCAAATCAATATGTGCATAAATTGTATTGTTTTGTGCTACTTTTCTTATTTGACTGCGGTAAACAGTTTAATAAGTCTAGAAGAAAAAAAAATCCTACTGAATTAAATGTGATCCTTGAAATTTATTTAGTTTTTCTTCCCATTTTAGTCAACGCGATATTATAAAACAAATGCCCTTTAAGCTGACTACAATCATAAGTCTTATTTTTGTTTTGTTTTCTTATTTTAGATTTTTGAAAACTTGTAGGAGTGCATAAAGTACTTTAGGGTGTGTAATGAAAATGTATCAAATCATTTGGGATGCAAGGAGAAACAAGGACATTATTTAATTATTTTTATTTACAAAAAAAGGAGGGGGAATCTTTTGGTACCTCACGATTCGATACTCGATTTTGAATCAAATTTCTATTCGATATGTGCATAGATTTGATTGTAGTTTACCGTTTTGTTACTTTTCTTATTTGACTACGGTAGGCAGGCAATTTTATTTTTTATATTAAAATTAGGAACAAAGAAGCAAATTTCAAACAATAGGACAAATACAATAGACAAAATATACAAATTAAATAAACTTACATTTGATCTATTGAGTCCTTGTTCGCTCCTCATTGTGATTTAATGTCAATAACTGTAAGTAACTTTTAGTACTGCGAAATTAAAGAAGTGTTACACTTTAGAAAATATATATATTTTCAAATCTGTGAATCGATGGAAAATCGGTAGAAGATATAATCGTGATTCATATATTAATCGATTTTCCCCGGACCACCAGTTTTTAAATATTTCTGCTTCAAATTGTATTTATTATAATAGTTATGTATTATTATAAATGTTGCCAGATATCGTTTTTGTGGTCAACAATAACTTGAAAGAATTGTGTAAAATGCAGGTGTAAAGTTCAGGGAAGGACGAGACGGGAACTGGCGAACGGTAAACGTAACTTTAATCACAAAATTAACATAAACAACTAAATGAAAACAGTCTCATCACTCCTGCTTTTCTCCTTCCCGAGTTCCTCCGTGGGACTCGAGACCGGAGTGGTTATTAACACTCGCTCCGTTCCCAAGGCTCTCGGCCCCGCCCTGCTCACCACAGGGGGACTTTTCATTATAAACAAGCCTGACATGCATTAAGACTCTTATTTTGAAATGTTTTTACTACTCCCAGCTTCTCATTCAAACATTGGGGAGATAAAATATGCATTCTAAAACCACCTAAAATAGTACAAACTGTAGAACTACAAACTTCTCATAATTCATCAACAGTACATCATAAGCTATATATTGGCAAACCCAGTCTCGAGTCGCACGGGTATATCTGTGGCAATAGCCATCAATACATTGTATATCGATTTTTCTTTTATGCCAAAAATCATTAGGATATTAAGTAAAGATCATCTTCCATGAAGATATTTAGTACATTTCCTACCGTAAATATATAAAACATGTATTTTTGTGAGTGAATGCAGCACAATCGTGAACATAAATGCACAACTTTAAAGGAGATTTTATCAATGTTTTGATTTTTTTTGCATCCTCAGATTCCAGATTTTCAATAGTTGTATCTCGACCAAATATTGTCCTATCCTAACAAACCACACATCAATGGAAAGATCATTTATTCAGCTTTTATATGATGTATACATTTCAATAAAAAAAAAAGGCCCATGTGACTGGTTTTGTGGTCCATGTCCCAGATGGCTCTATTGGCCAGTGGGAAAAAACTGAACAATGACAATAGCAAACCTCGACTCGTTTGTGTGTGGTGTGGAAATGAGCAGACAATTAATGACGAATTGATTCTGTGATTCCACTGGCATGGATTTGTGAACATGACGCATTATAGATGCTATATCATCTCATCTAGGTCTGGAGGTTTTACAGTACAGGCACTACAGCTCAGTTAGTTTGGTTGGTGTGAATGGTAGTGTGGACACAAATAAGTGCAATTCTGTACATGACTATTAAACTAAAGCTGGTGTGTTTCCTCTCGAGTCCATGCCAGTGATAAACCGCTGCCGCTGTCATTAATACAGTGTGAAAAGAGCCTCTGTGGTGGAAATCCAGCTTTTAATGTTGTTTATGTGTCATGTGGTGTTTTTAATATGCTTTAACACACACCATGTGTAAGTTCATAAGTCGACAGCATTGCTGAGTATTTTCTGCTTAAAACTGCAGTGAACCAAAGACAGTCTCAAAAACACGTGTGATCGTCAACCAGTGGATCTCTGAGTGAGTGAGTGAGTGGAGGCGGGGCTCATTTGCATATTCATAGAACCGCGCATACTAAATGAGGCAAGGGTGTCGAGTAACATTCAAGATATTTTAAGACATGGTTTTTATTTATTTATTTTATGAAAAACCGCTTGAATATGTAATTTTGGTGATCAAAGATGAGTTTTAAGGGATACAATTATTGACCATAGAGAGACTTTAAATCTGGTTAGGGTGAGTTTTTCTTTCCCACTGCCGATGTAAGGGACACAAATGATCAGTTGGAGAATTGCATAAATTCCAATATGAATTATATGGATTACATTTCTACAGTGTTTCTGTAGAAATAAAGTTTAATACATTTTGATCTGGTAACCTCAGTTTTATATATGCACATTTTGTTTTGTCAAGTCATTTTAGCATCATACTGTTATATAAACTATTACAGTTTTAATAAAATAAAATTAATTTTCCATATTTCACACTAATTTTTATTTCAGTTTTAGGGTATTCTTTTAGTATTATGTTAAACTAAATAAAAATGAGATGTAGCCTAAAAAAAGTTTACTTTTTAATATAAAAATAAATAAATCAGTTAACATTAGTTCATTTCAAGTAACACACACACACACACACACACACACACACACATATATAACTATAATAGCCCTATATTGCACAGACTGTGGTAGAACTTCTCCAACAGCACACGCTGAACCTATCGGTAGTCAAGTGAACGATATGCTGTTTATATCTGTTGTTCTCACACATCTCAGCTGTTTCCTCCTACACAGTGGGAAACTGCAGCGACTGCTGCTCCCATCATGTGATGATCGGAGCCCTAATGGAGACTGATGCCTTGCCAAAAAGAATGTAGTGGGTGCGTCGAGTCCTTAAGGTGTGTGTGTGTGAAACCAGCGATGGGTCTCACACAAACACACACACACACACAAACCCTGGAGCTGCTGAGCTCTTCTGCTCTGGCCCTCGAACAATTGTGGCCCTCAGGAGTCATCGAACAATTAATTTTGACCACATGTGGTGTGTGTCTGCGCTGGGGTTACTGATGTTGCTCTTTCTATCATTTGCATCCATAATTTTTATTTATTTATTATAATTTTTTTAATATATATAATAGGTATATTTTTTATATTAATAATGTGCAAATCCTCAGGCCTCTAACGAGTCGCTCAGCCTCAGTGTGGGTTAGGGTTATCTCGGGGAATCCTCAGGCCTCTAACGAGTCGCTCAGCCTCAGTGTGGGTTAGGGTTATCTCGGGGAATCCTCAGGCCTCTAACGAGTCGCTCAGCCTCAGTGTGGGTTAGGGTTATCTCGGGGAATCCTCAGGCCTCTAACGAGTCGCTCAGCCTCAGTGTGGGTTAGGGTTATCTCGGGGAATCCTCAGGCCTCTAACGAGTCGCTCAGCCTCAGTGTGGGTCAGGGTTATCTCGGGGAATCCTCAGGCCTCTAACGAGTCGCTCAGCCTCAGTGTGGGTTAGGGTTATCTCGGGGAATCCTCAGGCCTCTAACGAGTCGCTCAGCCTCAGTGTGGGTTAGGGTTATCTCGGGGAATCCTCAGGCCTCTAACGAGTCGCTCAGCCTCAGTGTGGGTCAGGGTTATCTCGGGGAATCCTCAGGCCTCTAACGAGTCGCTCGGCCTCAGTGTGGGTTAGGGTTATCTCGGGGAATCCTCAGGCCTCTAACGAGTCGCTCGGCCTCAGTGTGGGTTAGGGTTATCTCGGGGAATCCTCAGTCCTCTAACGAGTCGCTCGGCCTCAGTGTAGGTCAGGGTTATCTCGGGGAATCCTCAGTCCTCTAACGAGTCGCTCGGCCTCAGTGTGGGTCAGGGTTATCTCGGGGAATCCTCAGTCCTCTAACGAGTCGCTCGGCCTCAGTGTGGGTCAGGGTTATCTCGGGGAATCCCCAGTCCTCTAACGAGTCGCTCTGTCTCAGTGTGGGTCAGGGTTATCTCGGGGAATCCCCAGTCCTCTAACGAGTCGATCGGCCTCAGTGTGGGTCAGGGTTATCTCGGGGAATCCCCAGTCCTCTAACGAGTCGCTCTGTCTCAGTGTGGGTCAGGGTTATCTCGGGGAATCCCCAGTCCTCTAACGAGTCACTCTGTCTCAGTGTGGGTCAGGGTTATCTCGGGGAATCCCCAGTCCTCTAACGAGTCGATCGGCCTCAGTGTGGGTCAGGGTTATCTCGGGGAATCCCCAGTCCTCTAACGAGTCGATCGGCCTCAGTGTGGGTTAGGGTTATCTCGGGGAATCCTCAGTCCTCTAACGAGTCGCTCGGCCTCAGTGTGGGTCAGGGTTATCTCGGGGAATCCTCAGTCCTCTAACGAGTCGCTCGGCCTCAGTGTGGGTCAGGGTTATCTCGGGGAATCCTCAGTCCTCTAACGAGTCGCTCGGCCTCAGTGTGGGTCAGGGTTATCTTGGGGAATCCCCAGTCCTCTAACGAGTCGCTCTGTCTCAGTGTGGGTCAGGGTTATCTCGGGGAATCCCCAGTCCTCTAACGAGTCGATCGGCCTCAGTGTGGGTTAGGGTTATCTCTGGGAATCCTCAGTCCTCTTATGAGTCACTCGGCCTCAGTGTGGGTCAGGGTTATCTCGGGGAATCCCCAGTCCTCTAACGAGTCGATCGGCCTCAGTGTGGGTTAGGGTTATCTCTGGGAATCCTCAGTCCTCTAACGAGTCGCTCGGCCTCAGTGTGGGTTAGGGTTATCTCTGGGAATCCTCAGTCCTCTTATGAGTCACTCGGCCTCAGTGTGGGTCAGGGTTATCTCGGGGAATCCTCAGTCCTCTAACGAGTCGCTCGGCCTCAGTGTGGGTCAGGGTTATCTCTGGGAATCCTCAGTCCTCTAACGAGTCGATCGGCCTCAGTGTGGGTCAGGGTTATCTTGGGGAATCCTCAGTCCTCTAACGAGTCGCTCGGCCTCAGTGTGGGTCAGGGTTATCTCAGGGAATCCTCAGTCCTCTAACGAGTCGCTCTGCCTCAGTGTGGGTCAGGGTTATCTCGGGGAATCCTCAGTCCTCTAACGAGTCGCTCGGCCTCAGTGTGGGTTAGGGTTATCTCGGGGAATCCTCAGTCCTCTAACGAGTCGCTCTGCCTCAGTGTGGGTCAGGGTTATCTCGGGGAATCCTCAGTCCTGTAACGAGTCGCTCGGCCTCAGTGTGGGTTAGGGTTATCTCGGGGAATCCTCAGTCCTCTAACGAGTCGATCGGCCTCAGTGTGGGTCAGGGTTATCTTGGGGAATCCTCAGTCCTCTAACGAGTCGCTCTGCCTCAGTGTGGGTCAGGGTTATCTCGGGGAATCCTCAGTCCTCTAACGAGTCGCTCGGCCTCAATGTGGGTTAGGGTTTTCTCGGGGAATCCTCAGTCCTCTAACGAGTCGCTCGGCCTCAATGTGGGTTAGGGTTATCTCGGGGAATCCTCAGTCCTCTAACGAGTCGCTCGGCCTCAGTGTGGGTTAGGGTTATCTCGGGGAATCCTCAGTCCTCTAACGAGTCGCTCGGCCTCAGTGTGGGTTAGGGTTATCTCGGGGAATCCTCAGTCCTGTAACGAGTCGCTCGGCCTCAGTGTGGGTTAGGGTTATCTCGGGGAATCCTCAGTCCTCTAACGAGTCGATCGGCCTCAGTGTGGGTCAGGGTTATCTCGGGGAATCCTCAGTCCTCTAACGAGTCGCTCGGCCTCAGTGTGGGTTAGGGTTATCTCGGGGAATCCTCAGTCCTGTAACGAGTCGCTCGGCCTCAGTGTGGGTTAGGGTTATCTCGGGGAATCCTCAGGCCTCTAACGAGTCGCTCAGCCTCAGTGTGGGTCAGGGTTATCTCGGGGAATCCTCAGGCCTCTAACGAGTCGCTCAGCCTCAGTGTGGGTTAGGGTTATTTCTGGGAATCCTCAGTCCTCTAACGAGTTGCTCGGCCTCAGTCTGGGTTAGGGTTATCTCGGGGAATCCTCAGGCCTCTAACGAGTCGCTCAGCCTCAGTGTGGGTCAGGGTTATCTCGGGGAATCCTCAGTCCTCTAACGAGTCGCTCAGCCTCAGTGTGGGTTAGGGTTATTTCTGGGAATCCTCAGTCCTCTAACGAGTCGCTCAGCCTCAGTGTGGGTTAGGGTTATCTCGGGGAATCCTCAGTCCTCTAACGAGTCGCTCAGCCTCAGTGTGGGTTAGGGTTATCTCGGGGAATCCTCAGGCCTCTAACGAGTCGCTCAGCCTCAGTCTGCTTCTGTCACTGACAGGAAAACGCTTCTGGAAATAGATCTGTGGGTGAAGGTTCACACTCCGTTTGATCTCTAATGGAAACTCCATGCCAACAAAGCAGGAAAACACTGAGGTCTCAGAGGAAGTGTGTGTGTGTGTGTGTGTGTGTGTGTGTGTGTGTGTGTGTGTGTGTGTGTGTGTGTGTGTGTGTGTGTGTGTGTGTGTGTGTGTGTGTGTGTGTGTGTGTGTGTGTGTGTGTGTGTGTGTGTGTGTGTGTGTGTGTGTGTGTGTGTGTGTGTGTGTGTGTGTGTGTGTGTGTGTGAGAGAGAGAGTGTGTGGTTGTTTCCCGTGTGTGTGATAGAAAGTGTGTGGTTGTTTCCCGTGTGTGTTAGTGTGGTCTGTATCCTCTACACTACATTAGTGATGTGATCGTCCAGACGGACCCTCATCCGGCCCAGAACACATGACCCAGTTAATCTTTCCCGATGTTCTGCAGCGTTTGGCTGGATGATAATCATGGAGGCTTTGGCTTCGCGAGAGACAGAAGAGCCTCATAGACGAGAGGAATGTTTTACAGCTGCACTGCACTGCACACACACACACACACACACACACACAGAGTGTGGATGACTTCCCCGGCCAGAACGTCTCGCTCGGATTCTGACCCGTCATAAGAGGATCCTCGTTTACTTGAGTTTGTGTGTGTGAATATTAACGTGTATGGTCTGTTATAGCAGTGTTGTCATAGTTAACTTGGCAACTAACTACAAATAAGCTGAAGAACTAAAATTACTTAAACTGGACATAAAAAATTTAAGCTAAATATAAATATAATAATAAAATAATTAAATGAAAAAAAAAGCTAGAAGCTAATTCAAAATATAAATAAAATACCATAGAAGTATATAGATACTTTATAGCAATTAGTTGGACATTTGGCCACAATTTTACTGGGACACCTCCTGGAAGTTGGTGAAATTGCATAAATGTCCCAGAATGCATCACATTCTCTAACTAATGTTTTTAAAATGTGTATACAAACACACACACACGCATATATATATATATATATATATATATATATATATATATATACACACACACACATTTTATATAAACAAACTTTTTATGTGAGATGCGATTAATCCATTTGACAGCATGCATGTATGGGTGGGTTTACATTTAATGTTAAGAGTTACTGGTATTTAATTTAGTTTTTTATTTTACCTTGATGCTAAAATGACCATGTCAGATTTGTGGTATTACTTTTTATGTATTGCTAAAACACTTCTGGTCACTTTCAGAAGTTGCAGTGGTGCTTTGTTTTCCCAGAAAGAATGTGAACCCTAATATTGGTAACTATCATTTTCATATTTTAAATATGATTAAAACACACTTAATTCGATATGCGATATGATATTTCTTTAATTTATCGCAAATAGCATTTTTTTTCTCAATATCGTGCAGCCCTAATCCATTCAGTCCTCTCACTCTCAGAGCCTGCAGACTGAGATTACACACACACACACTCACACACACACACACAGGCTTATCTCTCAGACTCTTGAGGACGAACTGTAATCAGTCTAATCCCACACAAACTGACCAAATGTCTCAGCCGTCACAGATAGTGTCCAAACAGAGGTAATTTGTCAGCCCTCTCAGAAAACACATGTGTTAAATGATACGGGCCAGTTAAAGAAAATCCAGCTTTTAATGTCTGTGTGGTGTTATTAATCTGCTTTAACACACACCATGTGTAAGTTCATAAGGCGACAGCATTGCTGAGTATTTTCTGCTTAAAACTGCAGTGAACCAAAGACAGTCTCAAAAACACGGTTTGAAATCGCTGGTGTTTTTGACGTCACACACTACCTTGACCAATCAGATCAACGTGTGATCGTCCACCAGTGGATCTCTGAGTGAGTGAGTGAGTGGAGGCGGGGCTCATTTGCATATTCATAGAACCGCGCAAACAGGCTGTAGTCAATAATTGTATCCCTTATAACTCATGTTTGATCACCAAACTGACATATTCAAGATATTTGAAGGCATGAAGAAGGAAAAAAACATTTAAAGATGTCAGTTTGGTGATCAAAGATAAGGGATACAATTATTGACTACAGCCTGATTTTCTAAGCATCACTATTACTATTGCTCAGATTTCTGCTTTATGTTCTTATCGTGTCCCTGAAAGCATCCTCACATAAACCTCATCCTCACATAAACTCTCACATGCCGCTCTCGCCCGAGGGTGCTGTCTCTCCCCGGCCTGTGTCTAATCGAATTCATCACGCTGTGTGATCCGGAGCGCAGGAGTGGCGCGTCGTCTGCCAGCATGTGAAAGGGATCGTGCTGAGGACATGTGTCTGCGTTATTAGCAGAACCGCTACCTGCGCTGACAGCACATCAAGCTTAGCGCTCTCACATTAAGGGACGTTCTGACCCCTGTTTAAAACACTTAATGTATCCGAGCAGGAGTAAAGTCAGATATGGATTAGATTTTAGATGAGTTCATTAGATTTAGATACTGCTCATCCGAATCCCATCATGCTCTAGTGTTTATTCTGGTGTCAGGCATGTCCCGAACACAAGCTGGCCGTAGCGGGAACAAGAGAGCGCTCATTGTTCTGAATGTGCTGAAGTTAAAATCACATGGTTGTACAAACATATTTAGAAATGTCATTTGGTCAGCTCTTTGCCTTGTTGTTTGAGGGGTAAAGCAGCTCCTCTGGGTTTAAAATATCCTATTGGAAGACGGACTGACACACACACACACACTCTCATATCCAACTCTGGCCTGGAACATGAGGATTACTTCTGATCTCCCTTTTGCTGCCAATTTAATTCAGGCTAAACATAATAATTCTGAGAACTGAAAAGCTTGCATATGTAGAGGCAAACACATGTGCATGAGGGAAATTGTAGATATTTTTTAATAAAAAAAATGTAAGGATGCACTAAAGTTTAATTTACCTTGTAATTTACCCTCATTCATTTTGCTTTCTTACTGCATTTATTTGATCAGAAATACAGTAAAAACAATGAAATATATTTCCAATGTAAAACAGCTGAACTGAATACAAGCATTAATTTAACAATATCTTCCTGACCCCACAACCCAATGTCGGAGAGTTAAACGTTCAGTCTGATATAGAGAAGTAGATCAGCAGGTTTATCGGGGAATGCCTGATTTAAAAGAGCGATTGATCGAGTTGTTGAGTTCACCGAATCCCTGATGTGTGCAGCGGCTCTCGAACGCTCCCTGTGAGGACAGATTCTTCAGAAAGTAACATTGAGTAAATAATGACATTTTGAGTGACCCATCGCGTAAACATGTATTTGCATGTTAATTAGTGGTGTAACGATACCACCATGTCACGATTCGATAAGTTTCACGATACGATATTATTGCGATACTCCAAGACATATGATAAAAGGTTAACAAGAAAATGTACTGTTGATTAAAATGCTAAATTTGGTATCATTGTGTGTGTAAATGAACAGGCTTGGACTCGGTGCTGGAAACCCAGAGCACAGGACAGTAGAGACACAGAATCACAATATTCATGATTCTGAAGCTGAAAATACAGAATTATTTTAGACGAATATGCTCGATCTCTGTCACTGACTAGATATATTTAAAATAAAATAAAAACGTTTTACTGGTAACGTCAGTTATTTGTTATCAGGACCCACAAATATTCCCCCATTGCATTATTATACATTATATTACACGTGTGTGTGTGTGTGTGTGTTCGTTCAGTGCTGCCGGGGGAGAGATCTTCAACCAGTGTGTGGCCGACAGAGACGAGGCATTTAAAGAGGACGATGTGAAGCGGCTGATGAGGCAGATTCTGGAGGGCGTGGCGTTTCTTCACCGGAGCAGCGTCGTGCATCTGGACCTCAAGGTGAGTTCACATCAAGAGCAACTGCAAACGGTTTCACTTTCAGCAAACTCACCCGCTGGTGCTCTTCGGACACATCTGTGACCGATCACGGAAAGTAGGGACACAAGTCGGCAGCACAACTTTCAAGCAAAATGAGAAAAAAAAGAAAAAAAAAGTTTTCACATTCAGCAAACTCACCCTCTGGTGCTCTTCTGACAAATATTGACATTTGTTTTGTTTCTTTGTGAATTTCTTTCTACAAAACTTTTTGGCACTTGCTTTGTGAACACAAAAAATCATGCACGTGATTCGAACAGGTTGAATGGCCCTGAATGAAATAGCCACACTTGAGCTCCTTGCGGTCAGAAACGAGCTCACTGGAAATGAATGAGAGAGTTTCCTCTAGTGGAGGCGTTCGGTACTGCAGCCGGACAACATCTCACTGAACGCTCATTTACTGAGATATCAAACTCACATTTTGAACTTTAGATTTTCTTAGTTTTAGAGAAAAACATGTAATTGGAATTAGTATTTTTGCAAATTTTTCATAACAATAAACATAAAATTCTGTAACTTTTTTTAAGTTCACTTTTTAAACTTTTCTCACTTTTCTCAGCAATAATCTGCCAAGTGTCGTGTTTGAAAAGAGATCAAACTTCAGTCTGTCGCTCTAAAGCATTCAAGATTTACCTCAGAACATTTAATTTTCAGGTCTCAAAAAGTGAATACATGGATTATATATTATATATTATATTATAAATACAGCATAAATATAATTTAGTACCATAAAATCCCCTTAAAAATACAAAATATTAAATAAAAAACACGATCGAACTAAACTTTAGCTCAAGAGCTCCAGAGGGTGTCAGGGTTGTGTTCGATGAAGTGGGCTAAATACATTTGCTTTATTCGCCAGAGCTACAAGTGTGTAATTACACCAGGGTTAAAAGTATATAATTATTCCTGCATTATAATTATGCACCGTAGGTTCACTGTACAGTTTTCCTCCTCAGCCCCAGAATATCCTCCTGACCAGCGAGTCTCCTCTCGGACACATAAAGGTCGTGGACTTCGGGCTGTCGAGGTTGGTGAGCAGCAGCCACGAGATCCGGGAGATTATGGGAACACCGGAGTATGTAGGTAGGCATCAATCATCAACCATATTCATATTCATACATCATACCTGACCCTGGATCACACACCAGTCTGGAGCCGCACGGGTATATCTGTGGCAATAGCAACTATACATTGTACGGGTCAAAATTATCCATTTTTCTTTTATGCCAAAAATCATGAGGATATTAAGATCATGTTCCATGAAGATATTTAATATCCTACCGTAAATATATAAATCATGTATTTGTGTGAGTGAATGCAGCACAATCGTGAACATAAATGCACAACTTTAAAGGAGATTTTCTCAATGTTTACATTTTTTTGCTCCTCAGATTCCAGATTTTCAATAGTTGTGTCTCGACCAAATATTGTCCAATCCTAACAAACCACACATCAATGGAGAGATTATTTATTCAGCTTTCAGATGATGTATGAATCTCAATTTCATAAAATTGACCCATGTGACTGGTTTTGTGGTCCAGGGTCACATATATACTGTACATACTCTACACTCTTAAAAATAAAGGTTCCTAAAGGGTGTTTCCACAGCGTTGCCATAGAAGAACCATTTTGGGCTCAAGGGCAGCTATTCTGTTTTTCCCATGTTTATCTGTCTTCAGTGTGTAATGTTCCAGTTCTTCTCTATATCAGTGTCAGTGTTTCTGAACTCCTGAAACGCCTCCACTGTAGTCTTGAGTTTCTTCCGGGAACAAACACGTCACAATATTCCTCATTATAATAATTAATGCGCAGAATAAAGGGGCGGGGCCTGGTTGAGTTAGTTAGTAGTGTGTTAAACTGGCGGTTATGGTAAGGGGCGGGACATTTTCCAAACACACTCGAAGCGCTCGACCAATCACAACACACTGCTCCAGCCGACCAATCAGAGCACAGTGAGCTTCTCAGAAGGAGGGGCTTCATAGAGACAGGAAGTAAACAGAGCGTTTCTGACAGACTGGGAAGAGAGGAGCCGCAACAATGGAGAATATGAGGAAAATAATCAACATTCAAGCAGGAAAACCTGTTCTAGTCGAGCCTGAACACTAGAGTCTGTGTAAAGCATAATATGGCCTCTGTAAAAGAACAATTATTTTCTTAGTTTGAATAACATTTTTTTTTTTAAACTAAAGAAAGAATATATCGATGTTAAATGCTCTTTGTGGAACCATCAATGCCAATAAAGAAGCTTTATTTGTAAGAGTGTTTGGACAAACTGGACTGAATTTATGTAAATGCTTTGTTTTATGATTACAGCTCCAGAAGTCCTGAATTATGAGCCAATAAGCACAGCCACTGACATGTGGTGAGTAGTGTTCCTGCATTACATGCTCCCGTAGTGTCCTCCTGGAGGACATCAGCACACAACACACACGCTCTGGTGTTGTACATCGTGGTTATGATCTGTCCTCGAGTGCAGAGCTGGATTTCCTCGGAGACAAGCGCTGTATTCACTATTGAGAGTGTGTTGGTTGTTTTCCCGGCTGTTCGGCTTCAGGATATATTATCCAAGAACATTTGTGACCTAAAGTCTTTTATCAACAATACTGCCTTGAGAAAAGTCTATTTGTAACATCAATGTCATCCCGAGGAAACATCATCATCTCTCTCTCTCTCCCTCTGTGTCTCTCTCTCTCTCTCTCTCTCTCTCTCTCTCTCTCTCTCTCTCTCTCTCTCTCTCTCTCTCTCTCTCTCTCTCTCTCTCTCTCTCTCTGACAGGAGCATCGGTGTCCTCGTGTACGTGATGCTGACGGGCATCTCTCCGTTCCTGGGTGACGATAAGCAGGAGACGTTCCTCAACATCTCTCAGATTAACGTCAGCTACACCGAGGAAGAGTTCGAGACGCTGGACGAATCCGCCATCCTCTTCATCAAGTCCCTGCTCATCAAAGAACCTGAGTGAGACACGCACAAAAACATCTCAAATACAGATCGAGTTCAGTCATGAAACTCTAGACTCTAGAGGTCCATTAGCCGATGGCTCAAGCTGATTATATATATCATTTTGATAATTTCATACCTTTTCTGCAATTTAATCAAAAAGGTTGAAATGTTTAATATTGGTTTCCCTCCGAAATTATTTCACGTTGTTGTTTCTTTTGTTGTTGTTTTACAATGATCACAAATTATATTCATGAAAACATTAAAAATAATGTTGAGTAGATAAAAGGAAGAAAACAATCTTCATAAACTGCCAGTTGTTCATTTAATATAGTTGTTTTAACAGTAAACATACAGTAAATGTGAAACTTCAATGCGAGATCTGAACGTTGTTTCTAGTAAAAAACATTGGGTTGTTTTTTTTACCCAACCGTTGGGTTACACATACAGTATTGGGTCACTATGTTGGGTTATATCCCCCCCAAAAAAGTTGGGTTATTTTTTTTTTTAACCAACCGTTGGGTTACACATACAGTATTGGGTCACTATGTTGGGTTATTTTCCCCAAAAAAATGTTGGGTTATTTTTTTTTACCAACAGTTCGGTTACACATACAGTATTGGGTCACTATGCTGGGTTATTTTCCCCCAAAAAAACGTTGGGTTATTTTTTTTTACCCAACCGTTGGGTTACACATACAGTAATGGGTCACTATGTTGGGTTATTTTCCAAAAAAAAAACGTTTTTTTTTTTTTTTTTTTACCCAATCGTTGGGTTACACACAGTATTAGGTCACTATGTTGGGTTATTTTCCAAAAAAAAACGTTGGGTTCTTTACCCAACCGTTGGGTTACACATGCAGTATTGGGTCACTATGTTGGGTTTTGTTATTTGTCCAAAAATTGTGAACGTGTCTGATGTTGGTGTGGTGTGTACAGGAGCCGAGCGACCGCAGAAGACTGTCTCAAACACCAGTGGCTCCAGCTGACGGAGCAGGACCTGAAGGAGAGCATCTGTGAGCCCGTCAGCCCTGATGATGAAGAGGAGGAGGAGGAGGAGCTCTTCGTCATGGCCTCCTACACCCCCGACCCCAAGGCCATCTCCAAACGCTTCAAGTTCCAGGAGCCCTTCTCCACGCTTCCCGGAGGATTCATCTACTGACACACACACACACACACACACACACACACACACTCACACACTCGGCCTCCTCACTGTAAAAACTCTTCAGTTCACTTACTTAAGAAATTGAGGAAACCCTTTGCCTTAAAATTAAGTAATAAACGGAAAACGAAAAAAATAAGTTGTGGAATTGTCAAGTTCAAGTTTATTTACTTAATTTTAAGGCAACGGGTTTACAAATTATTATTTTTTAGGTAAATAAACTTAATGCTTAATTGAAAAAAATAAGTTAAGTGAACTTGATAATAATTATTATTAGTTGATAATTTTTTCGATTTTAGCATGAAGTTTATTTGCTTAATAATTTTAAGGCAACGGGTTTACAAAAAAGTGAGTGAAGTGATCAGTGTTTCCAGCGGTGTCCACTCGCCTCGTGATCTCCGCCTGTACGCCAAACCATGATGTGTTCGTCTGTCTTTCTGTTCCTGCGCTTCACATGTACATGAAGACGAAGCCTGGCCGTGACTCTCTCGTTCTCCTTCTGGTGCCATGCTTCACTCTTCTGGTGATGAGGGTCACACACGTCGTTTCTTGATGTCGTCTTCTGGTTGCCTTTGCCATGTGTGTACACAATTAATGTTGTTTGTTTTTTCTGCAATCCAGAGGCAAGCAGAATTAAATGTAAATTAATCTAATTTTATATTAAGAGTATTTCAGTGTCGTGTTTAAAAAGCCATTTTGTATGTTCAGGTCATTCCTGGGTAAAGATGTCCTCAGCAATAACACTTACATTTACACACACACATATATATGAAGAAAATGTGTCTTTCTGTGTGTTTATTAACTCATGTTAGAGTTATAACTGTAAATTGATTTGTCACTATAAAGAATATTTTAATGGCAACAAATTTCCAAGTGACACTCTTGATGCTGTAAATAAAAATTTGTCTTGAAGGCCACTCACTCTACCTCTTTATTATGATGATTATATTTATTAGTATTATTAATACTTATGAATCTAAATAGATGCACAATCACCTGTTCACCTGAACACAAGGTGTAAAATTGGAGTTATAATCCTGTCAATGATCCATCAGATTGTAACATTTGTTCAATAATACGATTTAACAGTATTATGTGTATGTATATATATTTTGTTTTACAGTCTATGGTGTTAGCAGCTGCGATTACCTCACAACCACACACACACACACTAACATGACAGAAGCTGTTCTGCCTTTAATGTTAAACCGGAGTCAGAATGATGGAGAGACTCCAGAAGAAGTGACACATGTAGAAGCAACAGGACGTCTCTGAATGGTTAGTTGATGAGTTTATGTGTCTGATCTGGAGTTAATATCTTCAATTAGCATATTCTGTCATGATAATCTATAACTCGCTCGTATAGGAACTGTTGTGAGATGCACACAGAGGGACTTTCTATTGCATGAGAAAAGATGCTAAAGTTTGAGCTGACTCACAAATGTGCTCGACTACAACAACTCTTCCTCTTCTCAACATGGACTGTGCGTTCTGGGGGCGGGGCTTGTGTGTTCAGGGGGCGGGGTTTATGTACATTTTAGGGTTGGTGATGTCACTAACCCGGGAGGAATGTCGTGTAGTTCCTACCAGCCGTTTGTTGTAGTTCTTTTCTTTAAAAGCAAATATCTCCCTTTTGCTTTGAACTTTGAGCGTTGTAACTTTGCAGATGTTGTTTATGATCAAACAGCAACATTACACACTAACTACAGTTAGAAAACACAACATTACACACTAACTACAGTTAGAAAAGTCAAATCATACTTTACCACCCCTTTAACATTTCACAGACACACCATAAAACATGGCAAAAATAGGCTAAACGATGTAACCTTACTCTCTCTTGATATGTGTCCCCACATTAAGTCCTTGGATTTGAGGGAATAGAAAGTCCCTGAATTTTAAGTTAACTGAGGTGTGGGAACCCTGAAAAAAAATCACAGCTTGGTTTGACTTGGAACAACCAAGTAGAAGTTCACAAACATGTAAACAAAAGAGATCCTTTTCACATCTCCGGGTCTCAGAAGCGGAAGTCGTCATAGTTGGGTAAACTTCTATAGCGGCAAATAAGAGACTACATTAAATATATATTTTTGTGTGTTCCCATTTGTTCAAATAGCAAAAGAAAACCACAGCAACAGTGTTTTCATTACTTTCAAAAAGAGTTAAAAAATATATACAACTGAGAGAGATTGTTTAGAATTGAGTCAGAAAAAAGAAAGATGTCAATTTTACCATTACTCCCACCATAGCCGCTGTATTATAAATACCCTCACAGCAGCGATTAGTTTTATAAATGTACATACAGTTTAAAAAAATATATAAAAACTTCGCATGATTCACGAACCGTTAAATCACAGTCTAAAGCTCTAATGTAAATGGCCTTTGTTTTGGCGCCCTCTGCTGTCTGACGTCATGTAATTGTTTTGAGTTTTTCAAACACATTTATTTGTTTCTTTTTTTTATTATTATTATTATTATTTATATTAACATACATGTATCTGTTGGTAAATTGGTGTAACATATTGTAGAGATAAAAACGTAAACGAATAAAATCTGTATTAAATCTGCAGAATTAGCGCGTGTGTGTCAGTAAGTTAGTGTATTCTGCCATTTAAAGCGCCAGTGTTCGCGGGTCCGCCGGGATGATCTGATCGGTCAGCGGTCATTAATGTGTCGTGTAGGCCTCGCCCGTGAACACGGAACCGGACCCCAGAGCACCGGAGATGCGCTGACGCGACGCGCTGACGGATCCCGTGACGCGTGTGTTACCGATGGAGGACTGGGCCCAGTGTTTGGATGAGGCCGTGCGGGTCGCGCGCAGAGCCGGGCAGGTACAGTTATGTCCATTCATAACAATCATATCCAGCGAACAGTTATGACGCCGAAACGTTAAAGGACGTGCTGTACAGATAATACACACTGCGCTGTTTTTACCCGGTATTTCCATGTTGTTGTATCAGCATGTTGACACGCGACTGGGTTAATCAGTCCAACACAAATCCTGCATTATGACAGGCTTATGTATTCAGTATTCATACATGTTCTGTAATACTCGAAGCGCTATAAAGATATAATAAACTATAGGATCTGTTCGACGGATGACATGTTCTTGTTATCTGTTATATAAATAACCCTGATGAAGCTTGTTATCTGAACTAATGCAACCTGTGTAGAAGCTTTAGGACAATACTTATTATTATATCATCATCGTCATCATTATTATTATTTTTAATTATTGTTGTTGTTTTTGTCAATATATATTTATAAATAATAAATAATTATAGTTATAATAGTCTGTTGTTGTTATTATTGAATAACAAAAGTTGTTCAATACGATACTTTTTATTATTATTATTATCAATTATTACCGTATACATTTATATAAGTAATTATAGTAATAATAGTCTATTATTATTAAATATAAATTAATATAATAACAAAAGTAGTTGATTATTATTATTATTATTATTATTATACATTTATATAAATAATTATAGTAATAATAGTCTATTATTATCAATGTACATTAATATAGATAAATAATAATGATAACAATAGTACTTTATTATTATCATGATTATGTTAGCACTATATTATAATTTATTATATTAATAAAACTATTATTCTCTAAACAACAAACATAATATTTTTTATATCTAATGCAATTCATACATTATTTTTAATTAGCTTTTATTTTCATTTAACCTTTATTCATTTTTGTAGGCTATGTGCTTTTGTCATTTTTATTAGTTGATTTTAATATATAGCTTTAATATATTTATATACAACTTATTTTTATAGAGCTTTAATACATTTTTATTTTAGTTTTAATCATTTTAGTACGTCACATTTTCCAAGGCAAGATTTCAATTTTTCATCTAATTTTAGTTCCAGCATTATTTCGCTGACTGAGAATGGTGGTGTGTGTGGTGCTGCTGTAAGGTGTGTGTGTGTGTGTGTGTGTGTGTGTGTGTCTCTCCTCAGATGTCTCCTCTGTTAGGTGGTGCTGCTGTGAGGTGTGTGTGTGTGTCTCTCCTCAGATGTCTCCTCTGTTAGGTGGTGCTGCTGTGAGGTGTGTGTGTGTGTGTGTGTGTGTGTGTGTGTGTGTGTGTGTGTCTCTCTCCTCAGGTGTCTCCTCTGTTAGGTGGTGCTGCTGTGAGGTGTGTGTGTGTGTGTGTGTGTGTGTGTCTCTCTCCTCAGGTGTCTCCTCTGTTAGGTGGTGCTGCTGTGAGGTGTGTGTGTGTGTGTGTGTGTGTGTGTGTGTGTGTGTGTGTGTGTGTGTGTGTGTGTGTGTGTGTGTGTGTCTCTCCTCAGGTGTCTCCTCTGTTAGGTGGTGGTGTGTGTGGTGGTGTGTGTGTGTGTGTGTGTCTCTCCTCCGTCAGGTGTGTGTCTCTCCTCTGTTAGGTGGTGGTGTGTGTGGTGCTGCTGTGAGATGTGTGTGTGTGCCCGTCAGGTGTTTGTGTGTCTCTTCCGTCAGGTGGTGGTGTGTGTCTCCTCCGTCAGGTGTGTGTGTGTGTCTCTTCCGTCAGGTGTGTGTGTGTCTCCTCTGTTAGGTGTCTATGTGTCCTCCGTGCTGCTGTGAGATGTTGGTGTGTGTGTGTCCTCCATCAGGTGTGTGTGTGTGTGTGTGTGTGAGTGTGTGTGTGTCTCTCCTCCATCAGGTGTGTGTCTACTCTGTTAGGTGGTGGTGGTGTGTGTGGTGCTGCTGTGAGATGTGTGTGTGTGCCCGTCAGGTGTTTGTGTGTCTCTTCCGTCAGGTGGTGGTGTGTGTCTCCTCCGTCAGGTGTGTGTGTGTGTCTCTTCCGTCAGGTGTGTGTGTGTCTCCTCCGTTAGGTGTCTATGTGTCCTCCGTGCTGCTGTGAGATGTTGGTGTGTGTGTGTCCTCCATCAGGTGTGTGTGTGTGTGTGAGTGTGTGTGTGTCTCTCCTCCATCAGGTGTGTGTCTACTCTGTTAGGTGGTGGTGGTGGTGTGTGTGGTGCTGATGTGAGATGTGTGTGTGTGCCCGTCAGGTGTTTGTGTGTCTCTTCCGTCAGGTGTGTGTCTCCTCTGTCAGGTGGTGGTGTGTGTGTGTGTGTGTGTGTGTGTGTGAGTGTGTGTGTGTGTGTGTGTGAGTGTGTGTGTGTGTGTGTCTCTCCTCCGTCAGGTGTGTGTCTCCTCTGTTAGGTGGTGGTGGTGTGTGGTGCTGCTGCTGTGAGATGTGTGTGTGTGCCCGTCAGGTGTGTGTGTGTCTCCTCCGTCAGGTGTGTGTGTCTCCTCCGTCAGGTGTCTATGTCTCCTCCGTGCTGCTGTGAGATGTGTGTGTGTGCCCGTCAGGTGTTTGTGTGTCTCTTTCGTCAGGTGGTGGTGTGTGTCTCCTCCGTCAGGTGTCTATGTGTCCTCCGTGCTGCTGTGAGATGTTGGTGTGTGTGTGTCCTCCATCAGGTGTGTGTGTGTGTGTGTCTCTCCTCCATCAGGTGTGTGTCTCCTCTGTTAGGTGGTGGTATGTGTGGTGGTGCTGCTGTGAGATGTGTGTGTGTGTGTCCGTCAGGTGTGTGTGTGTCTCTTCCGTCAGGTGGTGGTGTGTGTCTCCTCCGTCAGGTGTGTGTGTGTCTCTTACTTCAGGTATCTATGTCTCCTCCGTCAGGTGGTGTTGTGTGTGGTGCTGCTGCTGTGAGATGTGTGTGTGTGTGTGTGTGATCCGTCAGGTGGTGTTGTGTGTCTCCTCCGTCAGGTGGTGTTGTGTGTGGTGCTGCTGTGAGATGTGTGTGTGTGTGTGATCCGTCAGGTGGTGTTGTGTGTCTCCTCCGTCAGGTGGTGTTGTGTGTGTCCTCCGTCAGGTGTGTGTGTGTGGTGCTGCTGCTGTGAGATGTTAGTGTGTGTGTGTCTCCTCTGTCAGGTGGTGGTGTGTGTCTCCTCCGTCAGGTGTGTGTGTGTGTGTGTCTCCTCCGTCAGGTGGTGTTGTGTGTCTCCTCTGTCAGGTGGTGTTGTGTGTCTCCTCCGTCAGGTGGTGTTGTGTGTCTCCTCTGTCACGTGATGTTGTGTGTCTCCTCCGTCAGGTAATGTTGTGTGTCTCCTCCGTCAGGTGGTGTTGTGTGTCTCCTCCGTCAGGTGGTGTTGTGTGTCTCCTCCGTCAGGTGGTGTTGTGTGTCTCCTCCGTCAGGTGGTGTTGTGTGTGTCCTCCGTCAGGTGGTGTTGTGTGTCCTCCATCAGGTGGTGTTGTGTGTCTCATCCGTCAAGTGTGTGTGTGTCTCCTCCGTCAGGTGTGTGTGTGTCTCCTCCGTCAGGTGGTGTTGTGTGTGTCCTCCGTCAAGTGTGTGTGTGTCTCTGTCAGGTGGTGTTGTGTGTCTCCTCTGTCAGGTGGTGTTGTGTGTCTCCTCCGTCAGGTGTGTGTGTCTCCTCCGTCAGGTGGTGTTGTGTGTCTCCTCCGTCAGGTGTGTGTGTGTCTCCTCCGTCAGGTGGTGTTGTGTGTCTCCTCCATCAGGTGGTGTTGTGTGGCTCTTCCGTCAGGTGTGTGTGTGTGTGTCTCCTCCGTCAGGTGTGTGTGTGTCTCCTCCGTCAGGTGGTGTTGTGTGTCTCCTCCATCAGGTGGTGTTGTGTGTCTCTTCCGTCAGGTGTGTGTGTGTCTCCTCTGTCAGGTGGTGTTGTGTGTCTCCTCCGTCCGGTGTGTGTGTGTCTCCTCCATCAGGTGGTGTTGTATGTCTCCTCCGTCAGGTGGTGTTGTGTGTCTCCTCCGTCAGGTGGTGTTGTGTGTCTCCTCCGTCAGGTGGTGTTGTGTGTCTCTTCCGTCAGGTGGTGTTGTGTGTCTCCTCCATCAGGTGTGTGTGTGTGGTGCTGCTGTGAGATGTTGGTGTGTGTGTGTGTGTGTCCTCCATCAGCTGTTTGTGTGTGTCCTCCGTCAGGTGGTGGCGTGTGCGGTGCAGCAGGAGAAATGTGTGCGCAGTAAAAGCACTCCCACAGATCTGGTGACAGAGGCGGATCAGCAGGTGGAGGAGCTCATCATCTCCACCCTCAGAAGCAGATTCCCGGAACACAGGTGCACATCTAGAGACTTGTTACACACACACACACACACATACCAGCTAATAGGACATGGACCATGGGGGGCCTGGGCCGTGGAGCGTAGGCGTAGCCGGCAGTGCAGGGGACCAGGGCGGATCCGGCCACAGAGTCCTCTCTGGACGCTGGTCAGGGGCTGAAGTTCTCTCTGGACACTGGTCAGGGGCTGGAGTCCTCTATGGTCAGGGGCTGGAGTCCTCTCTGGACTCTGGTCAGGGGCTGGAGTCCTCTCTGGACTCTGGTCAGGGGCTGGAGTCCTCTCTGGACTCTGGTCAGGGGCTGGAGTCCTCTCTGGACTCTGGTCAGGGGCTGGAGTCCTCTCTGGACTCTGGTCAGGGGCTGGAGTCCTCTCTGGACTCTGGTCAGGGGCTGTAGTCCTCTCTGGACACTGGTCAGGGGCTGGAGTCCTCTATGGTCAGGGGCTGGAGTCCTCTCTGGACTCTGGTCAGGGGCTGGAGTCCTCTCTGGACTCTGGTCAGGGGCTGGAGTCCTCTCTGGACTCTGGTCAGGGGCTGGAGTCCTCTCTGGACTCTGGTCAGGGGCTGGAGTCCTCTCTAGACGCTGGTCAGGGGCTGGAGTCCTCTCTGGACTCTGGTCAGGGGCTGGAGTCCTCTCTGGACTCTGGTCAGGGGCTGTAGTCCTCTCTGGACTCTGGTCAGGGGCTGGAGTCCTCTCTGGACTCTGGTCAGGGGCTGGAGTCCTCTCTAGACGCTGGTCAGGGGCTGGAGTCCTCTCTGGACGCTGGTCAGGGGCTGTAGTCCTCTCTGGACTCTGGTCAGGGGCTGTAGTCCTCTCTGGACTCTGGTCAGGGACTGGAGTCCTCTCTGGACTCTGGTCAGGGGCTGTAATCCTCTCTGGACTCTGGTCAGGTGCTGTAGTCCTCTTTGGACTCTGGTCAGGGGCTGTAGTCCTCTCTGGACTCTGGTCAGGGGCTGGAGTCCTC
Organism: Phoxinus phoxinus; assembly: GCF_949152265.1. Taxonomy (NCBI): domain Eukaryota; kingdom Metazoa; phylum Chordata; class Actinopteri; order Cypriniformes; family Leuciscidae; genus Phoxinus; species Phoxinus phoxinus. The sequence continues at coordinate 26,085,803 of NC_136899.1, read as the reverse complement.
TCTGGACTCTGGTCAGGGGCTGGAGTCCTCTCTGGACTCTGGTCAGGGGCTGGAGTCCTCTCTGGACTCTGGTCAGGGGCTGGAGTCCTCTCTAGACGCTGGTCAGGGGCTGGAGTCCTCTCTGGACTCTGGTCAGGGGCTGGAGTCCTCTCTGGACTCTGGTCAGGGGCTGGAGTCCTCTCTAGACGCTGGTCAGGGGCTGGAGTCCTCTCTGGACTCTGGTCAGGGGCTGTAGTCCTCTCTGGACTCTGGTCAGGGGCTGGAGTCCTCTCTGGACTCTGGTCAGGGGCTGGAGTCCTCTCTAGACGCTGGTCAGGGGCTGGAGTCCTCTCTGGACGCTGGTCAGGGGCTGTAGTCCTCTCTGGACTCTGGTCAGGGGCTGTAGTCCTCTCTGGACTCTGGTCAGGGACTGGAGTCCTCTCTGGACTCTGGTCAGGGGCTGTAATCCTCTCTGGACTCTGGTCAGGTGCTGTAGTCCTCTTTGGACTCTGGTCAGGGGCTGTAGTCCTCTCTGGACTCTGGTCAGGGGCTGTAGCCCTCTCTGGACTCTGGTCAGGGGCTGGAGTCCTCTCTGGACTCTGGTCAGGTGCTGGAGTCCTCTCTGGACTCTGGTCAGGGGCTGGAGTCCTCTCTTGACGCTGGTCAGGGGCTGGAGTCCTCTCTGGACTCTGGTTAGGGGCTGGAGTCCTCTCTGGACTCTGGTCAGGGGCTGGAGTCCTCTCTGGACTCTGGTCAGGGGCTGTAGTCCTCTCTGGACTCTGGTCAGGGGCTGTAGTCCTCTCTGGACTCTGGTCAGGTGCTGTAGTCCTCTCTGGACTCTGGTCAGGTGCTGGAGTCCTCTCTAGACGCTGGTCAGGGGCTGGAGTCCTCTATGGTCAGGGGCTGGAGTCCTCTCTGGACTCTGGTCAGGGGCTGGAGTCCTCTCTAGACGCTGGTCAGGGACTGGAGTCCTCTCTGGACTCTGGTCAGGGGCTGGAGTCATCTCTGGAGGCTGGTCAGGGGCTGTAGTCCTCTCTGGACTCTGGTCAGGGGCTGGAGTCCTCTCTGGACTCTGGTCAGGGGCTGGAGTCTTCTCTGGACTCTGGTCAGGTGCTCTAGTCCTCTCTGGACTCTGGTCAGGGGCTGGAGTCCTCTCTGGACTCTGGTCAGGGGCTGGAGTCCTCTCTAGACGCTGGTCAGGGGCTGGAGTCCTCTCTGGACTCTGGTCAGGGGCTGGAGTCCTCTCTGGACTCTGGTCAGGGGCTGGAGTCATCTCTGGAGGCTGGTCAGGGGCTGTAGTCCTCTCTGGACTCTGGTCAGGGGCTGGAGTCCTCTCTGGACTCTGGTCAGGGGCTGGAGTCCTCTCTGGACGCTGGTCAGGGGCTGGAGTCCTCTCTGGACTCTGGTCAGGGGCTGGAGTCCTCTCTTGATGCTGGTCAGGGGCTGGAGTCCTCTCTGGACTCTGGTCAGGGGCTGGAGTCCTCTCTGGACTCTGGTAAGGGGCTGAAGTCCTCTCTGTCCGCTGGTCAGGGGCTGAAGTCCTCTCTGGACGCTGGTAAGGGGCTGGATTCCTCTCTGGACGCTGGTCAGGGGCTGGAGTCCTCTCTGGACTCTGGTCTGGGGCTGGAGTCCTCTCTGGCCGTTGGTCAGGGGCTGGAGTCCTCTCTGGACTCTGGTCAGGGGCTGGAGTCCTCTCTGGATTCTGGTCAAGGGCTGGAGTCCTCTCTTGATTCTGGTCAGGGGCTGGAGTCCTCTCTGGATTCTGGTCAGGGGCTGGAGTCCTCTCTGGATTCTGGTCAGGGCTGGAGTCCTCTCTGGACGCTGGTCAGGGGCTGGAGTCCTCTATGGACTCTGGTCAGGGGCTGGATTCCTCTCTGGCCGCTGGTCAGGGCTGGAGTCCTCTCTGGACGCTGGCCAGGGGCTGGAGTCCTCTCTGGATTCTGGTCAAGGGCTGGAGTCCTGGATTCTGGTCAAGGGCTGGAGTCCTCTCTTGATTCTGGTCAGGGGCTGGAGTCCTCTCTTGATTCTGGTCAAGGGCTGGAGTCCTCTCTTGATTCTGGTCTGGGGCTGGAGTCCTCTCTGGACTCTGGTCAGGGGCTGGATTCCTCTCTGGCCGCTGGTCAGGGGCTGGAGTCCTCTCTGGATTCTGGTCAAGGGCTGGAGTCCTCTCTTGATTCTGGTCAAGGGCTGGAGTCCTCTCTTGATTCTGGTCAGGGGCTGGAGTCCTCTCTGGATTCTGGTCAGGGGCTGGAGTCCTCTCTGGATTCTGGTCAGGGCTGGAGTCCTCTCTGGACGCTGGTCAGGGGCTGTGGTCCTCTCTGGACTCTGGTCTGGGGCTGGAGTCCTCTCTGGACGCTGGTCAGGGGCTGGAGTCCTCTCTGGATTCTGGTCAAGGGCTGGAGTCCTCTCTTGATTCTGGTCAAGGGCTGGAGTCCTCTCTTGATTCTGGTCAGGGGCTGGAGTCCTCTCTGGATTCTGGTCAGGGGCTGGAGTCCTCTCTGGATTCTGGTCAGGGCTGGAGTCCTCTCTGGACGCTGGTCAGGGGCTGTGGTCCTCTCTGGACTCTGGTCTGGGGCTGGAGTCCTCTCTGGAGGCTGGTCAGGGGCTGGAGTCCTCTCTGGATTCTGGTCAGGGGCTGGAGTCCTCTCTGGACGCTGGTCAGGGGCTGTGGTCCTCTCTGGACTCTGGTCTGGGGCTGGAGTCCTCTCTGGACTCTGGTCAGGGGCTGGAGTCCTCTCTGGATTCTGGTCAAGGGCTGGAGTCCTCTCTGGATTCTGGTCAAGGGCTGGAGTCCTCTCTGGACTCTGGTCAGGGGCTGGAGTCCTCTCTGGATTCTGGTCAAGGGCTGGAGTCCTCTCTTGCTTCTGGTCAAGGGCTGGAGTCCTCTCTTGATTCTGGTCAAGGGCTGGAGTCCTCTCTTGATTCTGGTCAGGGGCTGGAGTCCGTGACGTGAAGAGACTCAGGCTCGGCATCCGTGACGTGAAGAGACTCAGGCTCGGCATCCGTGACGTGAAGAGACTCAGGCTTAGAGGGTACTATGGGGTACTCCTCGTCTGCAAAGCCCACAGTAAATGACGAGCTGCTCAAGAAAAGGGCATAGTCAATATATTGTGCCAGGGACCAGTGGATCTTTCCCCCAGGCAGCCGTGAACAAATTAGTTCCTTCAAACCCACACGAAAAATGTCCTTCAGGGCAATGTCATTGAAATCCACTTGGTGACAAATTGCACAGAACTCCTCAACATAGTTCTCAAGGGCCTGGTCTTCTTGACGGAGGCACAGGAGACAAACTGCTGGGCAACATTACTAAAACTTAATCTAATAGTAAAGTAAAAACGGAAAATATAAAAAATAAAAGCTAATTCAGCATATAAATTGATACTTTAATACAAAAAAAATATACAAAATTTTTTTTAAAATAAAGCTTGGGTTTTATTTTAGAAACAAGTTCTGTTTTTCATTTAATGTAAGAAAGAGGTTAGTCTCTGCTACTTTCTTGCCTGTACTCGATTATGGTGATGTGGTATATCAATTTGCTTCCTCTCAACTTCTTTCTTCTTTGGATGCTGTTTATCACAGCGCTTTAAGATTTATAACAGATTTGAAACCTTTAACTCATCATTGCATATTGTATAATAGAGTATCCTGGCCATCTTTGTCTATTAGAAGGAAAATTCATTATTACCTCATTATTTATAAATCTATCCTGGGGTTATTGCCTTTGTGTCTAGATTGTCTAATTCAAAAGAAAAGTGTTGGGAAATATTCCCTCCGGTCTGATAATTGTTTTACTCTCTCTGTTCCATTGGTGAGAACTGAACTGGGGAAAAGGCTTTTATGTACGCAGCTCCATTTGAATGGAATTTACTCCAAACGAAATTGAAATTACAAACTCTGGTGCCTATGGAACATTTTAAATCTATTATTCGATCACTCGAAGAAGACTCATTGATTTGCAATTGTTTTTAAGTGTCTTAATTGTATATCTGTCGTTTCAATTTGTAAGTTTTGACTGTAACTGCTGTCCATTCTTGGCCAGGACTCTCCTGTGAAAGAGATTTTTAATCTCAGAGAGACTTTCCTGGTTAAATAAAGGTTAAATAAAAAATAAATACAAAATAATCCTAAAATAAGACTGAAGTATCATATAAATATCAGGGTAAATGAACATGATAATGAAGTGTTTTGCAAACAGAAATGGTTTTCCTGTAGAAGATTTCTATAAAAGGGCACAACAGACTGTTTAATGCGGGACCATTCTCTAGTAATAACTGTTGGTGTGATGTTGATGTGTGTGTCACATGTTACTGAAAGGTTTATCGGAGAGGAATCGTCTGCCGCCGGAGTGAAGTGTGAACTGACCGACAGCCCGACCTGGATAATAGATCCCATCGACGGGACGTGTAACTTCGTGCACAGGTACCATAAGCGTCTTCATATATTGTGTTTAAATCATCATAGAAATATATTCCCAACACACAATCCTTGGCTTGCAGTTTTCCTAT
>NC_136899.1:26048819-26076319 GCF_949152265.1 Phoxinus phoxinus | reverse complement strand
GTTGTAGGGAACACACTCGACCCCGTGTGTGTGTGTGTGTGTTGTAGGGAACACACTCGACCTCATGTGTGTGTGTGTGTGAGTGTGTGTTGTAGGGAACACACTCGACCTCATGTGTGTGTGTGTGTGTGTGTTGTAGGGAACACACTCGACCTCATGTGTGTGTGTGTGTGTGTGTTGTAGGGAACACACTCGACCTCATGTGTGTGTGTGTGTGTGTGTTGTAGGGAACACACTCGACCTCGTGTGTGTGTGTGTGTGTGTTGTAGGGAACACACTCGACCTCATGTGTGTGTGTGTGTGTTGTAGGGAACACACTCGACCTCATGTGTGTGTGTGTGTGTGTGTGTTGTAGGGAACACACTCGACCTCATGTGTGTGTGTGTGTGTGTGTTGTAGGGAACACACTCGACCTCATGTGTGTGTGTGTGTGTGTGTTGTAGGGAACACACTCGACCTCCTGTGTGTGTGTGTGTGTGTGTGTGTTGTAGGGAACACACTCGACCTCATGTGTGTGTGTGTGTGTGTGTTGTAGGGAACACACTCGACCTCATGTGTGTGTGTGTGTGTGTGTTGTATGGAACACACTCGACCTCATGTGTGTGTGTGTGTGTGTGTGTTGTAGGGAACACACTCGACCTCATGTGTGTGTGTGTGTGTGTGTGTGTGTGTGTGTGTGTGTGTGTTGTAGGGAACACACTCGACCTCATGTGTGTGTGTGTGTGTGTGTTGTAGGGAACACACTCGACCTCGTGTGTGTGTGTGTGTGTGTGTGTGTGTCGTAGGGAACACACTCGACCTCATGTGTGTGTGTGTGTGTCGTAGGGAACACACTCGACCTTATGTGTGTGTGTGTGTGTGTGTCGTAGGGAACACACTCGACCTCATGTGTGTGTGTGTGTGTGTGTCGTAGGGAACACACTCGACCTCATGTGTGTGTGTGTGTGTCGTAGGGAACACACTCGACCTCATGTGTGTGTGTGTGTGTCGTAGGGAACACACTCGACCTCATGTGTGTGTGTGTGTGTTGTAGGGAACACACTCGACCTCATGTGTGTGTGTGTGTGTGTGTTGTAGGGAACACACTCGACCTCATGTGTGTGTGTGTGTGTGTGTGTGTGTGTCGTAGGGAACACACTCGACCTCATGTGTGTGTGTGTGTGTCGTAGGGAACACACTCGACCTCATGTGTGTGTGTGTGTGTGTGTGTCGTAGGGAACACACTCGACCTCATGTGTGTGTGTGTGTGTGTGTGTCGTAGGGAACACACTCGACCTCATGTGTGTGTGTGTGTGTGTGTGTGTCGTAGGGAACACACTCGACCTCATGTGTGTGTGTGTGTGTGTGTGTGTGTGTGTTGTAGGGAACACACTCGACCTCATGTGTGTGTGTGTGTGTCGTAGGGAACACACTCGACCTCATGTGTGTGTGTGTGTGTCGTAGGGAACACACTCGACCTCATGTGTGTGTGTGTGTGTGTGTGTGTGTCGTAGGGAACACACTCGACCTCATGTGTGTGTGTGTGTGTCGTAGGGAACACACTCGACCTCATGTGTGTGTGTGTGTGTCGTAGGGAACACACTCGACCTCATGTGTGTGTGTGTGTGTGTTGTAGGGAACACACTCGACCTCATGTGTGTGTGTGTGTGTGTGTTGTAGGGAACACACTCGACCTCATGTGTGTGTGTGTGTGTGTGTCGTAGGGAACACACTCGACCTCATGTGTGTGTGTGTGTGTCGTAGGGAACACACTCGACCTCATGTGTGTGTGTGTGTGTGTGTGTCGTAGGGAACACACTCGACCTCATGTGTGTGTGTGTGTGTCGTAGGGAACACACTCGACCTCATGTGTGTGTGTGTGTGTGTGTGTGTGTCGTAGGGAACACACTCGACCTCATGTGTGTGTGTGTGTGTCGTAGGGAACACACTCGACCTCATGTGTGTGTGTGTGTGTGTGTGTCGTAGGGAACACACTCGACCTCATGTGTGTGTGTGTGTGTGTGTGTGTGTTGTAGGGAACACACTCGACCTCATGTGTGTGTGTGTGTGTGTGTGTGTGTGTGTTGTAGGGAACACACTCGACCTTGTGTGTGTGTGTGTGTGTGTGTCGTAGGGAACACACTCGACCTCATGTGTGTGTGTGTGTGTCGTAGGGAACACACTCGACCTCATGTGTGTGTGTGTGTGTGTGTGTGTGTTGTAGGGAACACACTCGACCTCATGTGTGTGTGTGTGTGTGTGTGTGTGTGTGTGTGTTGTAGGGAACACACTCGACCTCGTGTGTGTGTGTGTGTGTGTGTGTGTCGTAGGGAACACACTCGACCTCATGTGTGTGTGTGTGTGTTGTAGGGAACACACTCGACCTCGTGTGTGTGTGTGTGTGTGTGTGTGTCGTAGGGAACACACTCGACCTCATGTGTGTGTGTGTGTGTGTGTGTGTGTCGTAGGGAACACACTCGACCTCATGTGTGTGTGTGTGTGTCGTAGGGAACACACTCGACCTCATGTGTGTGTGTGTGTGTCGTAGGGAACACACTCGACCTCATGTGTGTGTGTGTGTGTTGTAGGGAACACACTCGACCTCATGTGTGTGTGTGTGTGTGTGTTGTAGGGAACACACTCGACCTCATGTGTGTGTGTGTGTGTGTGTGTGTGTCGTAGGGAACACACTCGACCTCATGTGTGTGTGTGTGTGTCGTAGGGAACACACTCGACCTCATGTGTGTGTGTGTGTGTGTGTGTCGTAGGGAACACACTCGACCTCATGTGTGTGTGTGTGTGTCGTAGGGAACACACTCGACCTCATGTGTGTGTGTGTGTGTGTGTGTGTGTCGTAGGGAACACACTCGACCTCATGTGTGTGTGTGTGTGTCGTAGGGAACACACTCGACCTCATGTGTGTGTGTGTGTGTGTGTGTCGTAGGGAACACACTCGACCTCATGTGTGTGTGTGTGTGTGTGTGTGTGTGTGTTGTAGGGAACACACTCGACCTCATGTGTGTGTGTGTGTGTCGTAGGGAACACACTCGACCTCATGTGTGTGTGTGTGTGTCGTAGGGAACACACTCGACCTCATGTGTGTGTGTGTGTGTGTGTGTGTGTCGTAGGGAACACACTCGACCTCATGTGTGTGTGTGTGTGTCGTAGGGAACACACTCGACCTCATGTGTGTGTGTGTGTGTCGTAGGGAACACACTCGACCTCATGTGTGTGTGTGTGTGTGTTGTAGGGAACACACTCGACCTCATGTGTGTGTGTGTGTGTGTGTGTGTGTGTTGTAGGGAACACACTCGACCTCATGTGTGTGTGTGTGTGTGTGTGTCGTAGGGAACACACTCGACCTCATGTGTGTGTGTGTGTGTCGTAGGGAACACACTCGACCTCATGTGTGTGTGTGTGTGTGTGTGTCGTAGGGAACACACTCGACCTCATGTGTGTGTGTGTGTGTGTGTGTCGTAGGGAACACACTCGACCTCATGTGTGTGTGTGTGTGTGTGTGTGTGTGTGTCGTAGGGAACACACTCGACCTCATGTGTGTGTGTGTGTGTCGTAGGGAACACACTCGACCTCATGTGTGTGTGTGTGTGTGTGTGTCGTAGGGAACACACTCGACCTCATGTGTGTGTGTGTGTGTGTGTGTGTGTGTGTGTGTGTCGTAGGGAACACACTCGACCTGATGTCCAGAAGAGTTGTGGCCGCCGGGACTCGTGAGATCGCGGACTATGTGGTGAAGCAGCTTCAGCCTATAAACTACGGGCGTGACGACAGTGACCCCGACAACCTGGCCCTGACCTCTGACCCCTGACCCCATCCTATTACCTCAGAACACACAGCGCTATATCCACATGTGTGAGCATCCTGAGGTCACGCAGATAAAGTTCATCACTGGAGCCTCTAGCACTCTTCATCCACAGTAATGTGCGCTCTGATCCTCATGCCCTGCGGAGGCTTTCCACACGAACATAACACGTGTGATTTCATAATGGAAGATCTGCAGCTGGTTATGAACGCTTATGACCTGAGTTTAAATCTTTTACAGTCGTGAAATCAGATCATCACTCAGGAATCATGGAAGAAATAACAGGAATAATGTTCAAATAATCATGAAATAACTGAGCATTAATTCTATATACAAACACTGCTAAAGCTCCTTTCTCACTCAGTGTTTTTATCTCGAGCTACGGATTAAGATATTAGACCTTGTTCTAGAGGATACATGTAAACACACACACACACACGTTTAGATGAAAAACATGACGAATGCAGTGAAAGAATCCACTTCTACACGTTCATACAGTTAAATCATGTGACGCAGTTGATATTAGGGTCACATTAGGGTCATATTAGGGTCACATTAGGGTCATATTAGGGTCACATTATGGTCACATTAGGGTCATATCATGGTCATATTAGGGTCACATTATGGTCATATTAGGGTCACATTATGGTCATATTAGGGTCACATTATGGTCATATTAGGGTCACATTATGGTCATATTAGGGTCACATTAGGGTCACATTATGGTCACATTATGGTCATATTAGGGTCACATTATGGTCATATCATGGTCATATTAGGGTCACATTATGGTCATATTAGGGTCACATTATGGTCATATTAGGGTCACATTAGGGTCATATTAGGGTCACATTATGGTCATATCATGGTCATATTAGGGTCACATTATGGTCACATTAGGGTCATATTAGGGTCACATTAGGGTCACATTATGGTCACATTAGGGTCACATTATGGTCATATTAGGGTCACATTATGGTCATATTAGGGTCACATTATGGTCATATTAGGGTCACATTATGGTCATATCATGGTCATATTAGGGTCACATTATGGTCATATTAGGGTCACATTAGGGTGACATTAGGGTCATATTAGGGTCACATTAGGGTCATATTATGGTCATATTAGGGTCATATTATGGTCACATTATGGTCACATTAAGGTCACATGGTCACATTATGGTCATATTAGGGTCACATTAGGGTCACATTATGGTCACATTATGGTCACATTATGGTCACATTATGGTCATATTAGGGTCACATTATGGTCATATTAGGGTCACATTAGGGTCACATTATGGTCACATTAGGGTCATATTAGGGTCACATTATGGTCATATTATGGTCACATTAGGGTCATATTAGGGTCACATTATGGTCATATTAGGGTCACATTATGGTCATATTAGGGTCACATTATGGTCATATTAGGGTCACATTATGGTCATATTAGGGTCACATTATGGTCACATTAGGGTCATATTAGGGTCATATTAGGGTCACATTAGGGTCACATTAGGGTCACATTATGGTCATATTATGGTCACATTAGGGTCATATTAGGGTCACATTATGGTCATTTTAGGGTCACATTATGGTCATATTAGGGTCACATTATGGTCATATTAGGGTCACATTATGGTCATATTAGGGTCACATTATGGTCATATTAGGGTCACATTAGGGTCACATTATGGTCACATTAGGGTCATATTAGGGTCACATTATGGTCATATTATGGTCACATTAGGGTCATATTAGGGTCATATTAGCGTCATTAGGGTCACATTATGGTCATATTATGGTCACATTATGGTCACATTATGGTCATATTAGGGTCACATTATGGTCATATTAGGGTCACATTATGGTCATATTAGGGTCATATTATGTTCATATTAGGGTCACATTATGTTCATATTTGGGTCACATTATGGTCATATTAGGGTCACATTATGGTCATATTAGGGTCACATTATGGTCATATTAGGGTCACATTATGACTCAAACTAAACAAATCCTTGTGTTTGTTCCTGAAACTCACTGCCGTTAAACCTGTATTTTACATTTCTGATGTTTTCTAATGCCGGATGATCTATAGATATAACAGTTGTTGTATAAATACATAAAGATGTGGGTTTTATAGTTTCTCCTGCCGTGTGGATCACTTTTAAATCAGGGGAACTTTCCTCTAGTATGATGACCAATTAAAAGCATACGATGAAATCAATGCTGTCCAGTTATTATTCACTCCATATTATAACCATATTCACTTTATTATGATTGTGTAATTTGTGTGCATATTGTATTCCTTAATTTGTGGGCAAAAGCAGAGGACTTTTCTCCAGATTCAAATGTTATATTTCTCAGTAATTGATCCTCATTAGTCTAATAACAGTTAGTTATGCGGTGGTTCAGCTTTGTTAAAGCATTGCTTCACATTTACTTGGAATAGAATAGATATTTTTGATTTCATTATTGAGTTGGATCTCTTTAAGCCACGGCTCCAGCTGTCTGTTCGTATGCAAGAGCTCTTGGAAATGAAATATAAAGCTGAAATTTGGCAAATTCAATTGAATTTTATTCCCACATTCAGTCAAGCCACAGTGCGTTTAGATCCGGAAAGATCTCCATTCTTCTGGAAAGACTTGGAGCTGCCAGCTTTAATCTTTAGTTAACAGAGCAGTTATGTTGTCCCTCACAGTTATGAGTTCCCTTCTTCTAACCCGATCACAGTCCAGCAAAACATCAACATTAATATTAACATTAACAAACTCTATATTGTTTCACATTTGGCTTTATCTGAGCTCTTGCTTTTTATCTTTGAAAGAAAAAATAGCTGATGATTGACAATAATATATATATATATATATATGTATATATATATATATATATATACACACACACACTGGCGTGCAAAAGTTTGGGATTAAATTAAGTCTCTTCTGCTCACCAAGGCTTCATTTATTTAATTAATATTAAACTTCAATATTGTGAAATATTTCTACAATGTAAAACCGCTGTTTTCTATGTGAATATATAGTATAGTGTAATTTATTCCTGCTGTGATCAAAGCTGAATATGGAGAACAAAAGCACTAATGTACGGTCTACATGTGAGTAGAAATGCTAGTAAATGGTCTTTCACAAAAAAATTATTCAACAGTTTATTTTTATTTAATAGTAAATAGTTTACATCATAGACGTTTCTGCATTACCACCTATTTATAGACATCGAATCAAAGAGATATTGTGAAGTTGTGTAATGACCCAGTGTGACTGCTCAGCAGGGGGCGCTATTATACTTATACAGTTATTACAAATATTACTTAACAAACTCGACAAACGCATCATGAAATGACATATTTGACGATAAAATATATTAAAAAATATAAATGTATATAATTTAATAATGAAATAAAAAACATTTAAATGTATCTTTGGTTACATTTTTATGATAAACTACATTTTCTTTTTTCAGTCTTTCTTTGTAATAAATAAATAAAATAGTGAGAAATGCGATTTTTTTTTTTTTTTTTTTTTTTTTGTGACGTGATTCTACAACTTCTCGTTGTTATTCCACAAGTTTCCTGTATAAAGTCGTGCACGAGCAGTTTTTCTCGCGTCTCCGGGACTAACACACACACACACACACACACACACACACACACACACACACACACCTCTTCATCAGTGCTCGAGTCCTGCTGGAGTTATTCGTCATTTGCAGGGTGGTCCTTCAGGCTGTTCATTGAGGAGGAGAAAAAGTGAGTCCAGATGCCAGTGTGCGCACAGCTGTGCCGCGTAAACGCGCGTTAAACGCTCCAGAACTGAGAACAACGCGAGCGAACGCCTTTAACAATCGCAGAGGACTGTGAAATATCACGCCACGCAGTTCTGGAGGAAACCCAACAAACTTGGAGCGAATAAATATGCAACTTGTTGATGTTTCGCAGCGCGCGTGAAGCACCATGATCTCTCCTGTCAACAGGTAAGAGCAAAACCCAGTTTGGAGACGAGCAAAACCCAGTTTGGAGACGAGCAAAACCCAGTTTGGAGAAGAGGAAAACATGTCTGAGGAGAACTGAAGCAGACCTTCGGGATTATCTGGACTTTAAACTTCTTCACGCTCATGTTTACCGTGTGGACTATAGACTGATCCAGGATCCGGGATCATGTCCCGCGGCCGAAGCCGACAGAAAGACTGGACTTGGAGAGATTTGTGAATTGTGATTGAGTTATTATATTATTGTGCTGAGATGATGGCCTCGGAGGTGGTGTGTGGACTCATATTCAGACTCGTTCTCCCAGTGTGCCTCGCTGCAGGTAAGACCAACTAAACGCCAATCAAGACACATTTGGTTTAGATAATAGGTTTATATAACCCATCTAACATTCAAAAAACTAAAATATAATAAAGTATAACTTTTAAATTAAGTAAAGTATAACTTTTAAAATATTAGTAAATCATCTTATTGAAAACTTTTTTTTATGTTCAATTAACTATTTATACTCCTATAGTATACAATGACTAGCAATGATTGTTGATAAGCCAAATTGTAAATATGATTATAAACAGTAACTGGTTTACTAGATGCCTTATTGGACGTGTCTTGTCTTGTTTAATATGCATTTCCATTTTTTATGGTATTAAATCAATACACTTCAAAACTAATGAAGTTCTTCCTCAATATTTGTGTCTTGTTTTCCAGCAAAAATATCTAAGCGTTCTTAAATTAAAATACATTTACTGGAGAAGCAAAATGACTGAAGTTATTAAGTCTTGTTTACTGGGGGGAAAATCACCAAACTTGTGCGTTTATGCATAAAACTAGAACAAATATCCTGGAAAAAAATAAACTTACACGATTATTTTTCTGACCCCATTGGCCAGAAGTTAGCATTAATTAGCTTAACTTTGATTTAAAAATAAATATATATAAATATAAGAATGTTTAGTATATTTATACAATATTTTGTTCTGGAAAAAAGGTAACACTTTACAATAAAGTTGCATTAGTTAGCATGAATTAACAATGAACTGCACTTCTACAGCATTTATTAATCTTAGTTTCAACATTTACTAACACATTATTAAAATCAAAGGTTGTATTTGTTAGCACCGTGAACATGAACACAATGCACAGCTGTATTTATATTAACTAACGGTAACAATGATGAACAAATAGGCTACAGTAACAAATGTATTGCTCGTGGTTCGTTCATTTTATGTTACACTTTTACCACTTTTAGTTAATACATTTCATAATATTAACAAACAAAACCTTATTGTAACGTAGGCTATTACTGGAAAACACGACACAAATAGGCTACTGAGAAAGAACATCATTGTTTGCAGTGTACAGTCATTTTATAAACCAGGCGCTGTCAAAAACACATTGACTATAGATGTATACTGATATTAAAGACAGTTTCACTGATTATGGTCCTCTACTTTCTGGACTGTAATTAATTGAATAAATTAGCATCTAATCATGAGCTTAACTTGCGGTGTGGTCATTAAAAAAGAACACTGCATGTTGAGAGAGTTGAATATGAAGATGAAGGATGAGACGCTTTGAATGCTCCTTTCATCGACGTGGAGAGATAAATGAGCAAAGTTACGAGATCTTGAGGTTAAGAAGTCTTTTAAAAATAGCAGTGAAAGACCCAGCACAACTCAGGACATAACAAGACATGGATTATGATTATATTATGATTGATTCATTGATAGATTTGTGGATTTATAGTGCAAACACAGTTCTCTTACCAGAGACCTGAATCTGAATGACACTTAGTCAACATGTGGCCACATTATTAACTGATGTTTGCTACTCTTACATGAGCATTTACTCTTGTAACATTTTATTGCTATTTTTGCTGGAATGTTTGATGCAGATTTACTTATGAAAAAGCACTGATTTGCGTGCAGTTTTAATATGGTAATGTTTATGCTCCGTTTTGGTTCTGTTCCAGTTTGTTCCCTTAGTGACTGATGATGTTCACCTGTTGTTTATTTATTTATTTAACTCATTAGGTTACTCCTTTGCTGTGTCCCAATTCGCACACTACAAATTAATGCCTCTCAAATTGTATGTTGAAATTATAATTCCAAATATACCAAGATGTCCTGCTTTTTCCAGTTAAAATCCAAAATGCAGATCCATGCAGACCCAAATGGATAATACGAGGAACTACAAACTCAAATAAAAAGTGTTAAAAAACTACAAAATGGCGGACGTGCGAGTCTGCCGGTTGGTTAGATAAAGGGTTTGAGTGATTAATAATCAGTATCTAACCAGCTGAAAATATATTTATTCAATGTTATCCACATTATATTTAATCTGCAACAGCATTGTGAACTTTTATGAAGAGATGTCATTAACTTTTAACTTTCTAAACGGATCATGCACACATGAGTCTCCGTATGACCCGCGACTGCAGATCAGTGTAGGCTACTTCTGCAATTCTCTCAACAGTAGGAAATTAAATTGAATTAAATGTGGAGGATTTTAACTGTGAAAAGATGATTGACAGGGCCGTTTAAACGGTGACAGGACGCAAACTGAAAGGTTTGTTAAAGACGCAACGGAGTAGATAGCCTATAGTTTGTTTGTCCCAAAGCTTGCTTTCTCTTCTGCTACACTCTCATCTACTTTTTTTCTTCAGAAAACAGTATAATATCAGTGGTTTCCCTATGGGTTCATTATTATTAAAACATAGGCCTATTTTCATTCTATTCCTCACGCTTAATTACGGCCACCATGTTCTCGAATATCGCAGTGTTTGTAATTCATCCGTCTTTCCCTGTGATAATCTTTGGTGTAAGAAGAGTAATTCTGCACTCGATGTCTGTCAAACAGCGTGTCTGCTGAAGAGCACGATCTCTTCCGCTCTCTGGTTCCCCAGATCCAACACAGAACCCTTTATTATTGACATTCTCAATCGTCTGGATTGAGTGAAACGCCTTCTTCTCCTCTGTGTCCTGATAGTGTTAAACGCCTGCCGAACATCTGCCTCGTCTGACTCACACACGTCTGTTTTTACAGATAGTGAGGGCTTGAACTTCTTAAGCCTCCTGTCTCGGATCTCTAACAATCGAGCTCTCTGCTTCCCACGACCCACTGGTACGCCAGAAACACCCAGCACTGTTTATTTGTGATAAAACGCCCAGTGGAGTCGAGATCAGAGAGTCGAACAGTCACGCTTCCCTGTTTTACTGAACAGAGCTGCTCCACATCTTCATCTAGTCAGCGGCGATGTGTGTTCCCTATAACACACCAGTGTAGCTCAACCAGTGACCAAGCAATGCTTCAGTGTGTTCAGTGTGTGTGTAAAAGAGCATTAGCAATTACAGACAAAACACTTCAGAGAACATGATCAGCTCAAAGTGTTCAAATAATTTGTATAAATGTCACTGGTAGTCACTGTATGAAGAGTTATTGGGTATAATATGTCACAGTTTACTTTATTTTGTTCTCCACACTTACATAAATGAACTATATATATATGTGTGTCCTGCACACACTAGTAAAACATATCACACACAGAGCTGTTCCACATCTTCATCTAGTCAGCGGCGATGGTGTGTTCCCTACGCTAATGATAGGCCGCAAAATTATGTTAAAAATTGCGTCGTGTTTTAATCTAAATCAAAGCTAGCACGACTGGAGCATACTGCTCAAAAATGATCGGGTGGGAGGAAAAACGAACCATACAAGAACTGTAGAGGCTTCTATTTTAAAGCAAGCTAAAAAAAATTGTTTCTGATGATACACACATTTTACTTATGCATTTTAATTTGTTACCATCAGGGAGACGATGCCGGGTCTTGATGTGTAAGTCAACATTTTAAATAGAGATTTTCGAAATTGATGTAGGATGCTGATAGTTTGTATTATTGGAATGTTGTTATATTCTAATTAATGTGTGACTGTGTTGTGTGTGTGATCGAAGTTGAGTGCTGGTGTCCAAGACACATTTCCCAGGAATGGGACAATAAAGTATAAAGTAAAGTAAAGTAAAGTAAAGTAAGCAGGTGTTCCTGTCCACTTTTCCAGCAGCCTAGATTTTTCCCCAGTCATTTTTCCCATATAAAGTCATTGTTAAAGAGTTCATGAACCGAACCAACCAGCTACGAGGAGAATCACTGCAAACTGCAAAAAAAAAAAAGTATTTAAAAATCACTCAAAAAGACAAGACTGTGCACTTAACGTCTTTAATGAGGGAAAATCACTACAAGAATCCCAATAAAGTCAGCATGAAACTGCAGTTGTGCTTCAGGAACAAGAACAAATGTAGGAATTGGAATTCGATGGAATTGATTGGGAGTTTTTTTTGTACCGCACTTTGGTCAACTTTGGTTGTTGGAAAGTGCTTAACAAATAAAGTTGGTATGGTATGATTGGATGGTTGTGGTTCTGGTTTGCTATTGGCTGATCGCATGTGAGTGACAGGTTGAGTTAATTAGGGATGCATGATATATCAGCCATCATATCGGTATCGGCCGATATACGTTCATTTTTAATGTTTTTGTTATCGGCCCAATAAGAAAATTAGGCCGATGTATTAAAGCCAATAAATAATGACACACTTATATGTGCACTTTTTGCCATGATGGTTTTGAATTGCTTGAAATATGATTGGAATCACTTCCAAAAATGAAATACAGTAAAGTGCAGCACAAGTCTGTCATATCGGCTACATAACATCACAATGAGATTATAATTGTGTGCTTGGGACATGACTATTAAAGGTGAGGCTTATGTTTTTGTAATCAGGTTTAAAATTATATACAAATTTGGATTTAAATTTATCAGCCAATATTTCGGCGATCGGCTTTCAAATATAAAGAACTATCGGTTATCGTATCGTCCAAAATGTGCATATCAATGCATCCCTAACATGAATATATCACAATAATGACGTGCACCGATAAATAATTTAGAATAAACATCGCAATATTCCATAAAAATTAAGAATAGCTGGATCTGTTGCAATTCCAGAATGCAGTGCTAAAGAGAAATTCTGGTTATAAATATTTCACAAAAGTTGCATTAAATTATTATGTCCAGATGTATTTCACCCAGTATTTTTGTAATATACTAGCACAAAACAAAACAAAACAAAGGTTGTAGTGTGTGTCAATACAGTAATTTATGATGTTTAATGATGATTATGATGCTGTCTTTTACAGAAGCTCACGATTGGACTTGGATAGAAAGTGTTTTTATTTCATTCTCAAGGATCCGGTTAAGGTCAAATCCTGCTCTTTTGTGAGCCACAGACCTATATTAATATTCACATTAATAGTCTAACTGAAGCATGCTCTCCTCTTTGACCCAAATCAATGATTTAAACTGTTATATCCGTATCACGTTGCCTCATAAACACCGCTTTAAGTGACCGCTGTAAACACTGGACCGCTCGTGGGTGGGACGCCGACGGAGGGGAACGCAGTTTTTAGGTATACATAAATATTTTATTGCACTCCGAGGAAATATTTTGTTTGCTCGTATACAGAAAGTAAACAACAGTTATTTACCTTTATAGAGGATGTGATACACAAAGGTACAACCAAACCTACCAAAAACAGCATCGGTTTGTGCAAATATTTGCGACTGCTTCCTTTTGTATGGCTCTCCTCATCAGAAACAACATGCAAACTTTGCATTATGTTGAATTATTACTTACCATCTGACATTTGGACCATAACAGTGCTTTAATGCGACCCTGCACAGGTAGAAGCGTTTATGTTCACACACACGTGCATACAGTCAAACCAGCATGTATTCAGACTCCTTCAACATTTCTCACATCATCAGTTTATTCACAAAATGGTGATAAAATATGAGCAGAACTCAGTTGATATCTGACAGGTTTTGTCCATCCTTCTGTTAGACTGTCTCTCTCACACACACACACACACACACACACACACACACACACACACACACACACACACACACACACACACTGTTAGACTGTCTCACACATGAATTATGTTGAATATCTGTCAGCTGGTAAATTTAACTACACAATTAGATAATACCAGTTTAGCTCCACCAGTGACCAAGCAATGCTTCATTGTGTTCAGTGTGTGTGTAAAAGAGCATTAGCAGTTACACACACACACTTCAGAGAACATGATCAGCTCAGAGTGTCCGGATCAGTTCTGGTCCCACATGTGTGTAAATGTCACTGGTAGTCTCTGTATGAAGAGTTATTGGGTATAATATCTCACAGTTTACTTTATTTTGCTCTCCTCACTTACATAATGAACTATAGTGTCCTGCACACTCTAGTGAAAAAAATATAATAAACTATATCTGGTGTCTGGATGATGTTGGTTTGACTGTGTGTCTCAGGTAGGGTTGCCACCTTTAGTGTGGCAAAATAATACCACTTTGCCACTTTTTGTGTGCTTTGCGTTGTTTATGATTTTGAGGATGAATTTTGTCCTTGATGTAATTTGATTCTAATCATAATGTAACATTATTGAAAAACTGATTTTTGTCAGTACAAAAAATTTCTCAACTTTGACAAAGTAATTTTTATTGTTATAATTGTGATTTCATAATATGTAGATATGAATCCAACTAAAAACTAGTGAAAATATGTATTTTAGTCAAATAGCAAATGGTGTAGCTCTGCAGCCATCTAAAGTGATGATTTCTTTACTTTTAAAACGGCATTTTCCAAAAGATGGGCAAAAATCTTACACTAAACCATGTCAAATTATCCATATCCATGAACGTTAGAAATGTGGGTCTTTTATAAAGTGCATTTAACTTTTTTTTTTTTTTTTACTGTTTTTGTATAAAAAAAGATGTATTTATTTATTTATATAACCTAAATTAAAAAATATATAATAAATCCTCCTAAAACATAAATCCTAAAAAAAACTATTATGTTGTTTCAAAATTACATTTTGTTGAAACAACACAAGTGTGACTTTCCCCCCCCCAAACTAACAAAAAAAAAAACAGATATTATTCTAATTTATTTAAAAAATTTTGTAGATCTAGAAAGTGTTGTCAACCGTGCAAAGTCTCACGCCATTTGGACAAAGATAATTTTTTATTTATTTCAGCAAACGTCATTTGGGGTCAGAGACCCGAACAGCGCACGAGGGGTTAAACACGTGCCGGTTTACAGCGCATGTTCACGAGACTCAGTCGCTATAGAAACAAAGACGCTAAAATGCAATCACGCAATGAGCTTCTCTACTACGAAATTGATTTCTTTATATTTGCTATTAGTATTATCCATACTGCAAAATCCTTATGTTTTTATTCAACTATATGTGGGCCTAATGTAAAATACGGGACAAATCGCGTCCCTTATTGATTTGATATACGGGACGCCTCATCTTACTTGTAAATACGGGATGATTGCGTATTTTAATGGACGGGTGGCAACCCTAGCTTCAGTATGAGATCTGCTTTAGAGATCCACGGCTTTGTGTTGTTTGTGTTGTTTGAACTGGGGTTTGAACTTAACCCACACATAGTGTTTTGTTAGAGCGCTGCTTCATTCGTGGCTTTGCAGAATTAAAAAGACAGTTTGGAACATTAAAGACGTTGTTGACATATACTGTACACAGTCACGCTCTCATTACGGCTCTATGTTCCTCTAAATGGCCCACTGTGAAGTTACAGAGGACTAGTGCACACATTGACCCGGTGCCTTTAACTCTGGCTCCACTAGCCTTGACTGATTGAAAGCAGACCAGATTTGTTAGCTCAAATAAAACTAAATGTTGTTAAAGTCCAAATTTAAAGACGAAATTGACTTTGAACTATTGGCTATTCCATACAGAGAATGTTAGCAACTACCAATTTCAGAAAACTCGTAATCTAGTTTGTATTCTGATAAAATACAATCCAGGATCATTGGAAAAACGCACCTGTGGTGACAAAATCATATTCACTTTCAAAATGAAATGGTGATTCACTCGGAAATATGACTTTATGGAAATAATGTAAAATGTATTTTTTTGTATTATGTCATTTCTGAATGGTCAAAACGTCGTTTTTTTAATGCTCTAGAAACGTTTTTTTCTTGGTTGTGCGAATGTTAAGGGAACTTTTGAATGTTCTGTAACAAGTGGTAACATTTAAAAAGGTTCCATGAATGATGTAATGATGTTTAGAGAAGATTATTAAAGACCAGGCCACTGTGAATGAGCTTTCTGTTAACGGTACTGGAACGTTAACGTTCATTGACGGAACCGAGAAAGTCCATGCGGATTCCTAGGCCCCCTGAAATCAAAATGTACGTTTTTTAGCCTTTAGTATGAATATGTCAGCCTTATGTTTATGAATAAGCTCCAAAACAATGACAAAATTCACATTTAGGAGATATAAGCATTCAAAAATTAGTCTCTCACTTCCGCTAAAATGGATCAGGGATTTTTATGACATCATCACATCTTCTGTCCAATCAAATGCTCTCTAGAACCTAATGCTCCGCCCCCTACACTGTAAAAAAAATCTGTTAAATTTACGGTAAAATACTGTAGTTGCCAGAAATGTACCGTACAAAATACAGTAGCAACATTTTAAGTTTACAGACTTAACTTCAAATTTACAGTAATAAACCGTATTTCATTATCTGATATAATGTTAATTTACCGACCTATTGAAGTGTTAATATCTGTTTTGTACCATAGTAATACACTGATAATCACCAATCACAGCAGTGATAAGAGTCACATGATCAACCAAATTCCAAAAAATTTATATTAATATAGAAGCTGCACAGTGTCATTCACACAAACACTAAACACCATCATGGTAACACATGACATTTAAGAAATGCAATAAACATTAATTTAACAACATTAAATATAAAATAAAACCCTAGTGTACATAATTGATAAAAAAAACTAAGAACACTTTGAAGAAACAGTAATTCCAACAAAAATACATCAAATGTGAAGTGTCACGCAGGGAATTATGGGAATGTCAATTTACGATTTTTCACTGTAAATTATACAATGAGTTGTTCTTTTTCACTTTCAAAAACTGTAAATTTAACGGTATTTTACTGTAAAATTTAATTAAAAGTACCATTAGATCGATCACAGTTATTTACCGTATATAGTGAGGAAACTTTCTGTTGACCAATTAACAGTTTTTCACTGTAGCATTTTTACAGTATTTTACCGTTAAAATCACGATCATTTACATCTATACACACCACCTGGCCAAAGCGACCGTTGACACGTCACAGAGCATTATGGGTTAGAACAGGGGTCGGCAAGTAACTTTGGCCGCGGGCCAATATTTTGTTTATCCAGTAGATGGCGGGCCAGCTACATGGAATAGGCCTATTCGTTACGGTGAAATCACAAAATATAATGCACACAAACGTGTCCCTACTACTTATATACAACCACTGATGAGCATAATCGGTTTTGATGAAGAAGAAAAAAAGAAAAGAAAAAAACTATACAAATGCAGATTAGAACCCAGAACCTTTCACACACTTCACGAAAGTTCTACCACGGGACCATTTAAGCACACGAGAAGATGCCGCGGATACATCTTACTAAAGATAAATTAAACCCCATGTAGCCTACTATTTAAATCGATTGTTGGACATGTTATTGTACATATATCTGATTTAGCATTGTATTACCAATGGACTGTACCAATACAGTCCAACTTTTGAACTTTATTCCTTTTTTTAAAGTATTATTTATTCGGGACGTACATAGGCTACACACCTAAGGTTAAAAGGAGGTCTGTGCGGGACTGTTTTTTTCCGTACCGCTCCCACAAGGTTCTATTCAGCAACCGCTTAAAATACACTCAGTGTTCACCTGCTTTAAAAATTTAGATCTCGTTTTCAGAATCTCAAATCTCAAAAACAAGTCGTTTTTCATTTTTGGTTTTAATTTGAAAAATAAAAAACGATTGAACGAATGATACACGGCAGTGATGCGCGGGTCAATGTATAAACAACCCGCACCCGACCGACGGTTTCAACTAACCCGCCCGCAACTCGCACCGCAAACAAAAGAAAGAAAATATTGTACCCGACCCGCTTCCTGGCCCGCATATTGGGCCATAGACGTAGGAACTAGGGGTGCGCATTTTTCTGAATGCTGTGTTTTGTAATAAAGGCTTGATTTATTCATTTATTTCGTTTCATTTTCTTAACAATTAAGATGCTGCATGTGTTTATCCAGTCTAATCGAAGTGTGCGTCTCTCCTCCGAATTTCCCAACAAAAATCCCCCCCGCCCCCTCTCAGAAAATACATAAAACTGACATTACTGAGCTATATGCGTTTAAAAGTAGCCTATTAAAATGGCACAATGGCATTGCTCAGTTCAACGTTTTGGGAAATCGGGCATTTTGTCCCGCTTCAGCTCTTATTCAAAAGTTAATAACGCGCTCAACATTTAAATAAGGATTTCCCACTTTCATCTCTGCAGACTGAGCTCGTGCGTCATCCTCGCGCCATGTTATTCAGCCAATAATGTATTTCATAGAACATTATGTCTAGTACTATATAAATTACAAAGGTTTGATTGGCATCTTTATTTCAAACGACCCGACCGACCGCGACCCGAATATCATAAAAAATATTTTTGGTTGACTCGTAACCGCGGGTGACCGCAGGCAGTCGCTCATTTTGGATCAACCCGCGCATCACTGATACACTGTGCCTATTTGTAAACCGTTATAGTAAAAAAAAAAACGGACTTCCAAAATAATCCGGCGGGCCAGAAAATATTGCTGGCGGGCCAGTTTTGGCCCGCGGGCCGCCTGTTGCCGACCCCTGGGTTAGAACGTCACAAAGCATTATGGGTCAGAGATGTGTGTTCGGTTGCTCAAACGCTCGAAGGTTTATCCCGTTTTCCAACCGTACGTTGGTTAAGAATGAAACGGCTAGAATTTATTCACATCTATTGAATCCCGCGTATCATCAGCGCTCGGGTTCGCTTCCATGGTGCTGTCAGTCTGTGAGGGAAACTAAACCCTATTGGCTATTTGAAAAAGGGGGAGGAGCCACTCAATATGTCCCGCCTTCACTTCCTGTTTCAGTGGAAATTACGTCAACGCATCAAAGCTGCAATGCACTTCAGTGGGCCTTTAAAAAGACTGGATTTCGCCCACAAAAATTGGTCAAAACAATGCTAAACGTCTCCAACGCCTCTCCTACAGCGCTCTGCAATCCGTCAGTCATTCACATGCAGAGCCGCAGATGATGGCGGAGAGCGTGGTTTGAGTCATGCTCCATTTAGCCACGGCTTACTCAGACTCTACGGCTTCACTAGCGCTTTGTCTCGCGTCTTTGTGCTTCTTTGTGTCTGACTCCAGGCAGGGAGTCGCCGGTACAGCACACAAAAGCCCTCAGGATTACAGCAACCAATGGAAGAAGTCAAGGAGAATTTGCTAAAACATCAATGGTTTCTTCTGCCGAAAATTAGGTTCATTTGTAATGCAGTTGGCACTCAACTTTATCTCCCATTGAGAAGAAGTTTTAGTTCTGCTTGAGCTAGCCCAGACAGCACAGCGCTGAACGCTAATGATGTCTTGAAGGAGACAGTGGAGATTTCAGCGTAAAGCCGTCCCTGAACCGGCTCTCGTGTTGAGTTTTGATGTTTCCACAGGGCCATTTGTCACAATATAGATCGCATATCAAAGCAGCTCATAGAATAATTGTGTTTTAAAGCTTTCCGTATCATATTCAGCACTGGATCGCGCACATGGCTGCGTTTAATCAGGCTCTACATCATATATATGATGCCATATTTCATTTCCAGAGAGACTCGTCATACACAGGGTGGTTTGAAATGGTCCAAAGCCAATTTTATATTAAATACGTTTTGATCGCCCATGTGTTCCTTCTGGGTGTTGCTTTTTCTTCTCATGCTACATAGTGGGACTATTCATGCAGTTTTATCTTAAACGCTTCCTGTCTGTAATCTGACAGCTCACCCTCTGAAATACACTCGAGTACCTGAAAGGACCTTTTGTGCAACGTTGGCCAACCAAAAACTACATTCAGACTTTTTCTCACCCCGGCAATTAAAGCGAAGCTGCCAGCAGCGGTCCCGCTGTACATCACACCTCGGTCCTGGTGTTCGTGAAGAATAAAGAGGCGGCCATTGTTACTCGAGCCAAGTCCATGCTTTAGTCCTTTCTGGCGCTGTGCATCTGACGCTCTTATATATATATATATTGCTATAGCAAATCATTTGCAATAAGTCTTTGAAGTCATATGATTTCGCTATACTAATACAGCATTGCTCGAGTTCTCTGTTTTTAATTTAAGCTGGGCAACGATTAATCGCATCCAAAATAAAAGTTTGTGTTTACATACGTGTGTGTGCTGTGTATAATTATTTTATATATATATATAAATACACACATGTGCATGAAGGCTATATATGTTTAAAAATATTTGCATGTATATATTTTTATACATAATTTATATTATGTATATAAATATTTTATATTTAAATAAATAAATAAAAAATGCATGTGTGTGTATTAATATATACAAAATAATTATGCACAGCACACACACGTATATTATGTAAACACAAACTTTTATTTTGGATGCGATTAATCAGCACTAGAAAAACTCTCAAATATGGTTCCTATTTTTTAATCCTATAATAATTTTCAATATTATTTTTCCTTTACACTTTAAACTTTTCCTTTAAACTTATTCAACAACCAAAGTTATTATAACATGTTAAGAAGTTGTTGGTATATGTTATGACAATAAAGCTATTTTAAATAACATTTTAAAATTGTTTTATGCATGCAGAACTCATATTAATTGAGAGGCTACACTGAGGCTATGTGTACACGGACACCATCTGAAGAGAAAACGCAAAAGTGGCGTTGCGTTATCACTTTATTCTGCGTTTAGACGAGCGTTATTGGGGGGAAATCTGTGTGCATATGGTGACGCAAAAGTGTGTGAGATTGGATGTAGTGTGCACTCCAGACGGCTAGGTGGCGATGTGGAGCACTGACAGTGAGAGAGACGCTGACACAGTTTGTCATGTTTAATACGGTAAAGCTGCTGCTTTAACCCTCGCTGCTCTTCACGCGTACGCGACGCCTTCACGGTCTAGCAGACTTTTGCGTTTTTACCCTTTAGACGGGAACGCGACAGTGGAGCATTTTTAAGATTTCCACTCTGGAGGGGGGTTTTACTTTTTTGCGTTTTTAAGCCCCAAAAACGCCGTCGCCGTGTAAACGAAAGGCACATCCGATAAAATATTTTTACGTTTTCACCCGCGAGCGTTCTCGTGTAAACAGGGCCTGAATATTTGTAATTTTTCTAATTAAGTTTGCATGACTGGACTTTTAGGGTACGTTTAGACAACGATGTACTAAAAACGTTTTTCCTTTGCGTTTTTCGCGTACAGACGAAAACGATCCCCTTTCACACAGATCCATGAAAACGATTAAAAACGCAGTTTTCTGCTGCCAGGCCACTAGATGGCGATGTCACTTTTTGAAGAACACATAATTGACTGAACACATAATTGACTGAACACATAATGCGCATGATGTCACAGTTTTCACAAATTCATGTTTTTGTAGTTTACACGGAGACAATAACGATATCATGTTCAAAAGTTTGCATTTTTTGGCCCCAAAAACGCCTTTGTTGTGTAAATGAATGGCCTAAATACATAAGTTTTACATTTTTATTTGAAAACTGTCTTGTAAACGGCCCCTTGGAAGGGTTGTGTGTGTGATTTATACTAATGGACTATTTTGAAATATTTTTTCATACGAATGGTTTAGCGGCTGTTTACATAACACCGTTTTCAACTAAAAAACGTGAAACGTTTTTATGTGCTTTGGCCATTCATTTACATGACAACGGCGTTTTGAGCACCTGAAAACGCAAACTTTTAAAAAGCGCACATTTTTTAAACGCTCTCCATGTATACAACAGCGTATTACATGTTCAATCTATAGTGTTTCATCGCCATCTACTGGCATGGCAGCAGAATACAGCACTTTTAGTCGTTTTCGCGGATCCGTGTGAATGGGGATCGCTCTGACAATTATGTCGTCTGTACACGGAAAACTGTACACGTCTGTTTTCTTCTTAGGCCCCATCCACACACTACTGCGTTTTCATTTAGAAACGGAGAAATTTTGCTACGTTTGCACTTCCCGTCAACGGCAAAAACGAAGACCTAAAACGGAGAAGTTTAGAAACGCTGCCGACCCCGTTTTGCGTTTTGAATCTCCGGAGGGCGTTTTAGTGAAGACGGTCAAAACGGAGGACAAAACGCAGAGGCTCACGCTCGGCTCTATGATTGGGTGTCATCAGTCATGGCGTATCCTTCCCTGATTCGTCAGACACCCATCACATGACCCGTTTTCAGTCGTTTTAATGTGGACGGAGATCAATTCTAATACGCAGCTAAAGCGCTGGTGTGGACGGAGATCGTATTCGTTTTAATTCTCCGTTTCTAAACTAAAACGCAGTAGTGTGGATGAGGCCTTAGTTATCTCTGCGTATTAAACTGGAATATGAGAAAATATTGTACAAATTATCTAAAGACATCACTCATACATTCATATAGATTTTGACCTAAAATCCTGGAGTTGAAACCAAAGTGCATGCCCATGTAACCTGTCCAGCAGTAACGGCATCAGATGCAGGTGTGGCCGGCACGTCATCCTCGGGCTTCTGTCAGCTCTGCTGGAGGTTAAACAGCTGCGCTCCTGCCTCGCCTGTGGGTGTGTGTGAAGTGACGAGCGGACGCTGAAGGTTAGCGCTGCTCTGAATGAAGTGTGAAGCCTTTAGTTGCAGAGCGTTCATCTGCAGACAAAACAAACATGCCAGAACCTCCGCTCTTCATGTGTGCATTCACACTTCAGACTCAATGGTTGCTAAATGACAACTTTTGGTGGCTTTACGGCACAATTGCATGATCTTGATATGAACAGACTGCAAAAAACGCTTTTCTTACTTAGTAATCTTGTCTTGTTTCCAGTCCAAATATCCAAAAATTCTTAAATCAAGATGCATTTATGAGTAAAATGCTATAAGATATTATGTCTTGTTTTATTGGGGGGAAAAATCAAAATGAAGTGAGTTTTTGACAAAACAAGCAAAATTATCTGCCAATGGGGATTCATGAATTCAAATGGAAACAAGATTATTTTTAATCAGTCTTGTTTTCCAGTAAAATATGCAAACAATTAATTTGCATGAGATATTGAGGGTTGAGGCAGATAATGTATGTTTATAATATCATTATTGATTTATTTTAATTAGCTGTTGGCACAACCACATATGCATATTCCTTTGAGTTCCTTTGATTTAATTTGTCCATCGTTTAATGTGAATGAATCCGTTATCATCATCCAGCGTTTCCAATCTACTCACGCTCCCATTATGGTTTCTTATAAATGCAATGACTCCGGTTATTCAATGAGCCTTTTTTTTTTTTTTTTTGCATCGTTCTGAGTCATAAACACTATGAGACGAAATATGAAAAGCAAAATGGGTCCTGCATTCGCCTTCCAGCGAACGCCTGGCGAAAGAAGTCATGTTGACAGATATGTTATTTGTGGCAACACAGTAAAGAGAGTTTACTTTATTTTTCAGAAAGCAGTCAGATGAAAGTTATCCAGCACACCATGATCAATCTGAACCATCAGTACAGATGGAGCCGCTGTTACCTGACCCAGTACTGGTTAAATATTAAACGAGGCTTATAAAACATTTTAATAGGCTGTAGACGTAAGCATATTAGATTTATGTTGATTTAACATAATGTACGATGATGGACAATAAAACTACACATGCCTAGTTCATCTTCTCTCACGAAAACACCAATATATAGAGGTTACAGAACTTTAATTTGACCTTTTGTCAAAATATAGACATATTAAATACATATTATATAGAACTTTACAAGGCTGATATTATTCAGTGTAGATATTACATAGGTGTACATATTAGACGCTGAAACGTACAGAGAGTCTCAAAAACAAATGACAACTTTAGAGAGGTAGAAATATTTATGTTCCTTTTTTCCAATTTAGAAGTGAAATCCAAATGAGTAATTCTCACTTTTTATAGAAGTTCATTCTCGTGTTACGCATCACGTTTGAGCTTCTCAAGAACCAATGAGGGTCATTCTCGTGTTACGCAACACGTTTGAGCTTCTCAAGAACCAATGAGGTTCATTCTCGTGTTACTCAGCACGTTTGAGCTTCTCAAGAACCAATGAGGTTCATTCCCGTGTTACGCATCACGTTTGAGCTTCTCAAGAACCAATGAGGTTCATTCTCGTGTTACGCATCACGTTTGAGCTTCTCAAGAACCAATGAGGTTCATTCTCGTGTTACTCAGCACGTTTGAGCTTCTCAAGAACCAATGAGGTTCATTCCCGTGTTACGCATCACGTTTGAGCTTCTCAAGAACCAATGAGGTTCATTCTCGTGTTACGCATCACGTTTGAGCTTCTCAAGAACCAATGAGGTTCATTCCCGTGTTACGCATCACGTTTGAGCTTCTCAAGAACCAATGAGGATCATTCCCGTGTTACGCAACACGTTTGAGCTTCTCAAGAACCAATGAGGTTCATTCCCGTGTTACGCATCACGTTTGAGCTTCTCAAGAACCAATGAGGTTCATTCTCGTGTTACTCAGCACGTTTGAGCTTCTCAAGAACCAATGAGGTTCATTCCCGTGTTACTCATCCCGTTTGAGCTTCTCAAGAACCAATGAGGTTCATTCTCGTGTTACTCAGCACGTTTGAGCTTCTCAAGAACCAATGAGGTTCATTCCCGTGTTACGCATCACGTTTGAGCTTCTCAAGAACCAATGAGGATCATTCCCGTGTTACGCATCCCGTTTGAGCTTCTCAAGAACCAATGAGGTTCATTCTCGTGTTACGCATCACGTTTGAGCTTCTCAAGAACCAATGAGGATCATTCCCGTGTTACGCATCACGTTTGAGCTTCTCAAGAACCAATGAGGATCATTCCCGTGTTACGCATCCCGTTTGAGCTTCTCAAGAACCAATGAGGTTCATTCTCGTGTTACGCATCACGTTTGAGCTTCTCAAGAACCAATGAGGTTCATTCCCGTGTTACGCATCACGTTTGAGCTTCTCAAGAACCAATGAGGATCATTCCCGTGTTACGCATCCCGTTTGAGCTTCTCAAGAACCAATGAGGTTCATTCTCGTGTTACGCATCACGTTTGAGCTTCTCAAGAACCAATGAGGTTCATTCTCGTGTTACGCATCACGTTTGAGCTTCTCAAGAACCAATGAGGTTCATTCCCGTGTTACTCATCCCGTTTGAGCTTCTCAAGAACCAATGAGGTTCATTCTCGTGTTACGCATCACGTTTGAGCTTCTCAAGAACCAATGAGGTTCATTCCTGTGTTACGCATCACGTTTGAGCTTCTCAAGAACCAATGAGGTTCATTCCCGTGTTACGCATCACGTTTGAGCTTCTCAAGAACCAATGAGGATCATTCCCGTGTTACTCATCCCGTTTGAGCTTCCCAAGAACCAATGAGGTTCATTCTCGTGTTACTCATCCCGTTTGAGCTTCTCAAGAACCAATGAGGATCATTCTCGTGTTACTCATCCCGTTTGAGCTTCTCAAGAACCAATGAGGTTCATTCCCGTGTTACTCATCCCGTTTGAGCTTCTCAAGAACCAATGAGGTTCATTCTCGTGTTACTCAGCACGTTTGAGCTTCTCAAGAACCAATGAGGTTCATTCTCGTGTTACTCAGCACGTTTGAGCTTCTCAAGAACCAATGAGGTTCATTCCCGTGTTACGCATCACGTTTGAGCTTCTCAAGAACCAATGAGGTTCATTCTCGTGTTACGCATCACGTTTGAGCTTCTCAAGAACCAATGAGGTTCATTCTCGTGTTACTCAGCACGTTTGAGCTTCTCAAGAACCAATGAGGTTCATTCCCGTGTTACTCAGCACGTTTGAGCTTCTCAAGAACCAATGAGGTTCATTCCCGTGTTACGCATCACGTTTGAGCTTCTCAAGAACCAATGAGGATCATTCCCGTGTTACGCAACACGTTTGAGCTTCTCAAGAACCAATGAGGTTCATTCCCGTGTTACGCATCACGTTTGAGCTTCTCAAGAACCAATGAGGTTCATTCTCGTGTTACTCAGCACGTTTGAGCTTCTCAAGAACCAATGAGGTTCATTCCCGTGTTACTCATCCCGTTTGAGCTTCTCAAGAACCAATGAGGTTCATTCTCGTGTTACTCAGCACGTTTGAGCTTCTCAAGAACCAATGAGGTTCATTCCCGTGTTACGCATCACGTTTGAGCTTCTCAAGAACCAATGAGGATCATTCCCGTGTTACGCAACACGTTTGAGCTTCTCAAGAACCAATGAGGTTCATTCCCGTGTTACGCATCCCGTTTGAGCTTCTCAAGAACCAATGAGGTTCATTCCCGTGTTACGCATCACGTTTGAGCTTCTCAAGAACCAATGAGGTTCATTCTCGTGTTACGCATCACGTTTGAGCTTCTCAAGAACCAATGAGGTTCATTCCCGTGTTACGCATCCCGTTTGAGCTTCTCAAGAACCAATGAGGTTCATTCCCGTGTTACTCATCCCGTTTGAGCTTCTCAAGAACCAATGAGGTTCATTCTCGTGTTACGCATCACGTTTGAGCTTCTCAAGAACCAATGAGGTTCATTCCTGTGTTACGCATCACGTTTGAGCTTCTCAAGAACCAATGAGGTTCATTCCCGTGTTACGCATCACGTTTGAGCTTCTCAAGAACCAATGAGGATCATTCCCGTGTTACTCATCCCGTTTGAGCTTCCCAAGAACCAATGAGGTTCATTCTCGTGTTACTCATCCCGTTTGAGCTTCTCAAGAACCAATGAGGATCATTCTCGTGTTACTCATCCCGTTTGAGCTTCTCAAGAACCAATGAGGTTCATTCCCGTGTTACTCATCCCGTTTGAGCTTCTCAAGAACCAATGAGGTTCATTCTCGTGTTACTCATCCCGTTTGAGCTTCTCAAGAACCAATGAGGTTCATTCCCGTGTTACTCATCCCGTTTGAGCTTCTCAAGAACCAATGAGGTTCATTCTCGTGTTACGCATCACGTTTGAGCTTCTCAAGAACCAATGAGGTTCATTCCCGTGTTACGCATCCCGTTTGAGCTTCCCAAGAACCAATGAGGTTCATTCTCGTGTTACTCATCCCGTTTGAGCTTCTCAAGAACCAATGAGGATCATTCCCGTGTTACTCATCCCGTTTGAGCTTCTCAAGAACCAATGAGGATCATTCCCGTGTTACTCATCCCGTTTGAGCTTCTCAAGAACCAATGAGGTTCATTCTCGTGTTACGCATCACGTTTGAGCTTCTCAAGAACCAATGAGGTTCATTCTCGTGTTACTCATCCCGTTTGAGCTTCCCAAGAACCAATGAGGTTCATTCTCGTGTTACTCATCCCGTTTGAGCTTCTCAAGAACCAATGAGGTTCATTCCCGTGTTACTCATCCCGTTTGAGCTTCTCAAGAACCAATGAGGATCATTCCCGTGTTACTCATCCCGTTTGAGCTTCTCAAGAACCAATGAGGATCATTCCCGTGTTACTCATCCCGTTTGAGCTTCTCAAGAACCAATGAGGATCATTCCCGTGTTACTCATCCCGTTTGAGCTTCTCAAGAACCAATGAGGATCA
>NC_136899.1:26041319-26043819 GCF_949152265.1 Phoxinus phoxinus | reverse complement strand
CTCAACCCCGTCGAAGAGAAGAGGTCTGTGCAAACCTACGCCAGAAATACGCCTAAGCTTCACACAACTGCAGCGCTCATGCTAGTAGTTTATACGGCTAATGAGTGGCAGTTTTTGCAGCGCGGCAAAGGAAAATAAACCTGAGTTCGTTTGAGGGGCGGCGTGTTAGTGCTGGCAGAAAGCCCATCGTCTCGCTCTAAACACTCAGTGTGTCCCGAGATTACGCGTCCGGCACCGCGCGGCGCTGCCAATGTGAAGTTGCCATCTGGGAAGTGTTAATGGACAGCTAATCCCGCTAATACCATAAACTGAGACTCGGCAAAATAGTCATATTCAACATCCACACCATCAAACAATAAGGCAACGGCCGCTTATTCGGACGGTGTCTTGAAATCTAAAACTGACTAAATATTTAGTGCTCAAAATCCCCATCCTGAGCTCAAGAAACACGTCGAGCGGATGTTAGCTTTGAAAACAGCAAAACTGGCCAAACACAGCGTTCCTCAGAGCGGATAGTGTGTGTGTGTGTGTGTGTGTGTGTGTGTGTGTGTGTGTGTGTGTGTGTGTGTGTGTGTGTGTGTGTGTGTGTGTGTGTGTGTGTGTGTGTGTGTGTGTGTGTGTGTGTGTGTGTGTGTGTGTGTGTGTGTGTGTGTGTGTGTGTGTGTGTGTACAGTATCATACACTTCTGAGGGGAATGTGTAAGATGTATGCATGTATTCTTGCAAGGTCCAGTTTTGAGCCAATGCTCAGATTAATCTGGTCTTTTTTATCAAATTATGATCAAATTTCCCCCCAAAATATCACCATTCAAAAGATTTTGGGGTGTTTATGTTTTGAAAGGCGTCTCTTCTGCTCACCAAGGCTGTGTTTATTGGATCAAAAATACAGTAAAAACAGTGAAATATTATTATAATGTAAATCATCAGTTTTCTATGTGAATATACAGTAAAGTGTAATTTATTCCTGTGATCAAAGCTGAGTTTATCATCATTACTCCAGTCTTCAGTGTCACATGATCCTCCAGAAATCAGTGTAATATGATGATCAAGAAACATTTCTCATTATTATCAATGTTGAAAACAGTTCATATTTTTGTGGATTATTTTCGATGAATAGAAAGAATAGAAAAGAACAGCATTTATTTGAAATATAATATTTTGTAACATTATAAATGTATTTACTGTCTCTTTTGATCAATGTAATGGATCTTTGCTGAATATAAGTATTATTTCTTTTAAAAAAAACTTAATTATTATTGGAAATAATTTCACAATGCATAAAATCTATTATCCTAAAACAGGGTTTTCCTCGATTTGAGAGTGAAATGTGACTTATTCATATTTTGTGAGCTTCATCAAGTCATTTCGAGTTGTTAAAAATGATCATAAACGTAAAATATTCTTATCATAGAATCATCTTTCGCTCTGAAAAGCCGTGTTGAATCGCTCTGGTTTGTCTTGCGGTCAGGTTTAGTCCAGAGAGGACCGAGAAGAGGTCGCCCTTCACAGTTAAAACATCTTTCATTCCCAGATTCGGGAAAGCCAGGATGTGGCTTCAAATGAGACAAACCGAAGCAAATCGTCCTTCCCTGCAGCTCGCTTGGCTTTAGCATCGCACAGTCCGGCTGGAGAAGCACACGTCCTCAAACACACCGAATGCATGTGCCGTTAAAGCTCCTCCGAGGAGCGAGAAGCTCATGTCGCTGACACTGATGAAGAGAGACGTCTCTTTTAATTAAGACTAATTCAGTTCTCCTCCACCAGGGCAGATCCTCACGGGTAATAAAGCAGGCGTCTCCCAGCTCTCCTTAAAGGATTAGTTCACTTTTAAAAAAACTTTTGCTGATAATTTACTCTCCCCGATGTCATCAAGATGTCCATGTCTTTCTTTCTTCAGTGGAAAAGAAATGAAGGTTTTTGATGAACACATTTCTCCATATAATGGACGTCAATGGGCCCCAAACGGGTCAAGGTCCAGATGACGGTGTCAGCGCCGCTTCAACGGGCTTTAAACGACACCAGACGATGAATACGGGTCTTATCTAGCGAAACCATCGGCATTTCACAAATAAATAAAAAAGTTTAAGTTTTATAAGCACAAGCGCTCGCCTTGCTCTGTTCTGTGACACGCGTTCGTGACGTTACGTAATACACAATTACGTTGTAAAGGTCACGCTTCTGTGAAAAGTAAAAAAAAAAATTTCCTGACTAAAATTTTCTTTTAGGCTTTTTAATATTCCAACCCCCAGGATACACACACGAGATGGGCATCATGTTAATCTTCTCCTTTAGTCATTACCTGAAGGTTTGGCACGAGATGTCGGTCAACATTGCCTGTAGGAACCTCGTCGTGACACGCTTTCTTTCTGTGTGTAAATATTATAAATTGCCATAAGAGATTTAATAGGTATATCGTTTAGAAAAGTGGTTGGGTATGTTGATATAAATTTTGGGGGGATAGTTATACCACACAAAAATGAACGAATTTGCATTAGATATCA
>NC_136899.1:26003819-26038819 GCF_949152265.1 Phoxinus phoxinus | reverse complement strand
ATAAACCACATTTAGGTTGTAATACCAGTGTAATACACATGTCATTATACACATTTGTGTCCTCATAAATCACACACACACACACACACACACACACACACACACACACACACACACACACACACACACACACACACACACACACACACACACACACACACACACACACACTGCAGTTGAAGGCTGTGTGTATCGAGTGATTAATCACAGATTCGGCTGATCGTCCTGATTCGTCGCTCCTGACATCATCAGTGTGTGTGTGTGACGTGTGATCCTCCCGAGCGAGTCCCGGTCGTTAGGTTATTACGGTGTGTGTGTGTGTGTGTGTGTGTGCTGACTCCCTCACACTGCTGTGTGTTCTGGCCCAGCTCTATCTGCAGCTCTCCGGCTTCACGAGGCTGCGGGGGGGAGAGTGGGAGCAGGAGGAATTCAGGCGCTTCTCCTTCCCAGCATTCCTCAGTGTGTCACCAGTTCACCAGTTCACCAGTTCACCAGTTCACCAGTTCAGCTTCACCTCGTCAGACTCTCCCGCTCCGCACTCCACCGGCTCCATTAATCCTCCTTCTGCTTTAAACACACGCGGCTCCTGTGACAAAACAACAGGAATACAATTAAATTAAATCGGCAGCAGGAACTGGTGTGTGTGTGTGTGTGTGTGTGTGTGTGTGTGTGTGTGTGTGTGTGTGTGTGTGTGTGTGTTACTTTCCTACTACTTTCTTATGCATATTAATCTATATTAATAATAATATTGCAATTTACAATTTATTCAATTGTACATGTTCTCAAAATTGTATTACTTTAATAACACAGTGCAACTTTATTCTTAAAACTCTCTGAATTTTGTACAGCAATCATAGTTAATTTAAACTAAAACTTAAACCATAAACTTATTTAATTTAATTTAGTTTAACTTGATACTAAAACTAATACTGAAAACAATTTTTTTTAAATAAATATATATACAAAAATATGGACATAATGTCACATTGTGAAAAACACAACAACATTACTAAAACTTTAACTGAAATTAAAATAAAAACTGAAAATATAAAAATAAAAACTGATTCAAAATAATAACAAAAACTATAATCTCTTACTATAATGAGATTCTTCTCAAAAATATTATGACTTTATTCTTGAAATCATAGATCTGGCTCTAAAATGCATAATGTATTGCATTAAAAGTGTCACTGAGTTTGGCCGTGCAGAACTGTACTGATAAAAGACGCTCGAGCCGTCACTTCCCCACATCTGGAGCTGATTTATACACAGCTGTTTACTGGGAACCGCAGATATCTGATGCACACGGCTGCGGGTCAAAGGTCAAAGGTGAAGAGGTCAAGAGGTCGTCCTGCCCGCGGCTCAACACACTCAGACATTTCCCGTCTGTGAAGCGACTTCGTGTCAGCGCCTGGTTTTTACCCCATTGCTCATTTCCGGCATGATATTTATAGATATATCTTCATGTCTGTCAGTGGACAGGCTTACCGTATTTACATGTACGTGTTTACATGAAGTGTTCTGAGGAAACAAGGGTTTTTGCACAACCTGATCCCAAGTTACTTACAGTTGACTCATTAACACAGAATTTATAAGCAGAACGGCACTACCGGTCAGAAGTCGCTTGCATTTATTTGATAGAAAATGCAGTAAGAAAGTGAAATATTATTATAATGTAAAACAGCTGTTTTCTATGTGAATATAAGCAGAATGGTTATATAACTTTTGTAACATTAAATGTCTTTACTGTCACTTTTGATCAATTTAATGAATAAAAGTATTAATTTTTTATTTTTTATATATATATATATATAGATAACGCAGTTTCTGCACTAATGTCAGACTTGCCATTTAAATGAGTCATTAATAATTTTATCGTTTGGTTTGAGTCTAAATACTCAAATTAAATAAATGATTAATTGGATTATACAAAACTAGATATTGCCACATGGTTATTTAATATAAATTGATTTATTATTTCATAATTGATAAATATATAATAAATATATCCATTTTCATTGAAAAAATAACTATAGTGATTTGTGATATAGTGATATAAAATTACTCTCAGATTTTGGTCATTTTACACAGATAGTGTTTTTCGTAAAATGACACAGTTTGCATTTTTCCTTGTTGTGTTGAAATAGTTTACTCTCACACAAAATGACTATTTAGATGTATTTTGAGTTATTTAGAAACCCTTTATTGCATCATATACTCCTCAAAGTTCATCAGATCTTATTTCTCAGCTTTAGATTTACAGTAAGGAACCGGCGGTTGTGTGTGTGAGGCTCACAGTAATGCGGTAACGGCTGTTGTGTGTGTGAGGCTCACAGTAATGCGGTAACGGCTGTTGTGTGTGAGAGGCTCACAGTAATGCGGTAACGGCTGTTGTGTGTGTGTGAGGCTCACAGTAATGCGGTAACGGCTGTTGTGTGTGTGTGAGGCTCACAGTAATGCGGTAACGGCTGTTGTGTGTGTGAGGCTCACAGTAATGCGGTAACGGCTGTTGTGTGTGTGAGGCTCACAGTAATGCGGTAACGGCTGTTGTGTGTGTGGGGCTCACAGTAATGCGGTAACGGCGGTTGTGTGTGTGAGGCTCACAGTAATGCGGCAACGGCTGTTGTGTGTGTGTGAGGCTCACAGTAATGCGGTAACGGCTGTTGTGTGTGAGAGGCTCACAGTAATGCGGTAACGGCTGTTGTGTGTGTGTGAGGCTCACAGTAATGCGGTAACGGCTGTTGTGTGTGTGTGAGGCTCACAGTAATGCGGTAACGGCTGTTGTGTGTGTGTGAGGCTCACAGTAATGCGGTAACGGCTGTTGTGTGTGTGAGGCTCACAGTAATGCGGTAACGGCTGTTGTGTGTGTGGGGCTCACAGTAATGCGGTAACGGCTGTTGTGTGTGTGTGAGGCTCACAGTAATGCGGTAACGGCTGTTGTGTGTGTGTGAGGCTCACAGTAATGCGGTAACGGCTGTTGTGTGTGTGAGGCTCACAGTAATGCGGTAATGGCTGTTGTGTGTGTGAGGCTCACAGTAATGCGGTAACGGCTGTTGTGTGTGTGAGGCTCACAGTAATGGGGTAACGGCTGTTGTGTGTGTGAGGCTCACAGTAATGTGGTAATGGCTGTTGTGTGTGTGAGGCTCACAGTAATGCGGTAACGGCTGTTGTGTGTGTGAGGCTCACAGTAATGCGGTAACGGCTGTTGTGTGTGTGAGGCTCACAGTAATGTGGTAATGGCTGTTGTGTGTGTGAGGCTCACAGTAATGTGGTAATGGCTGTTGTGTGTGTGAGGCTCACAGTAATGCGGTAACGGCTGTTGTGTGTGTGAGGCTCACAGTAATGGGGTAACGGCTGTTGTGTGTGTGAGGCTCACAGTAATGCGGTAATGGCTGTTGTGTGTGTGAGGCTCACAGTAATGCGGTAACGGCTGTTGTGTGTGTGAGGCTCACAGTAATGCGGTAACGGCTGTTGTGTGTGTGAGGCTCACAGTAATGCGGTAACGGCTGTTGTGTGTGTGTGAGGCTCACAGTAATGCGGTAACGGCTGTTGTGTGTGAGAGGCTCACAGTAATGCGGTAACGGCTGTTGTGTGTGTGTGAGGCTCACAGTAATGCGGTAACGGCTGTTGTGTGTGTGTGAGGCTCACAGTAATGCGGTAACGGCTGTTGTGTGTGTGAGGCTCACAGTAATGCGGTAACGGCTGTTGTGTGTGTGAGGCTCACAGTAATGCGCTAACGGCTGTTGTGTGTGTGTGAGGCTCACAGTAATGCGGTAACGGCTGTTGTGTGTGTGAGGCTCACAGTAATGCGGTAACGGCTGTTGTGTGTGTGAGGCTCACAGTAATGCGGTAACGGCTGTTGTGTGTGTGGGGCTCACAGTAATGCGGTAACGGCTGTTGTGTGTGTGTGAGGCTCACAGTAATGCGGTAACGGCTGTTGTGTGTGTGTGAGGCTCACAGTAATGCGGTAACGGCTGTTGTGTGTGTGTGAGGCTCACAGTAATGCGGTAACGGCTGTTGTGTGTGTGAGGCTCACAGTAATGCGGTAACGGCTGTTGTGTGTCTGATTCTCACAGTAATGCAGTAACGGCTGTTGTGTGTGTGAGGCTCACAGTAATGCGGTAACGGCTGTTGTGTGTGTGAGGCTCACAGTAATGTGGTAACGGCTGTTGTGTGTGTGAGGCTCACAGTAATGCGGTAACGGCTGTTGTGTGTCTGATTCTCACAGTAATGCGGTAACGGCTCTTGTGTGTGTGAGGCTCACAGTAATGCGGTAACGGCTGTTGTGTGTGTGTGAGGCTCACAGTAATGCGGTAACGGCTGTTGTGTGTGTGTGAGGCTCACAGTAATGCGGTAACGGCTGTTGTGTGTGAGAGGCTCACAGTAATGCGGTAACGGCTGTTGTGTGTGTGTGAGGCTCACAGTAATGCGGTAACGGCTGTTGTGTGTGTGAGGCTCACAGTAATGCGGTAACGGCTGTTGTGTGTGTGAGGCTCACAGTAATGCGGTAACGGCTGTTGTGTGTGTGAGGCTCACAGTAATGCGGTAACGGCTGTTGTGTGTGTGAGGCTCACAGTAATGCGGTAACGGCTGTTGTGTGTGTGAGGCTCACAGTAATGCGGTAACGGCTGTTGTGTGTGTGAGGCTCACAGTAATGCGGTAACGGCTGTTGTGTGTGTGAGGCTCACAGTAATGTGGTAACGGCTGTTGTGTGTGTGAGGCTCACAGTAATGCGGTAACGGCTGTTGTGTGTGTGAGGCTCACAGTAATGCGGTAACGGCTGTTGTGTGTGTGAGGCTCACAGTAATGCAGTAACGACTGTTGTGTGTGTGAGGCTCACAGTAATGCGGTAACGGCTGTTGTGTGTCTGATTCTCACAGTAATGCGGTAACGGCTGTTGTGTGTCTGAGGCTCACAGTAATGCCGTAACGGCTGTTGTGTGTGTGAGGCTCACAGTAATGCGGTAACGGCTGTTGTGTGTGTGTGAGGCTCACAGTAATGCGGTAACGGCTGTTGTGTGTGTGAGGCTCACAGTAATGCGGTAACGGCTGTTGTGTGTGTGAGGCTCACAGTAATGCAGTAACGACTGTTGTGTGTGTGAGGCTCACAGTAATGCGGTAACGGCTGTTGTGTGTCTGATTCTCACAGTAATGCGGTAACGGCTGTTGTGTGTCTGATTCTCACAGTAATGCGGTAACGGCTGTTGTGTGTGTGAGGCTCACAGTAATGCGGTAACGGCTGTTGTGTGTGTGTGAGGCTCACAGTAATGCGGTAACGGCTGTTGTGTGTGTGAGGCTCACAGTAATGCGGTAACGGCTGTTGTGTGTGTGAGGCTCACAGTAATGCGGTAACAGCTGTTGTGTGTGTGAGGCTCACAGTAATGTGGTAACGGCTGTTGTGTGTGTGAGGCTCACAGTAATGCGGTAACGGCTGTTGTGTGTGTGAGGCTCACAGTAATGCAGTAACGACTGTTGTGTGTGTGAGGCTCACAGTAATGTGGTAACGGCTGTTGTGTGTGTGAGGCTCACAGTAATGCGGTAACGGCTGTTGTGTGTGTGAGGCTCACAGTAATGCGGTAACGGCTGTTGTGTGTGTGAGGCTCACAGTAATGCGGTAACGGCTGTTGTGTGTGTGAGGCTCACAGTAATGCGGTAACGGCTGTTGTGTGTGTGAGGCTCACAGTAATGCGGTAACGGCTGTTGTGTGTGTGAGGCTCACAGTAATGCGGTAACAGCTGTTGTGTGTGTGAGGCTCACAGTAATGCGGTAACGGCTGTTGTGTGTCTGAGGCTCACAGTAATGCGGTAACGGCTGTTGTGTGTGTGAGGCTCACAGTAATGCGGTAACGGCTGTTGTGTGTGTGAGGCTCACAGTAATGCGGTAACGGCTGTTGTGTGTCTGAGGCTCACAGTAATGCGGTAACGGCTGTTGTGTGTGTGAAGCTCACAGTAATGCGGTAACGGCTGTTGTGTGTGTGTGTGTGGCTCACAGTAATGCGGTAACGGCTGTTGTGTGTGTGAGGCTCACAGTAATGCGGTAACGGCTGTTCGCTCTGTTTATGTGAGTCAAACCCTGCCAATGTTCCTCTGCCTCATTATAACCAGATGTTGCTATGAATCACACACCTTTACCTGTGCGTATCCGGGCCTGTTGTGTGTGTGAGGCTCACAGTAATGTGGTAACGGCTGTTGTGTGTGTGAGGCTCACAGTAATGCGGTAACGGCTGTTGTGTGTCTGATTCTCACAGTAATGCGGTAACGGCTGTTGTGTGTGTGAGGCTCACAGTAATGCGGTAACGGCTGTTGTGTGTGTGAGGCTCACAGTAATGCGGTAACGGCTGTTGTGTGTGTGAGGCTCACAGTAATGCGGTAACGGCTGTTGTGTGTGTGTGATGCTCACAGTAATGCGGTAACGGCTGTTGTGTGTGTGTGGCTCACAGTAATGCGGTAACGGCTGTTGTGTGTGTGAGGCTCACAGTAATGCGGTAACGGCTGTTGTGTGTGTGAGGCTCACAGTAATGCGGTAACGGCTGTTGTGTGTGTGTGGCTCACAGTAATGCGGTAACGGCTGTTGTGTGTGTGAGGCTCACAGTATTGCGGTAACGGCTGTTGTGTGTCTGAGGCTCACAGTAATGCGGTAACGGCTGTTGTGTGTGTGAGGCTCACAGTAATGCGGTAACGGCTGTTGTGTGTGTGAGGCTCACAGTAATGCGGTAACGGCTGTTGTGTGTCTGAGGCTCACAGTAATGCGGTAACGGTTGTTGTGTGTGTGAGGCTCACAGTAATGCGGTAACGGCTGTTGTGTGTGTGAGGCTCACAGTAATGCGGTAACGGCTGTTGTGTGTGTGAGGCTCACAGTAATGCGGTAACGGCTGTTGTGTGTGTGAGGCTCACAGTAATGCGGTAACGGCTGTTGTGTGTGTGAGGCTCACAGTAATGCGGTAACGGCTGTTGTGTGTGTGAAGCTCACAGTAATGCGGTAACGGCTGTTGTGTGTGTGTGTGTGGCTCACAGTAATGCGGTAACGGCTGTTGTGTGTGTGAGGATCACAGTAATGCGGTAACGGCTGTTGTGTGTGTGAAGCTCACAGTAATGCGGTAACGGCTGTTGTGTGTGTGTGTGTGGCTCACAGTAATGCGGTAACGGCTGTTGTGTGTGTGAGGATCACAGTAATGCGGTAACGGCTGTTGTGTGTGTGAGGCTCACAGTAATGCGGTAACGGCTGTTGTGTGTGTGAGGCTCACAGTAATGCGGTAACGGCTGTTGTGTGTGTGAGGCTCACAGTAATGCGGTAACGGCTGTTCGCTCTGTTTATGTGAGTCAAACCCTGCCAATGTTCCTCTGCCTCATTATAACCAGATGTTGCTATGAATCACACACCTTTACCTGTGCGTATCCGGGCCTGTTGTGTGTGAGGTGATGATGTGCAACGGGTCGATCACCAAGGGACATGTAAAGCCCAAACTGGATTTAAAACATTGGTCAGGTTCTTTAGCACAGTCAGACATTTTATTACAGCTCACAAATTATACTGCGACTCAACTTGAGAAAATGCAGCCTTTGCATTATAATCAGGTCATGCTGGATTCTGTGAGTTATAGAGTAAGTGTAATCTTCAAAAGATTACGCCATATGTGTGTGTGTCACTGAAGAAAGAAAGACATTTAGGTTTTGGAATGAATAATTTATGATTTTTTGGGGGGGTGGACTATTCCTGTAAGGTGCCTCTGTAATGCGTTTTTGTATATCACCCGTCATGTAGTGTGTAATGCAGCTGATTGTGAGTGTAAAAGGTCTGCAAAGATCAGAAGTGCAGATAAATGGAGTTATTGTCTCCTAAAAGAAAGAAGTGATTCTGAACTGAGTGTCAGTAATTCAGTGTCACTTCTTCACTTCTCAACTAATTTGCATAATGCCAGCCTCTGGTCTTGATTGGCTGAACAGCGTCTCTTAGCTCCGCCCTCAAACACTGTAGTGTATCTGAGACTGGAAGAGTTCGCTTCGTGTTGTTCATGTGGAGAAGACGCTGTTTTCTGAGATTGATACGGTAAAACCCACGCCATCGTTAATGTTCGTATCACTGTGATCAAGAGCTGAGACTCAGATATGATAATGAGCGATTGGTTTCTGACACGTGCTGTAAGCTGTCGACCAATCAGAGCAGAGGAGGCTCTCGGAGAGGCGGGGCTTAGAGAGACTGAATCCAGACACTGAGAGAAAAGAGCTGATGCTACAATGGATATTTTGAGAAAATGTAATTGTTTTTTGACCTTGAATGTAAACCTATTGTAGGGGAAAACAAAAAATTAGGAACCTTTTAGAAAAAAAGCATAATAGGGGCAAATTACGTTTTTGTTCGAGTGACATTGAAGTAATGAAAACATTGATCCCAAGAGAACGAGAAATAGAAGTGCAGGATAAAGCACACACAGACGATGTGTCCTCTTGAGGGAAGCAGGAGGCGAGATGTTTTCCTGAGGAAACGGATCTCAATGGAGAGTTCGTCAGAGAGGAACCGGGACCCGAAGGCCCTCCAAAACCTCAGTTCCTCAGGAACCGAGCGGCCGACGGGTCACGCTTCCTCACACGAGCTGGCATCTTCAGGCAGTCGGTCGTGGAGCGTGGTCAATGTCAAGAACATTCTGCACTGGGAGCATCTTTGAACTACTCATCTGACCTCTTTTATAGTTTTGTTATAAACAAAAACATTCAAAACGCCTGGAATCGGAAGATTTAAGAAAAAATACAGTAAAATTTTGAAATATTATTAGAATGTAAATCTGCAGTTCTCTATGCGAAAATACAGTAAAGTGTCATTTACTAATGTGATCAAAGCTGAATTTATCATCATTACTCCAGTCTTCAGTGTCACATGATCTCAGAAATCAGTGTAATATGATGATCTGATGCTCAAGACACATTTATGATTTTTATCTTTTTGCAATTGTAAGAAAGTGGTTTACAGTCAATGACATCAGTTCTCAAATGGGATTTTGCATTAATTTATGCATGAAAATATGACTTGGATTTCAGTCAGTTGTGTGACTTCAGAGGATTATTAATATAGTGTATGAGTAATATAGATGATACTTTCTGGTGCTTTTATGATGTGTTTTGGATCCTGGAAGGCCATATTCATTGTATGGTATTGTTGTATGGATAAGAGCGGCATGAACATTCTTCAAAACGTCAGGTGTTACGCCAAATAAAGAAAAGTAATCCGGGTTCGGATCAACACAAGTAAATAATGTCAGGATTTTCCTTTAGTGTGGAGGTTCTGGCCCGGTGAACACCTTTCTTTGAGTTCGAGACTTCCCTGCTTTCACAAATCACAGTTATTACGACCCCTCGATCGGCTACAACATCTGTGTACGAGCGCCCCGCCGGATCGCCTCACGATGAAGCCGGGTTCGTGAATGAGTGACTGAGGCTGAGGGAGAGCAGCTGCTTTAGATGAGCTGTGGATGATAGATCACACACACAACCTGCATTTCTGCTGTGTTTTCATGTTAGTAACACATTTTTGCAAACTTTCCACCTCCAGCCAAAACGTAAGCTGTAATACATCGTTGTAAAACAGAGTTTGATAAGTTCGTGGCACCAGACCGGATTATAAATAACCCTGAAGGACTGACAATACATCTGTGTGTTTAAAGAAGGACATTTTGGGGAATTTAGTCCAATTTATGATGTCACACTTTAGGAAATGACTGTGTGGATCCATTTCACCTCACACACACACCTCACACACACACACCTCACACACACACACCTCACACACACACCTTACACACACACACCTCACACACACACCTCACACACACACCTCACACACACACACCTCACACACACACACCTAACACACACACCTCACACACACACCTCACACACACACACCTCACACACACACCTCACACACACACACCTCACACACACACCTCACACACACACCTCACACACACACACCTCACACACACACACCTCACACACACACCTTACACACACACACCTCACACACACACCTCACACACACACCTCACACACACACACCTCACACACACACACCTAACACACACACCTCACACACACACCTCACACACACACACCTCACACACACACCTCACACACACACACCTCACACACACACCTCACACACACACACCTCACACACACACCTCACACACACACCTCACACACACACACACCTCACACACACACCTCACACACACACACACCTCACACACACCTTACACACACACACCCCACACACACACCTAACACACACACCTCACACACACACCTCACACCTCACACACACACACACCTCACACACACCTTACAC
Organism: Phoxinus phoxinus; assembly: GCF_949152265.1. Classification (NCBI taxonomy): domain Eukaryota; kingdom Metazoa; phylum Chordata; class Actinopteri; order Cypriniformes; family Leuciscidae; genus Phoxinus; species Phoxinus phoxinus. The sequence goes on along the minus strand of NC_136899.1, from coordinate 26,028,479 downwards.
ACACACCTTACACACACACCCCACACACACACCTCACACACACACCTCTCACACACACACCTCACACACACACCTCACACACACACCTCACACACACACACCTCACACACACACCTCACACACACACCTCACACACACCTTACACACACACCCCACACACATACACCTCACACTCATACACCTCACACACACACCTCACACACATAGACCTCACACACACACCTCACACACACGCCTCACACACCTTACACACACACCCCACACACATACACCTCACACACACACCTCACACACACACCTCACACACACACCTCACACACACCTTACACACACACCCCACACACATACACCTCACACACACACACCTCACACACACACCTCACACACACACCTCACACACACACCTCACACACCTTACACACACACCCCACACACATACACCTCACACACACACCTCACACACACACCCCACACACACACACCTCACACACACACAAACACACACACCTCACACACATACACCTCACACACACCCCACACACATACACCTCACACACACACCTCACACACACACCTCACACACACCTTACACACACACCCCACACACACACACCTCACACACACACAAACACACACACCCCACACACATACACCTCACACACACACCTCACACACATACACCTCACACACACACCTCACACACACCCCACACACATACACCTCACACACACACCTCACACACCTTACACACACACCCCACACACATACACCTCACACACACACCTTACACACACACCTCACACACACCTTACACACACACACACCTCACACACACACAAACACACACACACACACCTCACACACATACACCTCACACACACCCCACACACACACACCTCACACACACACCTCACACACACACACACACACACACACACACCTTACACACACACCCCACACACACCTCACACACACACCTCACACACACACCTCACACACATACACCTCACACACACACCTCACACACACACCACACACACACACCTCACACACACACCCCACACACCCCACACACACACACCTCACACCATGGGCGTAGGTTTAGGGGGGGACGCTAGGTACTAGTCCCAATCAATATTTTTAAATGACAAAATTGTCCCCACCAATATTTGTGAGAGAATTATGAGGCGGCCGCCTCCGTCAATTTAGGTGCCGCCTTCTGCTCTCGACAAAACTCGGATAGACAGTCACATGCTCAGATACACTTTTTCCACCGTGATGGTTCTGTTGGGTTCCTGTGTCCATTCTGTCCTGTGTCCATCAAACATATTACATGCGCTTCTTGAGGCACACGCGCGCGGTGCCGCGGTCTCTTGCTCTCTCTTCCTTTCTGCCGTGCACGCGCTACGCGGTTTGGAGCACAGTCTCTGTCTCGCGGGCGCTATCAATATGCGGGAGACTCCCGTGATGTCTGTGTTTCTATACTGAAATAATATCTGCATTATTATTGATTTTCATTAGGCAATTTTTCAGCGCGTGGTGGGAGCGTTGGCGCTGAGCATAGCCTACATTTAATACAATTAGGGGGAAATGCCCTTTATAAAGGTAAAAAATATATATATTCTTGTTGTATATCATTGTTTTCCAACATGACGTAATGAAACATTGACAATTTAAGTTTGAAGGGAGTAAAGCCTCGGTTTAGGCTATTAAAGAAATGTAATTTTGCCAAAAGAAGAACTTTTAGGCTATTTTAAATAAATGTTATTTTTAAATCACCCTACTACAGTGTGACATTTTACCATATTATCATGCTTAACACTGATAATTTTAATAATTGTAATGTGATGATCAGATATCTAAATAGGTTTGGGCGGGTGGATTATTTATTTTTAACAGCGGATTCTGGTGACTCAAAGTGCACCCGATTAATGAATTCATCTTTAAAATGTACAAAATTTTCTTACGGGTGGGCATGCCCCCGGACCCTTCTAGAAATACCGAGGTCCACCCACAAAAGTACTGTGGAAAACAGAGTAGGCTATATGTTGATATGAAAAATACAAGTTAAATTATCTTTTTAATAAAATTCATCATCAGAATTTTACCAACTCCGCCTAGTTTTGAGCCAGGAAAAAACCCTGTTGCATCTATTTGCATCGATTCCCATGGCCAGTACGACAATATAAGGAACGCCGTCATTTGATTGGCTGAAAAAATAAGGGGGTGGTGTGGGGGTGGGATGTCCCCACCAAAGCTGAGACCAAACCTACGCCCTTGCCTCACACACACACACACACACACACACACACACACACACACACACACACACACACACACACACACACACCTCACACACACACCTCACACACACACACACACACACACACACACCTCACACACACACTTCACACACACACACACCCCACACACATACACCTCACACACACACACCTCACACACATACACCTCACACATACACTTCACACACACACCTCACACACATACACCTCACACACACTCCTCACACACACACACACACCTTACACACACACCCCACACACATACACCTCACACACACACCTCACACACATACACCTCACACACACACCTCTCACACACACACCACACACACACACACACACACACACACACACCTCACACACACACCTCACACACACACACACCCCACACACATACACCTCACACACACACCTCACACACACACACACCACACACATACACTTCACACACACACCTCACACACATACACCTCACACACACTCCTCACACACACACACACACACACCTTACACACACACCCCACACACATACACCTCACACACACACCTCACACACATACACCACACACACACACCTCACACACACACACACACACACCTCACACACACACACCTCACACACACACCTCACACACACACCCCACACACATACACTTCACACACACACCTCACACACACACACACCTCACACACACACCTCACACACACACCTCACACACACACACACACACCTCACACACACACACACACACCCCTCACACACACCCCACACACTCGATACGGTAAAGGTCAGGCGAGTGTTTCCTCATCGAGTTTTCCGAGGTTGTGATGATTCATTTCTTGACTTGTGTTGTAAACTTAGAAACCAGATGCTGAGATAAACACTAACCAAAGTTTCTGAGAACAATAAACGTCCTTCTGACGGTTTGGTCTTAAAAGGCTCCGGTGAAAAAAATAAAGCAGGTTTTTTTATGTTGTTTTTGTAAAATAAAAATTATAAATATAAAAATTATATTTGTATTCAGGATGCATTAAATTAATCAAAAGTGAAATTAAAGACGTTTATAATGTTACAAAAGATTATATTTTAAATAAATGCTGTTTTTCAACACTGATAATAATCATAAATGTTTCTTGAGCATAAAATCATCATAGAATGATTTCTGAAGGATCATGTGACTATATAATAAATTATACTTTACTGTATATTCACATAGAAAACTGATGATTTACATTATAATATCATAATATTTCACTTTTTTACGCAGTGTGTATCGTGCAATTTATAGCTACGCGAAAATGAGTTTTTACGTGCATATGATACGCATTGCGTGTGAAGTGCGTATCAAATGCACGCGAAAACTGCGTATCATATGTAGGCTACGTAAAAACTCATATTCGCATATAAACTGCAGGATAAACACTGCGTGCTGTAGAGACACATCACGTGAGAACAGGCTGGAATATCACAGGAGCGCCGGACTCTCCAGCGGTGAAGATCCACCGCACGTTACGCAGCGCACGCGGACACTGAGGCTCATTGAGTCGGCTGAGAGCGGATGAAGTGGCTCATCGGGGGAGAATAATGAGAAACTGGCAGACTCGCCGTGCCAGCAGAAGCCTTCAGTCCCGCGCCGCTAAATAACAAACACATCTGGATCATATTTGCTCTTCCTCTGCCAGGATCGGCTTTCTGCTTTCAAAACTCACATGCCTTCAGTGCTCGCCATCCGCACATCTTACATCCACTCAACCAACCAATAATCACTCTCCTCGGGAATAACCCTGACCTTTGACCTTCCGTCGGTCTGCTCGAGCGTCTTCATAATTAGACTGAACACCATAGACCTGTACAACATTTCCATAACAAACCATTGGAAAGATCGTAACATCTTGGCAGACGTGCTTGGCAACGGTCCTCAGGTGGTTCAGGAATGATTATGAGAGTTAATACACTGATGGACAAATATTAATGTTTTCTTCTTCCTTCACACATAATACGGGCGAGCTGGAACCTGGTTGGTACAGATATGAATTTATTTATTTATTTTAAATCCCCATGAAACTGTTTTTGATGATTTCCTTCAAATGTTTTATTAAAATAGCCGGTAACTTTTGTCCAGCCAATAGTTTGCAAATAAAACTATGAGATGATGTCATGTTTGGTTAATTTCCCTGAAGGGAAGACTGTACATTATATTACCTTTTAAAAACTGTGATTTAATGTGTTTGGTAACACTTTACAATAAGGTTCATAAGTTAAAGGGCACCTATTATGACATTTAAAATGTTCCTAATGTTGTTTAGGGAGTCCCCAACAACAGTTTTACAGGCATGCAATGACAAAAAACACTTTTGTTGTCGTATAATATGCATTTATTTTTACCTGATTTGCTCACCGACTCCCAAATGATTCGTTCAACGACTCATTTTCCCAAACCCCTCCTCTGCGCGACGCTAATCTGCGTTGATTGGTCAAATGACCCAGCAGTGTTTACAGAGATAATACTTATTTTTAACATGGAGTACAATGATGCTTTTATCAATTAAATCGTGTTATAATAATGATTATAGTCCACTGCTTTATAGTTTGTAGTAGGGCTGAACGATATTCGATTTTAACATCGACATCGCGATGTGCGAGTGAGCGATAGTCACATCGTCGGAACATGCGATGTGAAGGGTAGTAGCACAGTAGCACCAGCGGGAGATATTACGCGCTTCATGAGGCACGCGCGCGGTCTCTTGCTCTCTCTCCCTCTCTGCCTCTCTGCCGTGCACGCGCTGCGCGGTTTGGAGCACGTCTCGCGGGCGCGCTCGCTCTAGATTCCGGAGATTTTAACTAATTCGCGGGCCATCAGTGAGCCGCTATCAATATGCGGGAGACTCCCGGAACTTCCGGTAGACTTGGGAGGTCTGTATCTATAATAATATCGGCATTAGAATTATAGATTTTTCATTAGGCTATTTTTTTGGTGCTCCCTCAGCTCTTGATGCGCGTGGTGGGAGCGGTGACGCTGACAGAGGCGGTAAAGCTGCTGTTTAAATGTGTTCGGCTTTTCTGTTTACAGAAACATGTTCTCTAATCTGTTTAGAAGATTTAATACAAAATATATTAAAGCTTTATATCATTTTGTTTATTTCATATGATTATGGTGACCAACACCAACACTGTTTTACTTTGGCTAAGAAAAGTTGACTTAAAAGATTGTGAACCAAAATGCTTAAGTTGTTTTATAAAAAATATATTTATTTTAAGTTATATTGTTGTAAACCAATCAGGGGGTTGGTGTAAAGCTGCTGTTTTATTTAAAAATGTATTCTGCTTTGTGTTTACAGAAATGTTCTAATTTTGGAATAAAATATTAAGTGACCTTTTTGTCACTTGTAATGAAGCTTGCTTATTAGTGAAATTATTAATATCATGGAATGGTAATTATTGTCTTTAGACTGGAGTTATGGCTCTCAATATCGCAATATATATCGTTGGGGAAAAAAATATCGCAATGTAATTTTTTTCCAATATCGTGCAGCCCTAGTTTGTAGTAAAAAACTAAAAATAAGATAAAGAATTTAATGTTATGCAAGCATAGCCCAGAGTTCATATTGTAAAAGCACAATCAGTCTTTGTTTGCGTTAGCCCGATGCATAAACATAACGTTTTTACAAAAAAAAAAAAAAAAAATGCAGTTATGTTACGAGGTATTAATCTATTCTATAAGACAACTCCGAAAACAACGACAAGCACTTCACATAGGCTATCTCAATACACTTGTCATTGAAGACCTAGAAGCTAAACGGTGCGTACACAACAGACAAAATAATTATTAAGCATGCTACATAAAACATAAAAGCAACAATTATTAATAACACTTACAGGTTGTGATACGGAGGAGGAAGCTGATGCAAATACACTTGGAACTGAATCTTCCTTCAATATTCCTTCCTTAGAATCCAAGTTTGAGTGCATTTAAGTTGGTAAAGCAATCGTCTTCAAAATGGCGCGAACAAAGCTCAAGGCTCGGACTATACTTCTGTGGTATAGTTGTATATATGAACTGTAGCCACTTAGTCTTCAAATGCTCCTCCTCGGGCAGATGAAAAAAGTTTGCTTTTGAGCCGCACTTCAGAACACAGCGTCTCGTCGCCATGATGTTTCCCTGCTGGCCTTGGAGCGCAATAAGTGGGCGTATCGTATTCAAATAACTTGACAAGTTGACATCATCTAGTCAGAGAAAAAGCTTCGGTCTTCTAACGATTCATAAAAATGACTAAGAGTCGACTCTTACTTTTGAAAGACAATAACTTTATATACGGTGCACTTTCATATTTCAAACTTTGCAGGATGTTTTTGTTCACTTAGATCTATGTTACACACTACATGAAAGGTACATTTCAAAATTCCATAATAGGTGCCCTTTAACATTAGTTACATTAGTTAACATGAACTAAGAATGAACAATACTTCTACAGCATTTATTAATCTTAGTTAATAGTTTCAACATTTACAAATACATTATTAAAATAAACAGCTGCATTTTTATTAACTAACATTAACAAAGATTAATAAATACTGTTACAAATGTTTTTCTTAATTTCTTAACTAATGAACCTTTTTGTTACCAATGTTTTTAAAGGGGTGGTTGATAATGATTATTAAATAATTATATGATTCATTTGATTTTCACTTTTCTAACTGTAGTTAGTGTGTAATGTTGCTGTTTGATCATAAACAACATCTGCAAAGTTACAACGCTCAAAGTTCAGAGCAAAGGGAGATATTTGCTTTTAAAGAAATAGTTTTTAAGGACTACAACAAACGGCTGGCAGGAACTACACGAGCTTCCTCCCGGGTTAGTGACATCACCAACCCTAGAATTTACATAAACCCCGCCCCCTGAACACGATTTATAGATCATCAAGACAGAATATGCTAATCAATGACTAGAAGATAACGACACATAATCTACATAAATTCATCAACTAACCATTCAGAAATTGTGTGTGTGTGTGTGTGTGTGTGTGTGTGTGTGTGTGTGTGTGTGTGTGTGTGTGTGTGTGTGTGTGTGTGTGTGTGTGTGTGTGTGTGTGTGTGTGTGTGTGTTAAAAGGACACAAGCTCTTGTAGCTCCGCCCCCTGTGCCGGGAGCAGCAGCTCATTTGCATTCAAAGTGACAGACAGAAAACGGTGTTTTTGCTCACCCTCAAAAAGTGACGATTTAACATGATACACAAAGATATCTGTGGGGTATTTTGAGCTAAAACTTCACACACACACTCTGGGGACATCAGAGACTTATTTTACATCTTGTGAAAAGGGCATTATATACTCCTTTAAGAGAAGTTGTGTTCCTCTATTTTTCTTAATTACGTATTTACAGCAACATCAGCGTGAAAAAACCCCATAGTTGTGACGTTTTAACTTTATTGACAGTAACCAATTCTGCATTCTGTATTTACTTTTCGAATCCTTTCTAAAAGTTTGTTAATTCCCTGACGAGGAAGCTTTTAGCCGGGGTTCAGAGAGCGAGTTGCGGTGCGCTCCGGAAGCAGCCGGTGTCTCGGACCGATGCCGGATACCTCACTGAAATCCTCAGGGAAAGAAACGATCCGCTCTCATTACCTCTGATACTTGACTGTAAATGTGCTCTTGTGAATTAATAAGCTCTGAATGTAATCAAAAGAGACTGTGATTTGCTAGAAAGCCTTTAAACATGAACTAAATCCATGCAACCCTTAAAGAAGGGGGACATTTTATCCCACTTCTTTTTAAATCCTTTAAGTCATGATATTATCTGTCCAGAATTGCCTATTATTAAATTAAGCACTTATTGGTTTGCATATGACGTCATATCCTCATTTGGGCCGGATGGGCTGTGGGTGTTTTTAACATCCTTAAGTTCATGTTTGATGCTATCGGTGTCATTTTCCCAGCGTCCCACTGTATCAAGAAGCCTTCCAAAACCTTCTCTTCTATCATAAAACATGTTTATGTAGCATTATACATAAATCAACAATCTCTTCGACCCTATGCATGCATTACTCGCAGCATTGTTTCATTTGGATCTTTAAACGGCCACGTCTCTGAACTCACACTGATCCTGAATGATGAACAGTCCAAACACTGCCAAACATATCAATGCTAAATGGAGAGAGAGAGAGAGAGAGAGAGAGAGAGAGAGTCTGACATCAGATTACTTTTTCAAGTAACTAGTTAAGTAACGAATTACTCTTAAAACTCATCTTTGATCACCAAAATTATATATTTAAGCGTTTTTTCCTTTAATTTTTTTTCTGTAATAGTGATGCTGAGAAAATCAGGCTGAAGTCAATCATTTTATCCCTTATAACTCATCTTTGATCACCAAAATTACATATTTAAATGTTTTTTTTCCTTCTTAATGCCTCAAAATATCTTGAATGTAACTCGACACCCTTGCCTCATGTAGTATGCGCGGTTCTATGAATATGCAAATGAGCCCCGCCTCCACTCACTCACTCACTCACTCTGAGATCCACTGGTTGACGATCACACGTTGATCTGATTGGTCAAGGTAGTGTGTGACGTCAGAAACACCAGCGATTTCAAACCGTGTTTTTGAGACTGTCTTTGGTTCACTGCAGTTTTAAGCAGAAAATACTCAGCAATGCTGTCCACTTATGAACTTACACATGGTTTGTGATGGTGTAAACATTAAAAACTGGATTTTCAGAGTCTTAAGAGCTTGTCTGTCAATCAAGGGTTGACCAAGTAGACCAATCTCTTTTTTTTTTCTGAAACTGACATATAAAAGTTATGACCACTCCTAAAGAAAAGAATAGAGGACTGTGTTGTATGACTATCTAAGCACTTTATTTAAATTGCAGCTTATATGCACGTCCTAATGTCAATGTTTTTACTCAGTATATTCAAACCGAACACTTTGTCTTCTTCAGGACACACGGGGCGTTTGCTGAAATCCCTGTGTTTCACCAGCATGACGTTCCTGCTCCTGCACCTCATCTTCCAGATCACCATCAACAGCCTGATCGCAGGAGACACCATCGACCCCGACTTCAACTGTGAGTACCGACTCAGGCTACGTCTGCATTCATCCCGAGGCGTTTGGAAACGGCGTTTTCATTTATAAACGCTCTCCGTCCACACTAGCGTTTTCAGGCGTTCAGTGTGGATGAGGAACTTTTGGGAAACACCTGAAAAAGCTAAATTCACCTTTACTGCGCATGTGTAAAGCCTCATACAAAGCTCACTGAGATGAAACATGTTTCTATGTTCCGTGTGTGTTATATTCATGAAAGAAACAGACTCGCATGTGATTCCGAACTCTCAATTTTACTTCCTCAATCTCACACAACACAACCCGGGCGTGCATAATAAAAGTCTCATGCAACGACTTCACAATACACATATTATCGCGCAATTCTTCTGGTTGAATCATTTTATTTAGCAAAATATCTCAGCATTCACTGATCGCTCTCACTCACCATTATGTCTGGTCTCATGATTCACCGCGGGACAGCAGATGCGAGTGAGTTTCTGTCATCTGTGCAGGACTGTGATGTGAAGAGTGTGTGAAGTAACATATTTTAGCAACTGTGTGAAAGTGAATACCACATATCGGCACAATATTGGTATAAACTTGAATATCTATTGGTACAATATGCGTCACATGACTAAACTCACGTCATCGTTTTCAAATACCTCTGTTGACAGTCCACACTACAACGTGGAAGCGCGATTTCAAATGTATCCACTTTGAAGAGTTTTTACAAAACGCTTTGTTTTCAAACAAAGCCGTATTAGTGTGGACAAGGCCTAAATCTAGCTTTCACAGATCATTAAACCAGACTGATCAGGTTTAGCAGAGGAAACCGGTTTTATTGGCTCACGTACAGAACTCACACTCACTGAATGAGCTGAACTCTCATACTCAAGTTACTAGTTGAAAACAACCCTGTTGGTTTAACCAGTTAAAGTCGGCATGAAATCAAAATTGACCATATTTACTTTGTTAGCGGATATTACTAGTCTTGTAGTGAACAATTCATCCGTGCAAGTTAATACACGGGAAAAAATTGTTTGCCGAAGTTATCTTTAATCAAAGTCTGAAAAGTTACTTCCGGTCTGGAATGGGTCTTTTTCTGATGACGTAGGCTTGAGGACTTGGGTTGGTTAATCGCTCAACCCGTTACTCTGCTGTGGGCTGATCCTGGCTTTTGTTCACACAGGGCGCGTTCCGGGACTGATCCCCAATAGGTCCTCATCCCGGGATCAATAGAGTGCCGTTAAATTATGACGTCACCTTGTAGGCCAAAACGCGGAAGTGAGTTAGCATTTTAGCACTTCCGGTTCCCTCGCCCTAAAGTCTATGGGTTTTTTGAATGGGTTTTTGCTAAATCGCCTGAAATAAGGTCTGTGGTTAACAAAGCCTTAATATTTTCACGTTTTGATCTATGACATAAAACACACCAGTTATAACCTGCTTGTGGTTTTCTAAACTTTATTGTGACTTAAAAACGGTGGTTGCTAACAAGTTGCTAAAAGGGACTACATCCTTTGGCGGGGACTTTCGACGTCATCATGACAAACAGGAGATCTCTCACTACTAACTAACCTCACAGTCTTGATTTCTGTGGAGAGACTGTTCGACAATGGTGTTTCGTTTTGTCCCGAGATGCATCCACAAGTCGTCCAATGAAAGAGGCTCGGGTTAGCCGACCCTAAAAGGACATAAGATTGGAAATTGATACGGCCATAGCTGACGTTAGTGCTTCTGAGGTGCTGAAAGCGCGTTTTTTTTCTGCCGAATTAGCAAATGGTATGCAAACATACAATCACACATAATACAGTGAAAGATAATCTTTATTAAAGTTTATTTGGGGCACAATGATCCGGCATAATAATCGTAATCACAAAGAAAATAATATTAAGGTTTATATAAACTAACAAAATAATAAACTAATAAATAAAACATTAACAAAAGATAAAAAAATCTCAGAGGCACGCATAAACAAAATTAGTTTCTTACATTTTTGGAAAAAACGAATGTGCAATATTTCTCATGAAAAAGTGGATAAGTGTTCATAGGGTTCATACACAGCGCAGATCATAATGAGCGAGCGTGTTTTTAAATAAAGTTTGAGGAAGCTTGATGATGACGTTGATCCGCGACCGTGGTCAGAGAGGTGTGCTGTAGTCCGTTAATAGCCTAGCGTTAGCATTTTATATCTGACGGCTTTATTAAGGCTTCAAAATTTATACATTTTGGATTAACTTGTAAAGATTATCTTGATAGACAAAACATGTAAGGGTCACAACTCTTTGTTGAAAACGGATCTTATTTTTGGCTATTTTCTAAAAGTCTATGAGGGAAATGCATAGCTTTTCGACCGAGGGAACCCATGCGCCGCTAACTTCCGGGCTGGCCTACAAAGTGACGTCATAACTTCGGCACTCTATGCCAGCATCAATCTTCAGTGGAAAAAAAATGAAGGTTTTTGAGGAAAACACTCCAGGATTGTTCTCCATATAGTGACTGCACTGGTTATCAACGGGATGAAGGTTTAAATGTGAGTTTCTGTGCAGCTTTAAAGTCTCGACACGATCCCAGCCGAGGAATAAGAGTCTCATCTAGACAAACCAGCGGACATTTTATAACAAAATAAACATTTATATACTTTTAAACCACAAATGCTCATCTTGCACTCGCTGTGATGCGACACACATTACGCAATCAATCAAGCGCTTCAATAAGATGTTGCAGTGATGGCATGCAAATGTTCATGTCTGTCTGTCAAATCTTTAAAATGAAAAGGTGACCTGAGGTCGAAACACACGTCTGGCTCATGTTACCCCGACACACCGGCTCACGCAGAGCCAGACCCGCTCACAGCGCTAGCACTCGCTCCACGCGTGAACGCCACAGCATCTGTGTTCAAGATGGAGACGATCTCGTTCTGAACACTGAAGGCCCGGTCCGGCTGAACCGTCTCAAACACCACGTCTGGACGGGTCTATTCGCAGAACAAGATGATGATAGAAGAGGCTCTTGACCAACATTTCACTGACAAATATTTAGTTGAGCTTATTTGCAGAATCTGTTTGTCCAACTATGGAGAAACCTGTTTGAAAACAGTTACATTAGAGGAATTACACCCTTCACTTCTGAATGAAGAGGAGCCGTGAGGGCATCTTATTGGTCAATTAAAGGTTTGCGGTCACTCTGCTCCTCAATTAATTACTTATTATTGCCAATAGAGCATTCAAAAGTTTCAGGTCAGGAAGATTTTTATGTTTTTCAACAAACAAACAAAACAATCTCTCACGCTCAGCGCATGCTAACAACAATATATTATAAGAGCATTTTGTTAACATTCCAATAAAGTTGAAAAGGTTATTTCTGAATGTTCAAAACATCTGATAATGTAAAAGTTTTTTCTTGGTGGCACGAATGTTGAGGAAAACATTCCGTTGTATCATTCTTCAAACATTAATGAAACATTACATTTGAATATTTTCTGAACATTCTAAAACAAGTTGTAACATTTAAAAAATGTAACATGAATGTCCAACATTTCAGAAAATTTCATGAATTATGTATAAATAACGTTTTCTATGTGAATATACAGTAAAGTGTAATTTATTCCTGTGATCAAAGCTGAGTTTATCATCATTACTCCAGTCTTCAGTGTCACATGATCCTCCAGAAATCAGTGTAATATGATGATCTGATGCTCAGGACACATTTATGATTATTATCAGTGTGGAATACAGTTTTCAGGAGTTGTTCAGGATTCTTTGATGAATAGAAAGTTCAAAAGAACAGCATTTATTTGGAAATAGAATCTTTTGCAACAATGTAAAGACATTTATTATCACTTTTGATCCATTTAATGCATCCATTCTGAATAAAAATATTAATTTCTTTAAAGGGGTCAGGAACTGGCTTTTTTCTGAAGTCAACTTACGATGTTCGCTTGGTTTGTACATTTAAAAACATTCAAATGAATCAGTAATGGGCTATTTATACCCTGGTTTTGAGGCTAGCTCCTGAAACGCTGGGTTTTTATGGGCGTGTTGCACTGAAGACTTGGAAGTAAACGCCCACTGCTATGATTGGATAACAGTTTTGCATATTATAATGAGTTTTCAGTTCTGAAACTGACAGGATATCCTGATAATATGATGACCTCCTATATGTCAAAAGCTCAAGGAAAGTTTGATTTCTCAGTTCATCAGCCCTTTAAAAATAAATCAGCATACCTACATGTACAAAGAAACTTTAAAAAAATTAGGGTAAGATGAATTCAGTGGCTTTTTCTTTGTGGGTGCGCAGGCAGATTTAAACAAAACCAACATTCATGCTTTATAAGAGCCAAGATCCACCGAGAGCAATGAAGACTCGAGCGAGGCCAGAGATATAAAGCTCTGAGGTCTTTATGCTTTAAACACGACCACATGCTTACGCAAACCTTACATCAGCGCTCATGAAAACAAATTATTGCCCTATCATTTGATATAAAATAACTGAAAGGATTTTTATCAGACGCAAGGAGCAAGAAACTGAAAACTGATCTTGAGTTTTGAGAGTTACGCTGCCAACATTCATACAGTCATATTCATATTCCCGTTTGAGTCCTCACATTTCACTGCCGTGTTTGCACTGATAATCTTCAAACATGTTCTGAACTGATTTAACACAGACTTCATTCCAACTTTGAAGTTAAACAGCAAAACAAAGTCAGATATTATTATTATCTATGAAACAATGTCTATTTTTAACTATTTCTAATGAGTAATGTCTAAGAATCTCCCATCGACTTATTTTTTTAAATTAGTAACATATGCAAACTAAAATATTTTTGAGTTATAGTATCACATGCATATTTTCCCACAGTAGTATTTCTGCTATTAAAGGGTTAGTTCACCCAAAAATGAAAATAATGTCATTAATGACTCGCCCTCATGTCGTTCTAAGCCCGTAAGACCTCCGTTCATCTTCGGGACACAGTTTAAGATATTTTAGATTTAGTCCGAGAGCTTTCTGTCCCTCCATTGAAGCTGTATATACAGTATACTGTCCATGTCCATAAAGGTTATATAAACATCATCACAGTAGTCCATGTGACATCAGTGGGTTAGTTAGAAGTTTTTGAAGCATCGAAAATACTTTTTGGTCCAAAAATAACACAAAATAAGACTTTATTCAGCATTGTATTCTCTCCCGGGTCTGTTGTGAATCTGCGTTCAGGACTCCGCAGTGACGCTGCTGACGTAAGACGCTGATGACGTGTTATCTGGTGCGCCCGAGCTTCATTTATAGACTGAGGGAAACGCACGCTGTAAAAGTGTCTCATCCGCGACATGCACATTTACGCACCATTAAAAAAATGATATCCACGCAAACAATGTAGAATAGCTTGAATATAGCGTGCGTCTCCCTCAGACTGTAAATGAAGCTCGGGCGCACCAGATAACACGTCATCAGCGTCTTACGTCAGCAGCGTCACTGCGGAGTCCTGAACGCAGATTCACAACAGACCCGGGAGAGAATACAATGCTGAATAAAGTCTTATTTTGTGTTATTTTTGGACCAAAAAGTATTTTCGATGCTTCAAAAACTTCTAACTAACCCACTGATGTCACATGGACTACTGTGATGATGTTTATATTACCTTTATGGACATGGACAGTATACTGTATATACAGCTTCAATGGAGGGACAGAAATCTCTCGGACTAAATCTAAAATATCTTAAACTGTGTTCCGAAGATGAACGGAGGTCTTACGGGCTTAGAACGACATGAGGGCGAGTCATTAATGACATTATTTTCATTTTTGGGTGAACTAACCCTTTAACATTATATTTTATAACAGCGATGTAATTTGCTGTTTAATAGCATTATATTGACAACAATCCAGGAACATAAAACCTTCATATATTTTACTTCCATTACCTTAAATTAACATGAACTAAACCCCACCACATCACATTAAAAGGAATCACTTTCGTATTAAAACTTTCTTAATTAATCATGTAGATATTCAATTTACAGATGCTTTTATCCAAAGGCATATTCATAGTTTTAGATCAAGCCACAGAAGCACAGCTTGTTATGCATTTGCATCGTTTAGCATTTTTATAAAATAACCATAACCATATTTGTTGCATGTATTGCAGAAAGCCATATGTTCCCATTGAAGGAGAATTATTTGATTCTTCTCTCTGAATTTCATACAAGCTCTTCGCTACTTAATTATTTCTTCATGTCTTTATGGAGGGGAAAAACTGTTGTGTTCTACAGAATTGTTTTTTGTTTTTTGGATGAACTCCTTTTTGTACACTATATTTGTGAATTAAAACCGTAACACTTCACTTACACTGATTGGATATTGCGCTGAGACGTTGACACATGACTGATAAACGTCAGGAAACTGAAGCATGAAGCACACATGTGTGTGTACGATCACTCAGTAAACTCCTTCTCCTTTGTTCTCTATCGGTCAGCCGAGGCCGAGCGTTGAGTGCTGTGATGAGTCAGTATGAACTATATCCTTTAAATATGCATTGTTCAGTAACGCCTGACCTGGGATCAGCTCTTCCTCCATTAGCCCGTATATCCGGTGCTCTTCAATGCGTAATAACTGACTCTGGAACAGTAGCAGGGTTACGACTCGATCTGTTCCCGTGGACACACACCAGCTGTTCAACTTCAACTTCCTCAATGAATGCACTGACAACACTAACAGTTTATATACAGGTTTGCATTTGGAGACCGAAGAGAGTATTGGAGTCTTTAAAAATCACACTTGTATAAACTATACATTTTACTGCATTGATAACAAAATATCAAACCCAAGTGAGAATTTTTTTCATCAAATATTCTAAAGATTTATTAATTTAGTGGCTGGATGATTTTAGATCATTCTAATATTTAATTTTTAACAGTTGTGTATTTCAATTCAACATAACATGTAAATATATAACATTATATTACATTAAAATTGTTTAAACAGTTGTTATTTAATTATTAACAATATTGATATAAATAACTGTTGTATTTTTAAGTTATACTATTGCACTCCTTCATAAATAGGTTGTTTCTGCCTAATAAAATAAAACATAGGTAATTATATTTCTTGTATATTTTTCTTCTGCATATTTATTTCTCATATTTGTGACTTTATACTTCACCGAGTGAATTAATGTCACCATTGTGACTATATTTAACATAAATTATAATTATATTTCTTATTTTAAGCTTTATCTCACAATTATCTTTTTATTTTTTACTCCGTAATGAAACCTGGATCACGTTAGTAAGCTTGCTTTGTTTTTCCCTTTTATGGTGTAAAACTATAATATAATACAATATAACATTATAATATCATATAAAATAGGCTATAATATAAAATAACATATTATAATATAACTTTTCATTATATAGAACACTAGTAACATCTAGCATTATTGAATAGAATCAAATGAGCTAAAATGATATTGTCTGCAATTTTAGGCAGGACAAAAACTAACCTGACTAAACTTTATCTAGGATTGACTAAATTAATTTAAGTTCATACAACAAGATTACAACAATTCATTTCAAACAACTTCGATTTTGTTGGAAAAATGTAATTTAATTTAAAGTTTTCCTTAATTTAATTAAGTTCGTTCAACAGCTTATTTCTTTTTAGTGTATATTTGTTTTTATTATCTTATATTATTATCTTATATTATAATGTCATATTATGTTATATTATATTATAATCCACTGTTTACATAGTAATATTAAATATTACTTTTGCAGTTCTGCAATGGTTTAATGCAAATAAAGTGTGTACTGAGTCCCCACACCCGCGCCACTCTTCTGCATAATGGGAAACACAAAATTCAAAAACATTACAGAAAGTTTCTAACATAACTGAACATTAAAAACTAACATTAATTAACAACATCTTTCCATTTACTGAAAAACACATAAAATAACACTTTAATCCCTACATTTATGCAGTCCCCTGCAAAGCATGCTGGGAACTACAGATCCACCGCCCAGTTAGATGTGTCAACAAAAATTATTCATGTAGTTTTCACACAAATTAATTAAGTAAACTTATAGCTTAAATATATTAGGTTGATTGAACACAATTAAATTAAGTTGTGACAAAATATTAAACAATCGTGTTACTTTTGCTTATTTGAGTTAATTAAATTTAACAAGAGGCCAAGTAAGCAATAAGGTAGGCCTACAAGAGGCTGTGCTGTATCGTGAATAAGTCACGGCCGAAGGGCGTTGTTAGGCACGACGCGAAGCGGAGCGGTAAATCAACCCCTCCGTGACTTATTCACTATACAGCACTTGCCTCGAGTATCTTATTGCTTTTATAAAACGGTTACCACACAATACAACTATTAAAGCCGAAAAATATGTATCTACGCAACTTTCATGAAGTAAAATCACTAAAAGCCTTCCTTCCGCTGGAAAAAATAGTCCCTGACCGTGAACAGCAACAGAAGTTACATACATTATTTCGCCAATAGATGGAGATAAAGACTGTGTTTATGAGCGAGTCAGTCAGTAGAGAAGACTTTTACAGTGAAAGGACTCAAACTTGTGATCACGGAGAAGGAAGACGACACTGACAGATGACTATGGGCTCGGGAAAAGGACAAGATATCGCAGCGGACTTTCAAACGGATTTTTATTATTATGAATGGCTGACCTGAAGGAAAATGCTATATCTACTGTAAATGCAGGTACACTCGCTTACTCGATATCTCACAATACTCTACTATAGCTTCAATGAACAATATCGATGAGATCAAACTTGTGTTTGCGTTGCTAAGAGTGGTTGCTAGGGGTGTTGTGTAGTGATACATAGAGCCGTTGGGTGAAACGGTCATAGCCGTGTTTTATCGTGAATAGAATCAAGGATTGGAACTAACCGTTTAATAAATAAAACTTTTTTTTTGAGTGTATAGTAGTAGGAATATTAACTGTTGTGTAATCCAGAGATAGCCTATTCATATATTTTGAATATACGTCTTGCGTCAAAATGCACAAATAAACTTTAACAGAGTAGAATGAAAGTTTGTGGCTTTATCACGAGTTCTAGCGTCTCGTTTCTGGCATGTCTACAGTGTGTTTCAGTGCGATCGGTAAATGTGTGTGTTACTCTCCTCATAACACAGAAACAAGAAGTCTTTCTGCTAGAGATGACCAACGTTTCGTTTCGCCCTGTTTTCTGTCTTTAGTCTTTCATACTCTCCTCTCGATGCGATGGCGTTATTGACACGAGAGCGCGCGGGACTGTATTGGCTCGTTGAGAGATTAATGCGCCATTGTTCCTCCCGATGGCATGAGTGAGTGATCACCGAGAACACACTCGCTCAGTTTGTATAATACTGTAGAGATAAAGATCAGCTTCCTCAGGACGCCGATCTCTCTAAAAATACGCACATTTGATTTCTAACAAAGAGTGTGTGTAAACCTCTGTTTCCTCAAGTCTGACGGTGACTAAGCTTTATTTGTTCATCGCCGAGGGAGTCACCGAAGAAAACACTTCCTTTAACCGGACAATATACCCGTTAAACATCACATGTTTGTTTTTATACTTTTCTATTGGTATTAAATTGATCAAAAGTGACAGTAAAGACATTTATAATAATCCCTCATGATAGAATGGTTTTCTTTTGAACTTTCTATTCATCAAAAAATCCTGACAAATAAAATGTATGACGGTGTCACAAAAATATGAACTGTTTCAACACTGATAATATTCATAAGTGTGTCTTGATCATCAGATCATCATATTACACTGATTTCTGGAGGATCATGTGACACTGAAGACTGGAGTAATGATGCTGAACATTCAGCTTTGATCACAGGAATAAATTAGGCTACACTTTACTGTATATTCACATAGAAAACTGATGATTTACATTATAATAATATTTCACTGTTTTTACTGTAATCAAATAAATATTAAAATAAATGCAGGCTTGGTGAGTAAAGAGACTTCTTTGCAACTGTGAAAAATAAAGTTGGCATCAAAACAAAATAAAATCTTATTTTTTTTATTTTAGTTTGTTAGGCAGAAACAAGTATGTTAAATACATAATAAAATAAATTTCTAAAATATTAATTAATAACATAAAATATATCAATTGATTAAAAAAATAAATAGCATAATTTTTTTAAATAAAATAAGAAAATGTAATAAAATTAAGAAATAAATGAAAAATTAAAATAATTGAAAAATAATATAAAATGAAATAAAATAAATAAAAATAAAATTTAATTGAATTTAATAAAATAAAAAATGGCATAAAATGTAATAAATAAATGTAAAAAAAATTGTTAATCAGTTCTTTTTTTACCAGTAATGTATAGCAACCCTGCGGACGGCTGAGTTTCAACAATAAGCAGCCGCTGGATTTCTGCGAGGGCTTGTTTTTACTGTGACTTCACCTCTGGGCGATATTGTGAGAATAATTCAGAATGAAATGACAAGCACATCTGAAAACATCTCACCGAATCTCTCCAGATGTGTGTAAGCAGAGAAGCCACACACACCTTCACTGTGACTCGATCGTGTGTTTCCCGGTGGCTTCATCTCTCGGGCGCTCTGGAGGCGATGCGAAAAAGTAACAAATCCTTCCCTCGGGTCATTTTGACCCCCATAGGAATGAATGGAGGCATGCTTCAGGACACACAGAAAAACCTAAAAATGCTCAAACTTTGCCAAAAAGTTATTTATATAATGTCTACATGTGTGTGTGAATGCACACTTAAGAGAGACTGGCTTTAGGACCCAGCGGAACAGCTCATCTGCTCCATATAGAGATATAAGGCCATCTACAGTCATGAAATATTATATTATATTATTATTTATTCCACACAAGGTCAGCAAGGACACACAATGTAAGATATTTTGAGCTGAATTAAAAGTAAAATTAAAAATAAAAATTATTTTGAATTTAAGTTGAAAGAATGTGAGGAATGTGCATCTATATGACTATTTATTCATTATTTATTGATCAAATCTAGTAAATTAAAGGTAAAAATAAAATAAAAAATAGGCAGATCTTAAAAAAACTAAATTCATAAAGAAATAGAAAAAAACATGATCACAATGAAATAAAATAAGCTTTCTGGACAAACAATAAAAAAATTAGCATAATTGTAGGGCTTCGGGTCACTTTGACCCGCGAGGGGCGGGTGTGTGACGAGTGCGAGGGAAGGGTGTGTGTGAAGTGTGTGTTATGAGCGGTGATCTCCTCAACTGCGTTCTCTCGTCTCAATATCACATGACCTGATAGAGGTTCTCAAATGTAGCATTAGATGATCCGGAAAACGTTCTGCGCTTTGATCTCCGACTCGACACATATCTGTGAACGTCTCTGTAAGAAGAGCCTCACACATCTGGTGTTTATTGGGTCATCATCATCATCATCATCATCATCATCATCATCATCATCATCATCATCACCATCATCATCATCATCATCATCACGCGGTCTTCTGCGGCGCGTCTGCTCATCAGAGTTATAGAGAAGACAAGAGCGGATCTGGCGGACGACTATAATACAAACGCTTTATTTTCTATGAGTTCATGCATCGACTGCTCAAAAGCAGAGCGCCACTCACAGCTCACATTCTATTTGTAAAAAATGTGTGTGTGGGGTTTGCGCTGTGTGTGTGTGTGTGGTGTTTGCGCTGTGTGTGTGGTGTTTGCTGTGTGTGTTTGCTGTGTGTGTGTGGTGTTTGCTGTGTGTGTGTGTGTGTGTGTGTGGTGTTTGCTGTGTGTGTGTGGTGTTTGCTGTGTGTGTGTGTGTGTGGTGTTTGCTGTGTGTGTTTGCTGTGTGTGTGTGGTGTTTGCTGTGTGTGTGTGTGTGTGTGTGGTGTTTGCTGTGTGTGTGGTGTTTGCTGTGTGTGTTTGCTGTGTGTGTGTGGTGTTTGCTGTGTGTGTGTGGTGTTTGCTGTGTGTGTGGTGTTTGCTGTGTGTGTGTGGTGTTTGCGTCGGGGTGTGTGTGTGTGTGGTGTTTGCTGTGTGTGTGTGTTTGTGGTGTTTGCTGTGTGTGTGTGGTGTTTGCTGTGTGTGTGTGTGTGTGGTGTTTGCGCTGTGTGTGTGTGTGTGTGTGTGTGGTGTTTGCGCTGTGTGTCTGTGTGTGTGTGTGTGGTGTTTGCGCTGTGTGTGTGGTGTTTGCGCTGTGTGTGTGTGTGGTGTTTGCGCTGTGTGTGTGGTGTTTGCGCTGTGTGTGTGTGTGTGGTGTTTGCGCTGTGTGTGTGGTGTTTGCGCTGTGTGTCTGTGTGTGTGTGTGTGGTGTTTGCGCTGTGTGTGTGGTGTTTGCGCTCTGTGTGTGTGTGTGTGGTGTTCGCGCTGTGTGTGTGGTGTTTGCGCTGTGTGTGTGCTGTTTGCGCTGTTTGTGTGTGTGTGTGGTGTTTGCGCTGTGTGTGTGGTGTTTGCGCTGTGTGTGTGCTGTTTGCGCTGTGTGTGTGCTGTTTGCGCTGTGTGTGTGGTGTTTGCGCTGTGTGTGTGGTGTTTGCGCTGTGTGTGTGTGTGTGGTGTTTGCGCTGTGTGTGTGTGTGGTGTTTGCACTGTGTGTGTGTGTGTGTGGTGTTTGCGCTGTTTGTGTGGTGTTTGCGCTGTGTGTGTGGTGTTTGCGCTGTGTGTGTGGTGTTTGCGCTGTGTGTGTGTGTGGTGTTTGCGCTGTGTGTGTGTGTGGTGTTTGCGCTGTGTGTGTGTGTGGTGTTTGCGCTGTGTGTGTGTGGTGTTTGCGCTGTGTGTGTGTGTGGTGTTTGCGCTGTGTGTGTGTGTGGTGTTTGCTGTGTGTCTGTGCGTGCGTATGCGTGCGTATGTGTGTGTGTGTGTGTGTGTGTGTGGTGTTTGCGCTGTGTGTGTGTGTGTGGTGTTTGTGCTGTGTGTGTGTGGTGTTTGCGCTGTGTGTGTGTGTGTGTGTGTGTGTGTGTGTGTGTGTGTGTGTGTGTGTGTGTGTGTGTGTGTGTGTGTGTGTGTGTGTGTGTGTGTGTGTGTGTGTGTGTGTGTGTGTGTGTGTGTGTGGTGAACAGCATCTGGTTTGGATCTGTGCAGATGTTAGTGAGGTGTGTGTGGAGCATGTGCACAGCAGGAACATCTGTCCAGATGCTGATGACCCGCACACTTCTTCTCGGAGTCACACACACAAGTGTCGTGTAGAGAACACATGACGTCAGACGTCTTTAATATCAGAATATCAGAAATATTACTTATTTGAATAATCTCATTAGGAATCGTAGGTTCTACAAACACTAGCATTTGTTTTAATGTTTCTGAAAGAGTCTTCTTCTGCTCATCAGAGCTGCAGTTATTTGATCAGAAATACAGTAAAACAGTGAAATATTATAATAATGTAAATCATCAGTTTTCTATGTGAATATACAGTAAAGTGTAATTTATTCCTGTGATCAAAGCTGAGTTTATCATCATTACTCCAGTCTTCAGTGTCACATGATCCTCCAGAAATCAGTGTAATATGATATAATATGAATATTATCAGTGTTGGAAACAGTTCATATGTTTGTGGAAACTGTGATACATTTTTTTTTTTTTGATGATGAATCGAGAGTTCAAAAGAACAGCATTTATTTGAAATAGAATCTTTTGTAACATTGTAAATTTATTTACTGTCACTTTTAATCAATTTAACGCATCCTCGCTGAAAAAAAAAAAAGATCTGTGATGTTTCAGAATCTTAATATAAGATAAAATATAAATGACAACCTGTCATGTAGAGACTCTCCCAGTCCAGCCCAGTCAGCACCTAATGGGTCGGGCTTCACTACTTTGAGGGTTAAGCCAGCGATCTCGATGACCTGAGCTTTCGCCACACGGGGTTATTATCGGGTGAAAACTGCCGAAACCTGTTGTGTTCATCATCGTGTGTGTGTGTGTGTGTGTGTGTGTGTGTGTGTCTCCGCAGGCTCATCATGGGAGAGGTCGATACGACAGCTGGGGTTCGAGAGGTAAGAGACGCCGCAGAGACCGGAGTGTGTGTGTGTGTGTGTGTGTGTGTGTGTGTGTGTGTGTGTGTGTGAAAGCGTGTTGTTCGGAGTCTGTGTGTGTGTATGTGTGTGTGTGAAAGCGGGTTGTTCGGAGTCTGTGTGTGTGTGTGTGTGTGAAAGCGGGTTGTTCGGAGTCTGTGTGTGTGTGTGTGTGTGTGTGTGTGTGTGAAAGCGTGCTGTTCGGAGTGTGTGTGAAAGCGTATTGTTCGGAGTGTGTGTGAAAGCGTGTTGTTCGGAGTGTGTGTGTGTGTGTGTGTATGAAAGCGTGTTGTTTGGAGTGTGTGTGCGTGTGTGTGTGTGTGTGTGTGTGTGTGTGTGAAAGCGTGTTGTTCGGAGTGTGTGTGAAAGCGTGTTGTTCGGAGTGTGTGTGTGTGTGTGTGTGTGTATAAAAGCGTGTTGTTTGGAGTGTGTGTGTGTGTGTGTGTGTGTGTGTGTGTGTGTGTGTGTGTGTGTGTGTGAAAGCGTGTTGTTCGGAGTGTGTATGAAAGCGTGTTGTTTGGAGTGTGTGTGTGTGTGTGTGTGTGTGTGTGTGTGAAAGCGTGTTGTTCGGAGTGTGTGTGAAAGCGTGTTGTTCGGAGTGTGTGTGAAAGCGTGTTGTTCGGAGTGTGTGTGAAAGCGTGTTGTTCGGAGTGTGTGTGTGTGTGTGTGTGTGTGTGTGTGTATGAAAGCGTGTTGTTTGGAGTGTGTGTGTGTGTGTGTGTGTGTGAAAGCGTGTTGTTCGGAGTGTGTATGAAAGCGTGTTGTTTGGAGTGTGTGTGTGTGTGTGTGTGTGTGTGTGTGTGTGTGTGTGTGTGTGTGTGTGTGTGTGTGTGTGTGTGTGTGTGTGTGTGTGTGTGTGAAAGCGTGTTGTTCGGAGTGTGTGTGAAAGCGTGTTGTTCGGAGTGTGTGTGAAAGCGTGTTGTTTGGAGTGTGTGTGTGTGTGTGTGTGTGTGTGTGTGTGTGTGTGTGTGTGTGTGTGTGTGTGTGTGTGTGTGTGTGTGAAAGCGTGTTGTTCGGAGTGTGTGTAAGCGTGTTGTTCGGAGTGTGTGATGCTTTTTTTGGAGGCTTTAAACTTCTTGATTTTCTGACCTGGACGCGTGTCAGCCGGGAGAAGATCCAACTGTACTTAGCAAAAAAACTGAATATTATGAATATTGCATTAAAAAGATGAAACATGTCTGTCTGTTCCCCTCACATATCATATGACAGAATAATGAAACGTACTGGATAATATATTTCATAAAAGCAGAAAAACAATATACTTGTATTGTCATCCAACCACAGTACTTTAAAATATGAACTTTAATAATGCACTTTATCAACTAACTGACAAAATA
>NC_136899.1:25986319-25993819 GCF_949152265.1 Phoxinus phoxinus | reverse complement strand
TATTTAAGCGCTGGATTTTGGGAAGGTAATATCTCCATTTGGCTCGGATCTGCAGAGACACCTGGTGTGCCGCCAACACACATTCCTCCTCTGTGTTCACAAGATGACTAACCTCACCACTAATCCACCAATATCAACATCTCCGCTCGCTTTTGAGTCTCATTCAATGGCTTAATTGCTCATAGAAGGGTTACTTTTACTGTGCTTCCCATAATTCATCGCTTTTACCCAAATCAGTGCCATCTGTGGGCCTCCTCTCTTGTCTTGCTCACGGTTTTCTCTTTATGAGCGCGCCGAGATGAAAGCGGTACCGTAAACTGTTTAGATACAGCGAGACGTCAGTGCATCTCACACTTGGGTTGTTGTCAGCGTGTCATCTGCCACTTATTACGTTTTATGAAGCAAATATCGCACACTTCAAAGCGATTGCATGGAGGAAAGTCAGGGAAGCTTCGCTTTGAATGCAGGGATTTTGTCGTAAAATGTGCCTTGGCAATCATCAATTGAGCCAAACAAGCTTACGAAATCTTTGTTTTCATGCTGAAATTTTGGCAAGATACCATTATGACTATTCTCCCCTTATCTCAGTGTTTAAAGAGGTCATTGTATGCCCTTTTAGAATGCTTGAATGTTCATAAAACACATTATTTTATCCCATTTTTATATGTGGACTTGTGCTACTACACCATTGCACCGGTTTCAACACACTACTAACTAACTCAACCAGGCCCCGCCCAGTTATTCTGCGTATTAATTAGGGAATATTGTGACGTGTTCGTTCCCGGAAGAAACTCAAGACTACAATGGAGGCGTTTCATGAGTTCAGAAACACTGACACTGATATATAATAACTTATATATCAGAGGGACTTTGTGCTTTTGCAGACCTTTATTATTATTATTGAATTATAATTTTTTTAATGGGGATTTTCAGTCAATCTTTTTGCAGCTTACACTGACAGGCCAGTAGGTGGCGTCAGGTGACTGTTTTATGAATGATTCATTGAATCATTAATTCAAATCATGAATTCACTCACTCAGGAATGAAACACTGCTGTGTGTGTGTGTCACTTGGAGACGAGATGGTAACGTTAATTCTGCTGTGGTTTGTTTGGCAGAACCAAAATAGACAAAGTAGCTGAACATAGGCTATTGTGCCTCAAATGTAAGTTAGTCAATTTTGACTTGTTGTTTATTGAACCTTTGTATCATTTACATTTTTTCGCGTGATGTTTGTCGCCGATGTCAACACACCTGCAGTTCATAACTAGCCTACACGTTGTTGGCAAATGAAGAATTGATTAATGATACTGATTTATTTTTCTATTAACTCTACATACACCAAACGTACTTAGTTTCGAGACAGACACCGACAACAAGTCTCCTTGAAAGATTAATTAAAAAAACGAATTTACAATTGTTTGTTTGCGGCTCCGTAACGTTACACTGATTAATGCTGTACATTTATGATTCACTTAAAGAACTCGTAAGAGTCATTTGTTCGTGAATCGCGAATCACTCTTGCGCTGTTGATTTGCGTCTGCAGACTCCGCAATTAAAGACGTGCCCTCTTGCCATTGTTTTTGTTACACAGTACAGTGTTTATCTTATCATATTAATTTAAGATTACAAACTCTCATTCACAAATCAGAAAATCAGGAAACCGTGAAATATGCTTTGGCGATGTTCATTCGCCTCTCTGAGAGACTTTCGTGGAGAAATCAAAACAAATGAGCAACTCAGCATGATACTGAGGTAAACATTCAAAGTGTTGTTTTCTTTTTTATTTATATCATAAATACGACAAAGGGAGCTGTTGCTGTATATTATCACGATTGCAAATGTTACATTGAGTTTATAGTTCAATTAACAAGCAATATTTAATTATATTTAGGACACAATCTCTTGATTATTTTTTTCTTCTATTAATTTCAAAGACGAAAATAGTTCCAAAGTAGAGCAACTCAGCGATGTGTAGTTACTAAATGATTCAGCGTTTTGAACGAATCGTTTGAATGAATGACTCAATGACTCGCTTATTAAGACCGCCACTTATTTGCGGTTTAGTTTCATGTTTATAAGTACAGTAGCTATCAATACATTTTTTCTTACTTGTGTATTTAAATATGAACTTAATCTCGTAATATTAGGCTATTTATTGCTGTGTATCCTACTTTTGCAGTGTATATTATTAGTTGATTGGTAACAGCCCTATAAACAATAGTGTCTTATTATTAGGCCTATTATAACTGAATATTGATCAAATGTAAGAATGTGATCTCTTAATAAGGTTAAAAAAGGCATTTATTAAGGTAAATAATGCCCTAGGGCAAATATCACAAATGTGCAGATTTAAGCAAAAGCTAATGATGTAGGCCTAAAGAATCCCAGTAATTAACACGATTTAACGGTACTGTGTTGCAATAAAATACAGTAGTCAGAATTTTACTGTGAAATCAAGGGTGTTGTAATGCAGCAAATCACCAAAAAAAGGAGAAAAATATTGTTATTCAAGTAGACTTGACCCATATAATCTCTTTCTCTTGAGTAAGTGACCTTTATTGTGACTTGTTTGGGAAACGTGTTTACTCTTACAGTAATGTAAGTCTTTCCCAGTCAATGTATGAATATAGTGTTTATTACTAGTTTGATGATTGAATTGCGTCTAATTATAACTTGTATTATGTTAAAATACACAAGCATTTATACAAACTCACAAAGTATTTTTTTGTCGTTGTTCGTTTTCCAGTTATCACAGGGTTCCCGCGGGGTTTTAAAAAGCCTTAAAAGCATTGAATAATGGAAATAATACCTTAAAAAGACATTAAAAAGTGTGGAATTTGGATGTCTGGGTCTTAAAAATTGTGCTGTATGTAACTTCTCCGTATTGTATTTTTCACCGACAATTTAATTTATTGTTGAGTTCTGATTTTCGATGTTTATTGTTCAGGGGTCTCTCAGTTCCCCATATTCCCAGCATTGAATAAGTAGCTAGCTAATGTTAAAAAACAACTTAACATTGTTCGGCAAACTTTCTTGTGGCCTACTGAAATGTTTTTATTTTTCACACCTGCTTGGCTTATCATCTTTTACCCATTCCATATTTGAAAAATAAATGAACACAAGTTCAACGTGAAATAGGTGTTAATTTTTTACATAAATGGTCTTAAAAAGGTCTTAAAAAGGCTTGAATTTAACTTGAAGAAACCTGTAGGAACCCTGAGTCACCGCAAATATACTGAGAACTCCCGAGAGCCGAGTTTTCAGAACTTGCCCTATTTTCCCAAACTCTGTATTGCAACACATCTGCAAAATGTTGTACTTGTTTACGGCCATGTTTATTTGTGAACTAGGTCTATACGGGCCTCTGAGTCAGCCTCAGCTGACTCTCACAGTAACTTAACTCCGCCGTGTAAACCTCTGAAGACGAGCATCTTTACAGCGGAGAAGTGTATGGACGTGCAAGTGTGCGCTTCAGTCTTCAGCGGGGAATGGCCGCTCTGTGTTCTTGAGGCTGGACTGGATTGGTTTGATTAAATCCCCCGGCCGGGGAAATGAGATCCAGACGTGCGAGCGCTCTGAGCGAGGATACTGGGAATCGCAGGCTTTTATTGGAGAACACTGTGTTTTTCTGCACTTTTAAGAGGCACTGCAGCTCATTGTTGCACTAAGAGCACTCGTAAAAAACATTTAATCTTGAATGTTACGTGGGCTCAAGAGTATGGACGCTTGTTTCCGTCACAGAATAAAACATTGTGAAAGATATTTGCGACTTTTTAAACTCACAATTGCCAGATATAAACTCAGAATTGTGTGATATAAACTCAGAATTGCGTGATATAAACTCAGAATTTAGTATTATAAAGTCAGATTTGGGAGATATCATATTTTTTTCCCCCTCACAATTCTGACTTCTATCATGCAATTTTGTGTTAAGTCCGAATTGTGAGATACAAACATACAATTTGGATAAAAAAAAGTCAGACTTTATAACACACAATTCTGACTTTATAACACACAATTGCAACTTTATAACACAATTGCAACTTTATAACACACAATTGCAACTTTATAACACAATTCTGACTTTATAACACACAATTGCAACTTTATAACACAATTCTGACTTTATAACTCACAATTGCAACTTTATAACACAATTTTGACTTTATAACACACAATTGCAACTTTATAACTCAATTGCAACTTTATATCACACAATTCTGACTTTATATCACACAATTGCAACTTTATAACACAATTCTGACTTTATAACTCACAATTGCAACTTTATAACTCAATTGCAACTTTATAACACACAATTCTGACTTTATATCACACAATTGCAACTTTATAACACACAATTGCAACTTTATAACACACAATTGCAACTTTATAACACAATTGCAACTTTATAACACACAATTCTGACTTTATATCACACAATTGCAACTTTATAACACACAATTGCAACTTTATAACACACAATTGCAACTTTATAACACAATTGCAACTTTATAACACACAATTCTGACTTTATAACACACAATTGACACTTTATAACACAATTGCAACTTTATATCACACAATTCTGACTATCTCTCACAATTGCAACTTTATATCCATGTTTAATATGCAGAGACAACTGCAAGTAAACCATGAGTGTGACGCTCGACGTGTCGACTTCTGCCTCAGCCGGTGGTGTGAGTTAAGATGATATTGATACACACACTCATGTCAGTGTGTGTGTGTGTGTGTGTCTCTGCAGTGTCCGAGGGGCAGACGCCGGGAACGGCATTCGCGTGTTCATCCCGGACATCGGCATGTTTGTGGTGGGTCTGGTGACGTGGCTCCTGTGCCGGAGTCTGGAGAACCCGACGCTCAAGGACCTGCAGCACAACAGCCACGAGCAGGTGAGACACACACACACACACACACACACACACAGACCTGCAGCACAGCAGCCACGAGCAGGTGAGACACACACACACACACACACAGACCTGCAGCACAACAGCCACGAGCAGGTGAGACACACACACACACACACACACACACACACACACACAGACCTGCAGCACAACAGCCACGAGCAGGTGAGACACACACACACACACACACACACACACACACACTCAGACCTGCAGCACAACAGCCACGAGCAGGTGAGACACACACACACACACACACACACACACACAGACCTGCAGCACAACAGCCACGAGCAGGTGAGACACACACACACACACACACACACAGACCTGCAGCACAACAGCCACGAGCAGGTGAGACACACACACACACACACACGCACACACACACACACACACACACACACACACACACTCAGACCTGCAGCACAACAGTCACGAGCAGGTGAGACACACACACACACACACACGCACACACACACACACACACACACACACACACACACACACTCAGACCTGCAGCACAACAGCCACGAGCAGGTGAGATACACACACACACACACACACACACACACACAGACCTGCAGCACAACAGCCACGAGCAGGTGAGACACACACACACACACACACACACACACACACACACAGACCTGCAGCACAACAGCCACGAGCAGGTGAGACACACACACACACGCACACACACACACACACGCACACACACACACACACACACACACACACACACACACACACACACACACACACACACAAGGGTGTTTTGCTATCCTTGTGAGGACATTCCATAGGCGTAATGGTTTTTATACTGTACAAACTGTATATTCTATCCCCTTACACTGCCCCTATCCCTAAACCTGCCCATCACAGGAGACATTCTGCATTTTTACATTTTCAAAAATATATAATTTAGTATGTTTATTAACCCATTCCCCTCATGGGGACCGCTGGCTGGTCCCCACAATGGAGGTGATCTCAGGTTTTACTATCCTTGTGGGGACATTATGGTTCCCACAATGTAATGTATACCAAGTACACACGCACGCACACACACACACACACACACACACGCACACACACACACACACACACACACACACACACACACACACATACACTGTTGTTGATTGTTTTCTCTCTCTGTGGCTCTGATGGTTGTTGTGATTAGAAGATATATTGTAAGAATGCTGATATGACAGCCTGAAGAAGTGTGTGTGTTTGCGCGCGTGCGTGTGTGTGTGTCTGTGTGTGCGTGTGTGTGTTTGCGTGCGTGCGTGTGTGTGTGTGTGTGTGTGTGCGTGCGTGTGTGTGTGTCTGTGTGTGCGTGTGTGTGTTTGCGTGCGTGCGTGTGTGTGTGTGTGTGTGTGTGCGTGCGTGCGTGTGTGTTAAAGTCAGTAAAGACGCTGTGTGTCATCCGTATCGCTGCACAAGTAAACTAGTGGAGATTCATGAGGCGTAATTCACTTTCAAGAGATCGTTTTCTCACTGGATCTAAATATACACAGAGTCTCTTCAATATAATGTGTTTGACCAGTTAATTGATCTAGAAAGAATAAAAATATTTTTAGTGTATTGATTTCCACTAAGTGCTTGCTTTGAATTTGATCTTCTGCCATGAAAGATCCTCAGTTCCTATGAAAACATCTCCATCCGCTCAACATATATATATATATATATAATTTGTTCCTATAGATAATAAGTGGAAAGGCTTCCGTAGCGGATCGGATCGCATTATAAACACTCAAATGAAGTATAGATGCGAGCAGAAATCTTCAGAATGGGTTTAGGAAGTATGATTTATGTTTTGCTTGACTATGATATTTCTGCTCAGCGTTGGTACGTGTAACTTCATATTTCGTGTGCGAGTGATTCATGTTTTTAATAGTTTTACTTAAAATATCAAACACTGTCGTGACGTTTCAGTGACCCTAAGCCCTAAAATTATATTTACATATTTTTGTCCAGAAAGCTTATCTTTAGGGCTGTCAAAAGATTAATTGTGATTAATCGCATCCAAAATAAAAGTTTATGTTTGCATAATATGTGTGTGTACTGTGTAGAATTATTATGTATAAATACACACACATTCATGAATATATTTAAGAAATATTTGCATTTATATGCTGTATATACATTTATATAATTTATATTATATATAGATATTTTATATATAAATATAACCAATTTTTCTTAAAAATATACATGAATGTGTGTGTTTTTTTATATATAAATAATTATACACAGTACACACACATATATTATGTAAACACAAACTTTTATTTTGGATGCGATTAATCACGATACATTTTTTGACAGCCCTACTTATTTTATTTCAATTTGATCATATTTTTTCTTTTTTTAAATGCATTTTTTTAGGAGATTTTTTTATTTTTTATTTTATTTACCTTTAAATTACTAGATTTAATAAATAAATAGTCATATAGATGCACATTCCTCACATTCTTTCAACCTAAATTCAAAATAACTCACAATTTCATGCATAAACCTTTTAATTCAGCTCAAAATATCTTACATTGTGTGTCTGGAATAAATAA
>NC_136899.1:25968819-25981319 GCF_949152265.1 Phoxinus phoxinus | reverse complement strand
TATTTTTATATAAATTATATAAATGTATATACAGCATATAAATGCAAATATGTCTTAAATATATACATAAATTTGTGTGTATTTATAATAATTATACACAGTACACACAAATATATTATGCAAACACAAACTTTTATTTTGGATGCGATTAATCTTTTGACAGCCCTAATTTTTTTCTGAGTTTTTCTGAGTTATGAGTTTGAACTATATCACATCTGTGCCAGATTTACCCTCGAACCGAGAGATCTTTCTCAAAACCAGGGACTGCTAGTTGTAACAATACTTGAATTATATAATAATAATAATCCTTAATATTACATTTGACAGATATTTGCTTAGTCAAGAATGACAGTTACTCTCGCTTGTACTTAGTGACTCTAATTCATGTGATTTTATTTATTATTAAATATTTGTAATTATTTTTTTGCTACTTTTTACAATGATCATCAATCATTCTAAAGCCATTATTTTATTATCATTCAGATACTATTATAGTATTTATTAATATTTTGAATGTTTATATTTTATTTTTATAAAGTTTTTTGATTTTATTGTTTTTGTCATTTTTTTGCATTTTTTTATTTTTTGTAAAATATTTCTATATAGTTTATATTAAATTTTATTTAAGTTTTAATAATTAAGTTATTAAAGTTGTTAAATAAATGAGCACTCTAGCAACTATAGCATTGGTTTTCACAGATAAATACCACTCACTTGCTTTATTATTTTATTATAAACATATTTGTCATTGTTCTGAGGGAGGAATAAAGACCTTTCCCTCATATTTCCTCATAAGCGCCTGTAGAGTGATCTAGACAGTGCGGTCTCAACAGCCGACGGGATTTAATCAAGCCTCCAGACGTTCATCCGGCGCTAGTCTTTCTGGACTCGTCAGCCGGTGTTAACCTCATTAGTCACTCTCTAATGCCTTTTATCAAGAATCCTGGAATAATGCCCGCTATTGACATAAATCACACCGCAGCTTCGGGTTATAGTGAAGTCTGGTGTATTATTCACAGGCAAAACGTTTTTTTTTTTTTTTTGCATGTTTTATTTTCCTTGCACCAGATGTAATATGACATCAGTGTATGAGATACCAGTGAACATCTGGGAGTTTTAATCAGATGTTGTTTTTTTAAAGAAGTCTCTTCTGCACACCAAGGGTGCATTTATCTGATTACAAACAGAAAACTGCTGATTTACATTATAATAATAATTTCAGAATTTTACTATGTGAATATACAGTAAAGTGTAATTTATTCCTGTGATCAAAGCTGAGTTTATCATCATTACTCCAGTCTTCAGTGTCACATGATCCTCCAGAAATCAGTGTAATATGATGATCTGATGATCAAGACACAGTTATGATTATTATCAGTGTTGAAAACAGTTCATATTTCTGTGGAAACTGATACATTTTATTTTTCAAGATTCTTTGATGAATAGAAAGTTCAAAATAACAGCATTTATTTGAAATATAAGCTTTTGTTACATTATAAATATCTTTAATTTTCAGCAGTAGTGTGTGTGTGTGTGTGTGTGTGTGTGTGTGTGTGTGCGTGCGTGCGTGTGCGTGTGTGTGTGTGTGTGTGTGTGTGTGTGTGTGTGTGTGTGTGTGTGTGTATTAGGGATGTGCAACGATTAATCGCATCCAAAATAAGAGTTTGTGTATAAATAATATGTGTGTGTGTGCTGTGTATAATTATTTTGTATGTATAAATACACACACATGCATGTATACAGTACATTTAAGAAAAATGTGTTATTTATATATAACATATTTATATATAATATGTATAAATATATACATGCAAATAGTTCTTAAATATATATATGCATATGTACAAAAGAGTTATACACAGCACACACACATATATTATTTAAACACAAACTTTTATTTTGGATATGATTAATAGTTGCCCATCCCTAATATATATATATAAATATATGAGCCATATGTACAACCATTGGATTTGGGTAAAATTACGAAGTTTAAGAGAACAATTTAAACTCGTACTTTCTGACACATCCATTGTCATGTTTCAGGAAAAGGAGGATGAAGAAGAAGACAAGAAAAGTGAGAAGCAGGAGCTTGAGGACGAGCTGATGTTCGAAGACTTTGAGCTGGGCGATGAAGACTGTGCTCTTCCCGAGGATGAAGAAGCAGAAGAGGAAGGAGAAGAAGAGGAAGAAGGAGAAGAAGAAGAAGGAGAAGTTGAGGCCGACGTCGAAGAAGAAAGCACCAAAATGAAGATCCTGCGGCAGATAGCAGACGTGGCGTCCAAACTCAAAGAAATCATTGGCAATCTGATTACCACTGCAGGAAAAGTAGTGGTAACCATATTACTGGGCCTCACAGGTGGGTAGTGTTGAGGCCCACATCACTCAGCACAGGCGATCCGTGCGCAGCCGAACGTCAGTGAAAGCTCCAGTGTGCCTTATATCCCAACGCTCAAACACAAACAAACATGTGAGGGATAATGCGCATCCAGACCGCTGTTATCGCACAATAAACCCCGTCAGGGTGTTCAGGACCCCGACGCGACGGCATTATCTCGCGGATTGAGTTTAAATATTTTATTAGCTCATTAAACCCAAAGCTTCGATGAAGAAAACAGTTCCTAGCAGGTGGTTTTGAGCCTAGGCAAACATATATGGGATTATGATAGTGTTTGCTTCTGCTGAAGCCGTCAGCCCACATTATTTCAACTTATTTTTAAAATAATCGTTTTTAATGGAATTCCTGGTGAAAAACTACATTACCCATGATGCTATGCAGTAAATTCCACCAACCACAGCGTCAGAATAGCTCTTTAGCTCCGCCCACTCCCATGAAGCACTGTCAGTGACGTAATAGTCGATCTCAAAATACTTCATTTATATAAATATATATATATATGCATATTTAAAAAATATATATATATATATATTGTTGATGCGGAATGTTGCGACTGACCAATCAGAATCAAGTATTTCAAAGAGCTGTGTAATAAAAAGAAATAAAACACCACCCACAGTCATTTTTAAAAGGAAACCTGCCATTTTTGCCAACAAAATTTCAACAACATACAAATATGATAATCATAATCTCAGAGCCTGATTAAGTGTGAGTTAAAATATCATTGCGTGACCTTTATAGCCATGTATAATTCACCTTTTGAAAATAAATAAAAGGAAACCAGGACATTGACAAACAAACAAGTGTATACTATGACTGTCTCTCAGTATGCGTTTTATTAATGTTAAAATGGTGTAATATTTATGAGTTTGATTACGTGCTTATCCATTAGTTGTCGAATCCAACATTAAAGTGATTAAACTGCAGTTCATCCACTGGCCACTAGAGACCGGCTGCAGAAGAGAGTCAATCCCATAAACCCCCATGATAATATGCCCAACTTTACAGCAGAAAAAACACGTTTACAGCCTGGTACAAAAAGTGGTTTTGGTCTATATAGCTAATTTTGCCCTTCGTGACGACTGTGAGGGGGTGAATTATGAGTTCTGCATAATTAAGGGGGCGTGGCCACTTGAGTGACAGGTGCATTGCCACTGCTGTCACTACTAGCCGTTTGTCTGCTAGCGTTAGCGTCACGTCACCTCAGCTAATCCGCCTCTTTACCCTTTTTCGATTATCCGGGAGTGACGCACGGCCAAGATGGCGCCGGCCGGCTCCGCCCACTTTGGGCTTCAGAAACGCTCCTCAGAAACACTACGGGTGACGTCACACACACTACGCCCCTTGTTTTTATGTGCAGTGCACTTGCAGAGAGACTCCGCCCACACGCTCTTCTGATTGGTTGTTATTTTTGATTGATTTTGTCGCATCTCGTAGTCGCGTCAGTGGTTGCTGGAATCTCATCATGTCTGTTCGGACACACTGCAAATGACTTTCCTCTGCCCTCTCCCGTGTGTGTCAGGAATGATGCTGCCGTCTCTGACCTCCAGTGTGTACTTCTTCACCTTCCTGGGCCTGTGCACCTGGTGGTCTTTCTGCCGGTCCTTCGACCCGCTGCTCTTCAGCTGTCTGTGTGTCCTCATGGCCATCTTCAGCGCAGGACACCTCGTCATGCTCTTCCTATACCAGTTCCAGTTCTTCCAGGAGGCCGTCCCTCCCGGGAACAGTTACGCCAGGTGAGACCACAGAGCCCGAGCCTCTCAAAGCCGGGGTTTAAAGTCTTTTCTCCTCTATTGTGTCGTATATCCAAGTGAAAACGCTTCAGGAACGAGAACAAATGTGGGCGGGGCTTGATTGTGTGGGGAACTGATTGGATGGTTGTGGTTTGCTATTGGCTGATCTCATGTGAGTGACAGGTTATAGCCCCGCCCACATCGTCAGAGAAGAGAAGAGATGCTGCGATAGGAACTTATTCTGATTCAAGATTACCAGGAACATGAGTTTAACACAATAATTATGATGTGCACCTATAAATCATTTCTAATAAACACTGCAATATTCCATTAAAAATGTATTTCATGGTGACTTTAATGGCGCATGTAATGAAGAAAAAAGCCCCACTGCAAAAAAATATTTTCTTACTTAGTATTTTTTGTCTCGTTTCCAGTCCAAATATCTTAAAATTCTTAAATCAAGATGCATTTACTAGATGAGTACATTTTTGTTTTGTTTTCTGGGGGAAAACGATCAAAATAAAGTGAGTTTTTGCTTAAAACAAGTGAAATTATCTGCCAATGAGGTCAGAAAAATAATCTTAATTAAAACGGAAAAGATATTATTTGTCTCACCCCATTGGCAGATCATTTTAAGCAAAAACTCACTTCATTTTGACACCCCATAAAGTAAATGCATCTTGATTTAAGAATTTTTTGATATTTGGACTGGAAACAAGACACAAATACTGAGTGAGAAACGCGTGTGTGTCGAGGACGCGCTCCCGCCCGCTTCCCTGCTCGACGTGCTCAGATTGGCTTGAGTTTGTGGCTCTTCATCGAGCAGCTGAACGCTTTGACTGATGGCGTTCTGCACGTATAGCCCGCGTGCAGCCGGATCCCCTTACTGTGGCCAATGAGATTACAGCGCTGCTGAAAACCAAACACAAAAGGAGAATTTAATTAGAACGATCCGGCGAGCGGGAATCCTACATGTGAGCTCGTCTGTCTGCTGGCCGGTGGGCTCAATCATGCTAATCTAGCGACCTAGCCTGATTAGCCTTGTGGCGTTACAGCGACTGGCGTCCGGTGCGATCAGAACCAGGCATCGAGGTCAACCTGCCATTAGAGTGATGAAAGGATGGACATTAATGCACAGTTCTGGTTCTGCATGCCCATTGATGATCACTGAGATATAATTACAGGTTTATTTTTGTATGGTCTGTTCATTTTAATTTTAGATAAAGTTTTTGTCATATGTTTTTTTAAATTTGTCTATATAGCTTTTATACATTTTTTGTTTTAGTTATTTTAGTACAGTATGTGACACTGGAAAAATTCTAATATGGTGCAAAAGTTCATTTATTTCAGTAATTCAACTTAAAAGGTGAAACTAATATATTATATAGACTCATTACATGGAAAGTGAGATATTTCAAGCCTTTATTTGTTATAATTTTACAGCTTATGAAAACCTTTTCACAATATTCTAATTTTGAATTTGGGGTTGTCATAAGCTGTAAGCCATAAGCATCACAATTATAACAAATAAAGGCTTGAAATATCTCACTTTGCATGTAATGAGTCTATATAATATATTAGTTTCACCTTTTAAGTTGAATTACTGAAATAAATTAACTTTTGCACCATATTTTTCCAGTTTCCCCTGTACATCAAGTTAAACTAAATGAAAATGAGAAATGTTGCTTTGGCATCTAACTGGAATATAATGTTTATTTTTTTCCAATATATTTTATTTCAGTTAATGTTAATTTTATTTTAAGTAAATAATTTTTAATGGGTTTTAGTTTTAGTAATAGTAACCCGACTTCTAGAGAAAGTAGGGACAATTTTGAAAATATTTAAGCGCCAGAGATGTGCATTAATTATTGAAGAGCTGATGTGATTTCACAGCATGTGTATCCATTAACCCTTTATATTGGCACAATCTCTAGTTTTCATATTTGGTGACTGATTTTTAAAATACATTACAGAGGAGCCGTAATTTATCAATTTGCAACAAGAATATGTTCATACTCCTCAGCCGTGTTCAGACCTTTATATTGAAGTAGTGATGAACATGAAAAATCATGAAAGAATGGTAGAAACCTCAGTTTGTTTTCATGCCAAGAGTTCAAAAGATCGCATCCATTCAATTATTTTAGAAAAAAAGCTCTGAAAATGTTTTAAATATAAAGAAAACAATAATAGATTCAGCATTAGTGATGTGCAGCGAGCTATAATGCACATACGTGATCTTCTGTGTTTTCTAAAGGTTGAGTTCATTTAAAAATCTGCCAAACTTCCAACACTACTTCTGAATAGGATGTGTACTTCATAAATTGTATGAAAATTGTAAAAATAATGGTTCAGACTCAAACAACATATGGAGATGGAGGCGCCCTTATATGGGCAGTAATGTCCACTAGTGGAGAAGTGTGGTACTGCGCCCAAACTACATCTCACTGAACGCTCATCTTCTGAGATATCAACCTAACATTTGAAACACAACTTGTTCAGATTTTTGCCTTTGATTTTTTTGCATTTTTAGAGTCCACCAGGTTTTGAAAATATATATTTTATATATAAAATATGAATAATTAAATTTTTAATGATGTACATTTTCATAAACTCAAACTTCTATAACTTTTTTTCTGTTCAACTTAATTTATTTCACTTCTACAAAAATCTGGCAAATGTCTTCTTAAAAACAAGACCAATCTTACATCTATATTCCAAAGCATTCTTGAATTACAATCATTTAAGTTTGGAATGTGCATTTCCATGTCTATTATAAAAGGGGGCGCTTGATAAGGGGTTAACGGAGCCTGTCATCGTCAGTCATCATCATTGAGCTTGGCAGTGTTGGTTTGCATCTCGAAGCATAAACGATCTGCTGTCACACTCTAAAGTCTGATTTAAAGAGTCAATATTCACGTTGCTTTCATTAATCGTGACGTAGTTCGGTGTTGTCTGTGGCTTCTGCCCAGCGCTCCGCTCCAGGAAAGTCCTCGCCACCGAGTAAAGTGCAACAGACACGGAATATCAAACTCTACACTAATGATTTTCTTTATTTGTACAAGGCTTCTGGCTTGTGGAATATGAGCTGCATATTAAGCTGGACGTTCTTGATCACCTTTAAACCTTTTAGGTCTGATGGTTTGATTTGACTCCATGTTAAAGGCATTAATTTCATAGTCATTCACCTTTATGTTGTTTCAAACCTGTATGACTTTCATTTTATCTGTGAAGGTCATTTAATGAATGTTGGAATATAATCGTTTTTGCAATGATGATGTGAACGATTCTGCATCGATGCATAAAAACTAAAGAATCGATTTCAAAAATGTAATTAAAGCTACAATATGTCTTTTTTTCCCGTCGCTAGGGGTCGCTAACCTCTTACAATAACACAGGCGTAGGTTGATGACGCAGTGACGAGCTGAATGCTGGGACTTCTGTCAAGCTGATGGATCTAATAATGTTAATGGATGAGTGAAAACATTCATGTTTTTTAAGATTACAGGGTATGAGGCAGTCGCGAGTGCTAATAATAGACAGATATCACACGCGAGTCCTGCGGATATAAAGAAAAAAGGATTAATTCTACCGAACTACCCGCAACTGCTGAATTACTCGCACAGGTCAGTTTATTTGACGAATTAAACTTGAGGTTGTTCACTCGCTCTAACGTTACACTATCACACTAAACAGCATGTGTTGAAAGTTATAATGTTATTCTATGTGTTAGTTCGTTTGCTTTATGAAACTAGCAGCTTTCTACTAATCTAGATCAACATTGGATAAAGCCAGGTTCAAAATAATTTTTTCATTGTGTTCACATATTAGATGGAAAAAAATCACAGAGGGATTTATGGATATCTACTTTTGTTATCCTGTAAATCAGAATATACTGTCAATAGCCTTAAAAAATAGATTTTCGCCATGTTTTTTGGAATAAAATGTTATATAAATTAGGGTAGGAATAATATATTTACAAGTCCCTCTGTAAATGTCTTCATAATATAACTAGGCTCAAGACTGGAAGGTTTGGTGTATATCGGTGCGACTGAAGAGGAGATTTCAGACTTGGAGAATGAGAGAAAAGTCATTTTGAGAAAACGGGCTTTAAAGATTTATCATCAGCCAATGAGATTGCGCATTCAGCCCTTTTACTTTCACGATTGGCTGCTGATAAACAGGAAATGACCATATTTGGGTCCGACAGCATTGTACAGGAGAGAGAGCTTTCTAACAGTGTGTGTGACGACGGTGCAGACACAGATGTTGATTTATAACGACAACTTTTGTTGAATTTATGAGAAATCTACAGACGCGAACAGACACAGTGTAGAAACATAAACACCTAAATGTGTATTTCAGACTTTTTTTCACCTCAAGTCTGAAAGAAGACATGTTACTGAAGACAAATATCCCAAAATCCCCCCCCAAAAAACGATGTTTTTGTCTCGCCTTAAGACATAACCGAAGAATACTTGCCAAGACGGGTATTTTAACTTAAGTTTGTGTGCATGTGTCCGTTCAAGCGCGAGGAGATGCAAAAGATGAATTTGTTCACGCGCTGTCTGAAAAAACATGAATGGTTTAAAATCGTTTGAATGTGTAAATTAGCAAGAAAACACGTGCAAATGATAAACGCTCACTCTGTGATTGTTAAACTCAGCAATTAATCCGAACTGTCAGGCTTGAACCGTACGGATCAACATCTCTAATCGATATCATGAATCGATATTCCCACAGGCAAATCTAGACGCTTAAGGATGAAAAGCGAATCCACTGGTTTTGGTGTTGCCGGCGGCCTCGGAGAGCCCAGGTGTTCCTCGTTTCCACAGGACGGCTCTTGGCCTGCGCTTGAATTACACAGCTGGTTTCAGGGAGCGCTGCTGCATGCGAGAGAGAGAAAACAATCAAACGTGACTCGAAAAGCCTCTGAGTAACGTAGATGCAATTCTTCTAAATGAAGCCTGGAGTCTCCAATGGCTGGCCTGTGTTATTCTGACACTAATATTCCCCAACGCCTTCAAAAGACCCATTAGCGGCGGATTCGAGACTATAATCGTGCAACTGTTGCGAACGTCGCCCCCGAGCGCGGAGCTGACAGCGAGACACGAGCGCTGGGAAACATCTGTCCTGAAGGCCTCGAAAGCGCCGGCTGTTTGTTTGGCTTCTTCTGTTACACTAGATTAGTAGTTGCCCGACAAGACTTCAAAATGGCAAACCCGTGACCAAACACTGCAAATAAACAACCGTTCTGACCTCTGGAAGGCCAACTTTAAAACTGTAACTCTGCTTATTTGGGTTGAGTCCACATCCTGAAACCTCACACGCATTCAAAGCCTCTATAAAAGACATAGATACTACAAATATGTCCGATGAGGTTTGAGCCGAGCTCAGAAAACACACAGTGAGACGAAGCGGGCCAAGCCAAAGGCACAGACGTGCGGAGGAATCCTGATACCGTTCAGAAACACAATGTGTGGGAGAAGAATAAAAGAGGCAAACGTGCAGAGAAAGCAAAAAAATGGGAGTCATAAGCGAAGAAATATGCTTTTCCAAACCCACAGAATTAAGTGGCTTTTACAGGATTTAGCAGGATTTCTTTCTCAAACTAAACCTGAGGAACACGCTATTAGCAACACATTCGCGAGCCGCCGCGTCTGGGACGGAAAACAAAGCGCTTCTCTCGGACAATCACATGAACAGCACAATCGCTCCCAGCGCTCTGGTGACTCTATTCTGGGTAGAAAACATGTTAATTTAGCAAACCCAGTTATTACTCGAGCGTCGACTGGTTCATAGTTTGAACGGCTCAATGGATGTCTCATATTTAATATTAAATATTATCATATTTAAGTACTCAAAAAATCAATTTTGGCCTCTTGTTAAATTTAATTAATTAAAATAAGCAAAAGTAACACGATTGTTTAATATTTGGTCACAACTTAATTTAATTGTGTTCAATCAACCTAATATATTTAAAATGGAAGTTTACTTAAAGGGCACCTATTATGACATTTAAAATGTTCCTAATGTTGTTTAGGGAGTCCCCAACAACAGTTTTACATGCATGCAATGACAAAAAACACTTTTGTTGTCGTATAATATGCATTTATTTTTACCTGATTTGCTCACCGACTCCCAAATGATTCGTTCAACGACTCGTTTTCCAAACCCGTCCTCTGCGCGGCGCTAATCTGCGATTGGTCAGATGACCCAGCAGTGTTTACAGAGATAATACTTATTGTTTAACACGGAGTACAATGATGCTTTTATCAATTAAATCGTGTTATAATAATGATTCTAGTCCACTGCTTTGTAGTTTGTAGTAAAAAATTTAAAATAAGATAAAGAATTTAATGTTATGTTAGCGAGCATAGCCCAGAGTTCATATTGTAAAAGCACAATCAGTCTTTGTTTGCGTTAGCCCGATGCATAAACACGTTTTTACAAAAAAAAAATGCAGTTAACGTTACTACGAGGTATTACTCTATTCTTTAAGACAACTCCGAAAACAACGACAAACACTTCACATATCTCAATACAATTGCCATTGAAGACCTAGAAGCTAAACGGTGCTTACACAACAAACTAAATAATTATTAAGCATGCTACATAAAACATAAAAGCAACAATTATGAATAACACTTACAGGTTGTGATACGGAGGAGGAAGCTGATGCAAATACACTTGGAACTGAACCGTCCTTCAATATCAGCCGACTCGCGAATCCAAGCTTGATTGCATTTAAAAAGCAATCGTCTTCAAAATGGCGCGAGCAAAGCACAAGGCTCGGACTATACTTCTGTGGTATAGTTGTATATATGAATTGTAGCCACTTAGTCTTCAAATGCTCCTCCTTGAGCAGATGAAAACAGTTTGCTTTCGAGTCGCACTTCAGAACACAGCGTCTCGTCGCCCTGATGTTTCCCTGCTGGCCTTGGAGCGCAATAAGTGGGCGGATCGTATTCAAATAACTTGACAAGTTGACGTCATCTAGTCAGAGAAAAAGCTTCGGTCTTCTAACGATTCATAAAAATGACTCAGAGT
This sequence comes from Phoxinus phoxinus, assembly GCF_949152265.1. Classification (NCBI taxonomy): domain Eukaryota; kingdom Metazoa; phylum Chordata; class Actinopteri; order Cypriniformes; family Leuciscidae; genus Phoxinus; species Phoxinus phoxinus. The sequence goes on along the minus strand of NC_136899.1, from coordinate 25,970,141 downwards.
CGACTCTCACTTTTGAAAGACAATAACTTTATATACGGTGCACTTTCATATTTCAAACTTTGCAGGATGTTTTTGTTCACTTAGATCTCTGTTACACACTACATGAAAGGTACATTTCAAAATTCCATAATAGGTGCCCTTTAATTCATTTGTGTGGAAACTACATGAATCATTTTTGTAGTTCCCAGCATTCTTTACAAGGGACTGCATACATTTAGGGATTAAAGTGTTATTTTATGTGTTTTTCAGTAAATGGAAAGATGTTGTTAGTTAATGTTAGTGTTTAATGTTCAGTTATGTTACAAACTTAGAGGACTTTCTGTAATGTTTTTGATGAATTTTGTGGGCACTCAGTATACACTTTATTTGCATTAAACCTCACTTGCAGAACTGCACAAGTAATATTTAATATTACTATGTAAAAAGTGGTTTTAATTAAATAGAACACTAGTAACATTCTAGCATTACTGTGCGTTCACACCGCCGGCGGCGAGAGCGTCAAAGTGGCCGGAAGCCATTCACTTTCAATGAGAGCCGGCGGCGGCGCGGCGCGTCTTGGACGGCGAGAGCGGCGAGAAGAGTTGAAATCAAGTCAACTTTATGGTAATAAGCTATGACGCGGTTCGGCGGCAACCAATCGTAATGTAGAAGTCCTCCGCCTGAGAGGATCCCAGAGAACACAATCCTGTAAACTTAGGTTCCGACCACATTAGTTCCTAAGCAAATTGGAGGAAAAGTGAATTATTTCTGTTGGGGGTTTCCCGTTATTGTACGACGTGTCCCTGTTTACATACAGGGACATTAATAAAAAGAACGACGAAGGGAAAAAGGTGTCTGACATTGTTGGTGTTTTGTTACTTTCACATTTAAAATATTTTAATAGGTTAACTTATACCCTACGTGTGGCCAGTCTGCACAAAATAGGATACTGATTTATGTTCAGTTCTTATTTGCTTTGCGGCTCCTTTAAATAAAGTTTAAAAAAAATCACGCATTCTAAAATCTAGTCAGAGCGTCAGAGAGTCCCCGAATCTCACGGCGTCGATAGCAGGGCGGCGGCGGTGTGAACGTACAGTTAGAAGTTAATGTAGAATCAAATTAGCTAAAATTATAATGTTGGCGATTTTAGGCAGGACAAAAACTATTCTGACTAAACTCTAGCAGGATTGACTAAATTAATTTAAGTTCATACAACAAGATTACAACAAATCATTTCAAACTAATTAGATTTTGTTGGAAAAATTTAATTCAATTTTGTGGAAGGGTTTTTCTTTATTTAATTAAGTTCGTTCAACAGCTTATTATATTCACGATTGTATTCA
>NC_136899.1:25961319-25963819 GCF_949152265.1 Phoxinus phoxinus | reverse complement strand
GCAGTGTCAATCAACAGTCGTGGGCGGGGCTTGTGTCCAGCTCACTCAGGGCGGGTCTATGCTCAAACTGCAGTGTCAATCAACAGTCGTGGGCGGGGCTTGTGTCCAGATCACTCAGAGCGGGTCTATGCTCAAACTGCAGTGTCAATCAACAGTCGTGGGCGGGGCTTGTGTCCAGCTCACTCAGGGCGGGTCTATGCTCAAACTGCAGTGTCAATCAACAGTCGTGGGCGGGGCTTGTGTCCAGCTCACTCAGGGCGGGTCTATGCTCAAACTGCAGTGTCAATCAACAGTCGTGGGCGGGGCTTGTGTCCAGCTCACTCAGGGCGGGTCTATGCTCAAACTGCAGTGTCAATCAACAGTCGTGGGCGGGGCTTGTGCAATTCTACGTCACATTTCATTGATTCTGAGAACAGCTCGTTCTGAAACAGTGCTTATGATTTATGGGGATTTAAAAAAAAAACACTGGTTGGATTTTTATCATTATAGGGTGGTTGTGTACACACACTGCAAACACACATTTATGTTCAAACACCATGTAAAAGTGAATTTTGCATAATAGGTGCCCTCTAAAAGGAAAACTCATCAACATGTACAGTCAAAATACAAAATTATTCAGACACCAGATATCATTTTTGATATAATTCACTAGTGTGTGCAGGACACTATAGTTCATTATGTAAGTGAGGAGAGCAAAATAAAGTAAACTGTGAAATATTATACCCAATATCTCTTCATACAGAGACTACCAGTGACATTTATACACATGTGGGACCAGAACTGATCCGGACACTCTGAGCTGATCATGTTCTCTGAAGTGTGTGTCTGTAACTGCTAATGTGTGTGTGTGTGTGTGTGTGTGTGTGTGTGTGTGTGTGTGTGTGTGTGTTGTGTGTGTGAGACAGTCTAACAGAAGATGGACAAAACCTGTCAGATATCAACTGAGTTCTTGTCATTGTCTAAACTATAGTGAATAAACTGTAATGATGTGAGAAGTGTTGAAGGAGTCTGAATACATGTGTGTTTGACTGTATATGCGGCACACTTATGATTGTGATGATCGTCTGCAGGGGAAAGCGGCCGCGGGAGGAGAGGACGCCGGGTCTCCTGACAGCAGTGATGCCGTGTACACCGCAGACAGGAGACGGCAGCTGTGGAGGACGGCACACTACCGCACAGACGAGAGAAACGTACAGTCTCACACTCAAACACTCGACCATCACTCCACATCACTCATGTTCACCTGTACTATTACAATCTCCCACCATTTAAAATGCTTGTCTGTGTAGCAAACTCGTGCACACCACATATTCTTGCTGTGAGTTGTTTTTAAAGTGTGATGTACATGTGCAACTCGAACAATGAGAATATGGTGCAAAAGTTCATTTATCTCAGTAATTCAGCTTAAAAGGTGAAACTAATATATTATATAGACTCAGTGTGTCTCATTCATGAAACATTCGTAAATATACGAGTAAATATGTGAGTGATCTGCGCGTAAAGAGACCTTCCCGAAAACTCTTCTCCTGATTCACAAATATTTCGTAAACGTCAGATGTGATAGTGAAACGTGTGTGTGTGTGTGTGTGTGTGTTAATGAATTCCAATCAGTCGTAAATGGGACGCGCGTGCACGCTCTTTCTCAATTACCATAAACCCCGCCCATTAAATCCGACTGACAGCTATATATGGGCATCATATTATGACACCAAACGAAGGATTTCAACATGTCTTCTCAAAAGCGAATGAAAAAGAAAAATTTCTCATTATCAGATAATATTTTATTATCAGAAGTTCATTCAAAAGCGTACATAGTGGCGTATCAGGTCCTAAAAAAGGGAAGCTTGGCAGATATTACAGTTACTGGAGTTTCATCTGTTAATCGAACAGTCCCAGAAGTGAAGAGAAAACGGTTCGACATGAAGCTCGACTGCAAAAAACGAATTAGTTCACTTCGAAAAAATATAGCCCAGCCCTATTGAATTAATTATGTGATTAAAGTGTTCCGTTTGCAGATGCTATCTCTCATAATAAAAGTAAAAAGAAAAACCGTATGTAATTACTATATATCATATTTTTTCAAAATGCTGTGTAAATATGAACCCGATTAAGGTGAATTAATATGCAGCCTTATTAAACGATGTTAAACGCATATTTACGCGTGGCTGGGAGCAGGTGCAGATTTCTTTCGTACCAACTAACATTTGGAAAATACGAACATTTGAATGAATCCGAAAATTTACGCCAGAACCACTTTACACACGATTTACACAAACATTCGTTCTGCTCGTGTTTCATGAATGAGACCCAATGCATGCAAAGTGAGATATTTCAAGCCTTTATTTGTTATAATTGTGATGATTATGGCTTACAGCTTATAAAAACCCCAAATTCAAAATTAGAATATTGTGAAACGTTTTCATAAGCTGTAAGCCATAATCATCACAATTATAACAAATAAAGGCTTGAAATATCTCACTTTGCATGTAATGAGTCTATA
>NC_136899.1:25918819-25951319 GCF_949152265.1 Phoxinus phoxinus | reverse complement strand
CGATCTCGGGCTGGAGAAGTTCTCGGTTCCGGCTCTGTTCACACGCATCTTCATCCCCACGTCGTTCCTGCTGGTGTGTATCCTGCATCTGCACTACTTCCACGAGCGGTTCCTGGAGCTCACCGACATCAAGTCTGTGGCCGACAGACAGAAGAGCACTATCTCCAGGTACAGCCGTGCCCGCTCACATCACACAGTTCAGGTGTCGGACGGGCGTCCATCGGGTCGTAAAACACGTACATGACATTTGTATGTATTCTAAATAAGAGACACAGGTTGCACTGAACGTTAGCTTGCGTATTTAGCTCAAGATCAGGATTTATTGAGTCCACATGTCATGAACACTAGAAACTGCTTCTAACCACAGGCCGAGATCTGTCGCTCACACACAACTCTGCGATGCTGTTTGTTGGAACGATGGTTTCGGGAAACACCGACTCGTTGACCTGCTGATAACGACAGAACTTGCGACTATAGTTGGCTAACGATGCTTTCAGGAAACACACTCCTGTTTACTTCCTGTCTCTATGAAGCCCCTCCTTCTGAAAGCACACTGTGCTCTGATTGGTCGGCTGGAGCAGTGTGTTGTGATTGGTCGAGCGTTTCGAGTGTGTTTGGGAAATGTCCCGCCCCTTACCATAACCACCAGTTTAACACACGACTAACTGACTCAACCAGGCCCCGCCCCTTTATTCTGCGCATTAATTATTATAATGAGGAATATTCAATTTAAATGTTTGCATTGCGTGCACGTCTGGCCACGGCAGTTGTGTTCCCGCTCCTCTTCCCGGCGCTGCTCAAGCTCAGACTGGAGACTGTGAGCTGACAGCCGTCCTCAAGTCTCAGTTGGACTGGGATCTGGACTGGGATCTGGACTGGGATCTGGACTCAGACTCCAGGAAATTACCAGTGTTGCTTTTACAGCATTCCTGTGACGCTGGAAGCTTTAGCGTCATGTTTTGGGGTCAAAGAGTTTCTGAAAAACATCTTCTGATGATCTGCATGTTGCCTGATGACCAAGATCTCAGCATTAGGCCTGCCACAATTATGTTACAATTAATTGTCATACAAATAAATGCATTAATGATTTTATAATGATATGTTTTATATGTCACTTTTTCATGTCACTTTTTAATGTAACTAATGTTTTTACTTAGAATTGTATATAATATCATTTTCAAAAATATAATACAATAGGCCTATATGATTTAGTTTAATGGGTTACAGTTTATTTTAAGGTGTCATTGTTACAGTGTAATTATATATTTAAGTACTGAGTAATATTAATAAACTACATGTATTACTATAGGATTAGGGTTTGGTTGCATGTAATTATGCATAATTTACTGTTATTACTATGATAAGTACATGTAACGTAACAAGGACACTGTAAAATAAAGTGTTACCACTTAATGCTGTAAAAATGATCAATATGTTCTTAATTATTTATAATATTATTGTAAATTATAATATAATAATAATAATAGTTTCTTATCATTGTTATTATTCTGGAGGGTTTAATAATCTAACAATATCAAAATGATTTATTATCATTATTATTAATAAATATCAAAATAAAATAATGATAATATAATTATAATTGATGAATTCTGTTTTTGTTACTTACTTTTTAGAGATCTTTATTCAGTTTTATTCATATTTTTTCAGTCTTTATTTCTGTTGATCAGTTGCAATTTTTAATTAAAAAAAATCAGCTTTTTTCTCCCAGATTTAAAAAAAATGAATGTGAATCAGTGCATAGTTTCTAGTTCGTAGTTTTTAGTGCATCCTTCACGCTTACACAGATTTTTTTTAGACCTCACTAAAGTTGAACCAAAAATCAACTTCCAACAATTTTATCAATAATTAGCATTTCCATCAGCTATATTATTAACCATTTAATGCTCTAAACCTTCTTCCACCAAAAATCTTTGGGTGGAAACTTTCCAATAGATAAAATATGAACTATACAATAAAACAGCAGCTATGGTGACCACTGAGAACTTAAGATCGCTAACGACAAAGACTGTTGTGATGATATTCACATATATTTATAAAATCTTTGTGTGTGTGTGTGTGCGTGTGCGTGTGTGTGTGTGTGTGTGTGTGTGTGTGTGTGTGTGTGTGCGTGTGTGTGTGTTGTAGAGGGGTTGGAGGTCGAGATTTAAATTGTCCTTGATTTGCAGGCTGGTGCACCTGGATGGCAGTCTGGTGGATATCTCCATGGTCAAGCCCACGCTCGGCTCCTCCGTCAGCCAGGAGGAGGAGGAGGAGGAGGAGGAGGAGGAGGAAGAAGTAGACCTGGAGAAAGAGGAGGAGGATTTCAAACAAATGGACGAGGAGGAGGAGAAATCTGAGCCACACGTCATTCCTGAGAGCTACACCTGCCAGATGATGCCGGATCCGGTGCCGGACCAGGGATCAGGTAGTGTTGACCTTCAGATTGTGTGCCGTATCTTACACCCAGCGCAATGGACTTTGTACACGACGCATGTATCATTCCTATTCTGCACCCGCACACAGCGGACTCTTCCCTCCACAGACACGCGCCGGTAAATTAGGGAATGAACTTGCGCTCGGGGGGGGCGGTTCAGTGTAAAGAGGAGTGTGTTCCGGCGCAAACGTTCCCTGGTGATATTCTGCAGTTTCAGAAAACAACTCCGCCGCTGACCAGGAGAAACCCAGTCTAAAGACAGCGGCGCCGCGCGTTAGTCAGATGCTATTTTAAGCGCGCGTGCTTGGCCATTATGTAGCGTGTGAATAACGCGCACACACTTTGATTCTCTCATCTAAACAGACACAGCAGTTTTCATTGTTGCAAATCATACATTATTACAAGGAAAAATATTAACACACGAGAGAAATCATTGTTGTGTCCGTGAAGATGTGAAAAAATAGGCATAAATCTAGTTTACACATTTACCCAAATTATTATACGCCTGTTTAACCGAAGCTAATGTGTGTGTGTTTCTCCATCATCCCCAATGTCACTTCTCTGTGTTTTACGGTCCTGACGAGAACGCCGGTCTCCTCGGCTGTGAACCGCTCCTGGCGTGCGCTGGCAAACCCGGTTTATTTATATTACTGATTGGTTTATTTCACGTTACGCCCAAACCACACCTATGAGTAATTAAGCGACTTCAGACACACACATTTTAGATTTGCGTCGGCGCAAGAGTCGTTTATCCCGCCGGTATAATAGCGACAGCGCCGGGATCCGCCCACAGAGTTACTTGCGTTTCGCGTTTGATACTTGTGCTTCAGAGCGTTACAATAGGGCCCTCTGTGTGGAAGTGCAGTTTACCATCAGGTCATGTTACACAGCATTAGGAACCAATTAGATCTGTACTTTTTTTTTTATTGTTTCAAACTTTTCCCATGTTCATCTGTGTTCAGTGTGTAGTGTTGCTGTGTGATCACGAGAAAGCTCCAGTTCTTCTCTATATCAGTGTCAGTGTTTCTGAACTCCTGAAACGCCTCCATTGTAGTCTTGAGTTTCTTCCGGGAACACGTCACAATATTCCTCATTATAATAATTAATGCGCAGAATAAAGGGGCGGGGCCTGGTTGAGTTAGTCAGTAGTGTGTTAAACTGGCGGTTATGGTAAGGGGCGGGACATTTCCCAAACACACTCGAAGCGCTCGACCAATCACAACACACTGCTCCAGCCGACCAATCAGAGCACAGTGTGCTTTTCAGAAGGAGGGGCTTCATAGAGACAGGAAGTAAACAGAGCGTTACTGACAGACTGGGAAGAGAGGAGCCGCAACAATGGAGAATATGAGGAGAATAATCAACATTCAAGCAGGAAAACCTGTTCTAGTCGAGCCTGAACACTAGAGTTTGCAAAAGAGCTCTTTAAAATAAGAAAATAAACCTTTTATACATATTCATGTTCATTTAACATAATGCAGTAAACCAGAGCGTATCCCTGCAGATGGTGTCCTTTAAACATATACAATTAAATTATAAGACCAAATAATACTTTATATCCTGGCTTTAATGAAACATATAAAAATCTGAATTCATATTGTTTGCTCTCACTGTGCAATACACCTGGAAGAGGCTTTTATTGGCCTGAGGGGCAGGACTGAGTAAACAGAGCGGGATAAATATGTCTAGACTTGTTTAATGTGTAAACACTTTTACAGTCGGGCCTGAGGAAGAGCCGGTGTGCTGTCCTTCACACCGGCGTATTAAATTCCTGCTTATAACCGGACTGAATAAAGACTAGATACGTACTACATCTTTCAGAAAGGGAAATACGCATTTGATTTCCTAACATTTCTCTCTATATTCAAAAGGAGTTTTGAGAGCTAATTTATGTTTTTGTGCATTATTATTGTATGATTGTATAATGTTGTGTGCATTATTATCGTGTGTGTAGCAGCTGTGCGTCTGTGTATGGAGTCACACATTCCACAACAGGTCAAACTGTGGGTTTCTAAAGAGCAGTTACTCAAACACTTGTGCTTTATGTATTTCATAAACACGTCAAAAGCATGTCGCTGTGATTCATCCACGGGTGTCGGTGTTTTATGACCGCTTCGAGGTGGGGAATATTTCCCCATTATCGGCTGTTTTGCGGAGCTCGCTGACGTGAGCTCGGCTGCTGGGCCGTAATGTTGACGGATGGCTCTGTGAGTGTTGCTGTGTACTGGGACATGATCTCCCTGATAGTCCTGGACACCGCTGACTGCTGAAAACATCCCTGGCCTTCACAGACATGTCTGGTGATGTGATGTTTTCTGCACATGTGAAGCACGGTGCATTATTTTACTAGTGCTTTTATACTATTTTAGTATTTATTCATATTTTAAATTAATTTGAGTGCTTTTTAAATTCGTTTTTTTATTATTTTTTATTTCTTTTCAGCTTTATTTTTTTATTTTTATTTTAGCACTTCAACTTATTTCAGATAGTTGCCATTTTTTAAGTTTTTAAGTTTTCATCTAATATTTATGTCATTTTATTTCAGCTTGATTTTTGTTAATAATTAAAAAAAAAAAAAAAAAAGTTTTAGTTATCAATAACTACTCAAGTTGTGTTCCAAATTATGCATTCATTATAGCCTGGCTAACGCCAGACCCAATTCTTGTTGAGACTTGTACAAGAAAAATTTTCTTGTATTTTGTGTAGATATATGAAGATATTTTTGTGTAAACAATGACGTTCAGCGACTATTGCCGTTTGTGCAAGATAAACATGAGGGTCGAAGGTTTATATGGATATAAACAAACTGCTTAGTTGTGTCGCATAGATGTCGTCATCGTCTTGCTGCTCCCTCCCCGTTCTGTGATTGGTTCCCTAGATGAGGCGAAAATCTGGTCCATGGTATCCAGACTGCCGAGAGTGTGCTAGTTAACAGCTAGTATCGTGTATCTATTTTGATATTTCAGCATCGATATGTATCGAAAGATCTATATTTTTGACAACACTACATTGCATTTAGTTTATTATTTCAGAAGTCTACATTTTTAAAAATTATATATTACTGTATATATAAAATTCAACCCACCGCTGAAATACACACACGTTTGGGTGATTGGCGGGTGTTAATGTCAAGCCCAGATCCTGAATATTTAATATCAATTGACAATTTACTAACCCTTTTAAAACTCATATGGTATTGACTTGTTACTTTGGGTCGTCTAACACTATGCATAATCTTAAACAGTGCTTGTTTGTCTTGTGCAGCGCTGAGGAATAAGTGGCATCTGGTGGTGGAGCGCCTGACGGTGTTGTTCCTGCAGTTCCTGGAGTACGTGCAGAAGCTTCAGCTCTTCATCTGGTGGCTCCTGGAGCTCCACATCATCAAGATCGTCTCCTCCTACATCATCTGGGTCTCCGTCAAAGAGGTGAACGCCGCACAGCAGTGCCCAGAGTGCTCTGAACACATGAGCGTGAACCACCTCGGTCACGTCAGCTAGACCATGTCAGACCAGCCGAAACCTGCACGACAAAACTGCCACTTTTGCATCATCAATTACATAAAAAATCATATTTTTAATTCAGCAAGGGTTCTTTAAATTGATCAAAGGTGACATTAAAATATTTCAATTTCAAATAAATGCTGTTCTTTTAAACTTTCTATTCATCAAAGAATCCTGAAAAGTAAAATGTCTCACGGTTTCCTCACAGTCCACGTTTTGAATTCAACCAATCATATCAAGCGGACGCAGACACCATAATTAATATTTATGAGCACAGCAACTTATCAGACCGTACCACATTTTATATTATTATTATTTTAATAGTAGTATTTTAATAAGTTTAACTGTTTGTTTTTTACTGAAACAAATTGACCAATAATGCCTCAAGCACAACCATAACCTCATAATTCAAGTTCTGTTTAATATGACAAATATACACTATTATTCAAAAGCTTGGGGTGGGTTTTTGATCATTTATTTGATCATTTATTAGTAAAATGTAATAATGTAATGTGAATATATAGTAAAGTGTAGTTTATTCCTGTGATCTGAATTCTCAGCATCATTACTCCAGTCTTCACTGTCACATGATCCTCCAGAACTCAGTGTAATATGATGATCTGATGCTCAAGACACACTTATGATTATTATCAACGTGAAATCAGCTTCATATTTTTGTGGAAACGGATGCATTTCATTTTTCAGGATTCTTTAATGAATAGAAAGTTTAAAAGAACAGCATTTATTTTAAATGAAAATCTTTTAGTCTCACTTTTGATCAATTTAAAGAATCTTTGCTGAATAAAAATATGATTTTTTTCCCCAAAAAGGAATTACTAAATGTACATTAATATATTTGTATCCATACATGTTTGCCACATTTACTAAGCTTTGTTAGTCAGTGGCGATTGTTCAGTGTGTTAGGGTTGATGATCAGCAGAAGCGTGTCGTTCTCAGGTGTCGCTGTTTAACTACGTGTTCCTGGTGAGCTGGGCCTTCGCTCTGCCGTTCAGCCAGTTCAGGCCGCTGGCGTCGAGCGTGTGTACCGTCTGGACCTGCGTCATCATCGTCTGCAAGATGCTGTACCAGCTCACCTCCATTAACCCCTCCACATACTCAAAATCCTGCAGTATGGTGAGACACTCGCACCCCTCAGCACATGCGAGAAGTGTAAATAGCGTAATGACGTAGTATTAGCGCAATGACGTAGAAATAGCATAATGATGTAAAAATAGCGCAATGACGTAGATATAGCGTAATGACATAGAAATAGCGCAATGACCTTAACCGATCCGACTGAGCTCGATCCCAACGAAATTTCGGATTGAAAGGGTCGGTTTATTCCTTTTCTAATCCGATCGAGAGAACATGTAAACACTGGATCGGATTGAAAACGGAAACTGAAAGGACTGCACATAGCGCAAGTAGAAATAGCGAAAAGACATAGAAATAGCGTAATGACGTAGAAATAGCATAATGACGAATAGCAAAATGATGTAGAAATAGCGCAATAATGACATAGAAATAGCGTAGAAATATCATAATGACGTAGAAATGACGTAGAAATATCGCAAAGACGTAGAAATAGCGTAATGACGTAGAAATAGCGCAATGACGTAGAAAAAGCGTAATGACGTAGAAATAGCATAATGACGAATAGCAAAATGATGTAGAAATAGCGCAATGATGACGTAGAAATAGCGTAATGACATATAAATAGCGTAATGACGTAGAAATAGCGCAATGACATAGAAATAGCATAATGATGTAGAAATAGCGCAATGACGTAGAAATAGCGCAATGACAAAGAAATAGCGTAATGACGTAGAAATAGCGTAATGACGTAGAAATATCGCAAAGACGTAGAAATAGCGCAATGACGTAGAAATAGCGCAATGACGTAGAAATAGCGTAATGACGTAGAAATAGCATAATGACGAATAGCAAAATGATGTAGAAATAGCGCAATGATGACGTAGAAATAGCGTAGAAATATCATAATGACGTAGAAATATCGCAATGATGACGTAGAAATAGCGTAATGACATATAAATAGCGTAATGACGTAGAAATAGCGCAATGACGTAGAAATAGCATAATGATGTAGAAATAGCGCAATGACGTAGAAATAGCGCAATGACAAAGAAATAGCGTAATGATATAGAAATAGCGCAATGACGTAGAAATAGCGCAATGACGTAGATAAAGCGTAATGACATAGAAATAGCGTAATGACGTAGAAATAGCATAATGATGTAAAAATAGCGCAATGACGTAGATAAAGCGTAATGACATAGAAATAGCGTAATGATGTAAAAATAGCGCAATGACGTAGATAAAGCGTAATGACATAGAAATAGCGTAATGACGCAGAAATAGCGCAATGACATAGAAACACCGTAATGGCGTAGATATAGCGTAATGACAGAAATAGCGTAATGATGTAGAAATAGCGCAATGACATAGAAATAGCGTAATGACAGAAATAGCGCAATGGTGTGTGACGCGCTGATCTTCCTGTTGAATAAAGTATTTGTATAAATGAGTGTCCCCTCATCCTATAATCCTCCTGTCCCCCAGTGTGTGTGAAGTGGAGCAGGACAGCGGCCCACCAGTGCTTGTTCTTCTCATCCACAGGCGACACATTTTTACTGTGTGATCAATATAAGCAGCGGCACAGCGGTTCATAAGCTCATTGTCTCAAAATTATGAGCAGAACTGGATAAATATCAGGTCTGCTGTTTAAAACACATAAAGAACCGATGTAGGAGAATGGATATTATATGCAAACAGCGAGAAACTCTGTACATTCGTGCAGTAAGCGCATGTCAAAAAATATATTACGTTAAAGCTTGTGACATATAAACGCGCACATTGACCCGATCACATGTTTAGCGTTCATGTAAACACTAATCAGGTTCATCAGTCGGAATGAGTTCAGTCGCTGTGCATGTAAACGAGCCAGTGTCTGTCTCTCCTGAAGCCTGATAACTACACCGAGGAGCAGAGGCTGGACATGGCCAAGTCTCTTCTCTACAGCGGCCCGGTGGACCCGGCCAACTGGATCGGACTCAGAAAGTTCTCTCCACTCCTGGAGAACCTGAGGGTACGTACACACTCCACGGTGTTACACTCAAACACACACATCAGAAGTTGTGTAAAGTTGTGTAAGCGGCGCCCCCTTTTTTTAATAGACATGAAAATGCACATTTCAAACTTAAATGGTTGTAATTCAAGAATGCTTTGGAATATAGATGTAAGATCTTGTTTTAAAGAAGACATTTGGCAGATTTATTTAGAAGTTAAATAAATTAAGAAAGTTAAACAGAAAAAAAGGTATAGAAGTTTGAGTTTATGAAAATGTACAATGTAAAAAATTTAATTATTCATATTTTATATAAAATATATATTTTCAAAACTATATTCTCTAAAATGCAAAAAAATCCAAGGCAAAAATCTGAACAAGTTGTGTTTCAAATGTTAGGTTGATATCTCAGAAAATGAGCGTTCAGTGAGATTGAGTTTGGGCGCAGTACCACACTTCTCCACTAGTGGACATTACTGCCCATATAAGGACGCCTCCATCTCCATATGTGGTTTGAGTCAGAACCATTATTTTTACAATTTTCATACAATTTATGAAGTAGACATCCTATTCAGAAGTAGTGTTGGAAGTTTGGCAGATTTTGAAATGAACTCAACCTCTAAGAAACACAGAAGATCACGCATGTGCATTATAGCTCGCTGCCACATCACTAATGCTGAATCTATTATTATTATCTTTATATTTAAAACATTTTCAGAGCTTTTTTTCTAAAAGAATTGAATGGATGCTATCTTTTGAACTCTTGGCATGAAAACAAACTGAGGTTTCTACCATTCTTTCATGATTTTTCATGTTCATCACTATTTCAAAATAAAGGTCTGAACACGGTTCAGATCCCCAAAAGTGTAAGCATTGAGACTCCCAGGCTCCGTATAAACACTGAGAGTCTCTGCTCAGGTTTGGGTGCGACGAGTTTGCAAAAAAAAAAAAAAAAAAGCTGTATTTTTGTAATTCCGCATGAACTATACTTCACCTTTAACCTGCAATCGTCCTTACCGTCATTAACCTTTCCCCCCACACAGAATAATTTATTGATGCTGGCCCTCTTGGCGTTCGAGGTGACAATATACCGCCACCAGGACTTCTACCGTATGAAAAGCAACCTCACTCCTCCGGTCACAAGAACCCTTTTCCACAACATCACACGGCAACATCTGGACGACGGCATCGTCAACTGCGCCAAATATTTCATCAACTACTTTTTCTACAAATTTGGTCTTGAGGTAATTCCATCATTATGCTCATCAGTGAGTAAATACACTACCTTTTAAAGTAAGATTTTTTATTTGATTTGCTTATTTGCTCTTATTTGATCAGAAATACAGCAAAACCTGAAATATTATTATAAATCATCAGTTCCCTTTCGTCCTGGGAACTCCGACGTGTCGTCGGGGGAGTTCCCTGACGAATTGGGATCACGCTAGGGAGACCATTTGCCTACGAGAGAATTAAAACGAGCCAATGAAAATTGGCATGCAGGAATGCATTCCGCAGCCCGCCTACCAGCGCGGGTATGAAAGGCGGAAGCAACGCATGCATAGTGCTTTTAGCTTCGGAGCCGACCGGTTGTGTCCTCTCTGAGTGAATGAGTTTTAAGATTGTATCTTGCGCTCAACGAGTCTGCTGTTTCAGGACGGGATCTCTCTGTGTTGGTGAGACGGCGTTTCAGCGACCGCGCGGTTCCTGTCTGCCGGCTGCGTCTACACGCTGTTAATTCAAAAGCTGTTCTCACAGCTGGTAAACGGTTGAGTGCGCACAGCGGGCTTGCAGTTTTCCCCGCTGTGTGGCCGCGTTGGGTCCCTGTGTGCTTCAGCACAATTGAGAGAGTACTTTCTTCCTGAAAGAGCAACACGAGTGGAGATCGCGTCCTTTTCAGGATGACGTTTCACTCGTGTGTTTCTGGATGCGATTGTTTCCTGTCCTCATTTGACGGCCACGTTCACTGTTTCACATGCCTAATCAGTGTGTTGAAACTGCGTTCGTGGGTGGTTCATGTTCTCTCATGAGTGCATGACCACGTCGGCACGTTGTTCGTCTCCCCTTTCACGTAAAGGCTTGAGCCGCTCAGCGTGCCGTGTGCCGTCGAGCGCCGGCTGACAGCGCGGGTTGTCACGGCAACCCAGCGCGCGTCATTCGGCGCTCTAGATGCGCGGTCGAGACTCGTGTGCCTCTACGAGGTTGAGTCCCTTTTGCTTATTTCCCAATCTAGTTCCTTTTCTAAAAAGGGGAGGACTACTTTGGCTTGTGAGCATTTGGTGATTACAGGGGGTTACAGTGCGGTATGTCTCGTCAGGTGAAAGACCCTCACGAGCTTCCCACTCCTCTAGCGCATCGCAAACATGCTGAGACTGTGTTCGTGGGTGGTTTATGCTTTCTTATGAGAGCATGACCACGTCGGCACGTTGTTCGCCTTGCCTGAAGGCTTGAGCGCCCAGCGTGCCGTGTGTCATCGAAATGATGGCCACGTTCACTGTCTTGCATGCCTGGGACGGCCACGATCACTGTTTCACATGCCTAATCAGTGTGTTGAGACTGCGTTCGTGGGTGGTTCATGTTCTCTCATGAGTGCATGACCACGTCGGCACGTTGTTCGTCTCCCCTTTCACGTAAAGGCTTGAGCCGCTCAGCGTGCCGTGTGCCGTCGAGGCTTTCGGATGGGATTCTGGTCCTTCTCATGGGGGACCAAGCA
This sequence comes from Phoxinus phoxinus, assembly GCF_949152265.1. NCBI lineage: Eukaryota > Metazoa > Chordata > Actinopteri > Cypriniformes > Leuciscidae > Phoxinus > Phoxinus phoxinus. The sequence continues at coordinate 25,939,590 of NC_136899.1, read as the reverse complement.
TTTCATTCGGGGCTCCAGGGGAGGACAGATGTCGATCGCTACATCGGAGAGAGGGCTGTTATACTCTGAAGATGATGCTGCGTTCCTACTATAAAAGTATGTTCTCATGCTGAAGATTCAGACTTGACAGCTACACTTTCCTGGGCTATTCTAAAGTGTCTGGGTGAGTGTGAAAATTTTTGGCAGTATGGAAGCATTTTGGTGCCAATATGGCAAGCCAAACATGCCTAAATCTGCAGAAGTTTTTCCTCTCTCACTACCCCTGCACATTCAGTGCACGTGGGTAGTTCTGACTCGGGGTGGAGCTGCGCTTGTGACTGACCGTGATTAGTCACAGTGCTGGCCCTCGGGCAGACGATGTCCACACTGGTGGTCCAGAAGCGCCTTTAAACCAGCCCGCTCGGGGTTTGTTTCCCCTCAGCAAGAGGATGGGAAACGACCCTGAGAGGAGCGACCCAGAGTATGTGATATCTGCTCTTCGGGAGTGTGTGTTATCACCACTCCTTCCCCCAGGGGAGGGCCGGGTGTAGAATTTCGTTTCTGTTCCGCCGCTGGTCATCCAGTCAGCGGTACCCAAATTTTGAGCAGTTCACTTCCTCTGAGTCACTCACGGGCCCCAGCGCTTAGATGACAGTGAGGGCTACGGCCTTGTCACTCTCGTCTCTCGCTGGGCGACGAGGCGGAAACCAGGACTCGAGGCCCCCGTGCCTCGCTCCTCGTTTCCCCTCACGGTCGAGACTGGCAGTAAAATAAGACCTGTCTCCTCCGTCCGAGAGGGTCAGAATGGCAGTGTGTGCCGCCCCGAACGGCGACACTCCCGCTCCCCTCTCCCCAGCTCGCGGATAGCAGTGACGCAGCCTCGGCTGCGTCGCTACGGTCTGCAGCTGGGCCTGGAGGCGCAGAGACCAGGACACGAGGAGTCAGGGCCTCGTTCCTCGTCTCTCCCCCTCCCTTCGCCACCGGGCAGCCCGCAGCAGAACGCCCACGGGCCTTCTCTGCCGTCTGCCCCCCGGTGGAAGCGGGTTGGTGTCGAGTTTGACGCCCAGACCCCGCTCTTGGTCGCTACAACGCCACCAGAGCCGGGTCCCTGTCTTCCACCTCGCTGCCCCTCCGTGGGTACGCCGGTGGTTCGGTTGGGCACGTTGGGGCGGTCTCTAGAAGCCTGGCTAGCGCTTCTGTGTCAGTCCCAATGGCTAATCCGCACCATCCGGTTCGGCTATGCAATTCAGTTTGCACGCCGGCCTCCCAAGTTCAGCGGCATCCACTCACCCGTGTGCAGTCAGTGGATGCCCCTGTCTTGCGGAAAGAGATCGACGTCCTGCTGGCGAAGGACGAGGTCGAGCCGGTCCCTCCTGCCGAGATGAGGTCTGGGTTTGCGGCCCCTACTTCATTGTACCCAAGAAAAGCGGTGGGTTATGGCCAATCCTGGACCTGCGAGTTTTGAATCGGGCCCTGCACAAACTCCCGTTCAAAATACTCTCGCAGAAGCGCATTTTCGAATGCATCCGTCCCCAGGATTGGTTTGCAGCGATCGACCTGAAGGATGCGTACTTTCATGTCTCGATTCTTCCTCGACACAGACCGGTTCTACGGTTTGCTTTCGAGGGCCGAGCGTGTCAGTACAAGGTCCTACCCTTCGGGCTGGCCCTGTCGCCCCGCGTCTTCACGAAAGTCGCGGAGGTGGCCATGGTTCCCATGAGAGAACTAGGCGTTCGCTATGCGATCACAGGGACATAGTGCTCCGGCACTTCAGCCGGTTGGGGCTTCAGGTCAACTGGGACAAGAGCAAACTCTGCCCCGTGCAGAGGATCTCTTGTCTCGGTATGGAGCTGGACTCGGTCATTCGGACTGCGCGCCTCACGGAGGAACGCGTCCAGTCAGTGCTCACCTGCCTCAGGTCCTTTCGAGGCAGGACAGCGGTTTCACTGAAACAATTTCAGAGGCTCCTGGGGCATATGGCAGCCGCAGTAACGCCGCTCGGCCTGTTACATATGAGACCGCTTCAGCGCTGACGTCACGATCGAGTCCCGAGGTGGGCGTGGCAGAGCGGCACGTTCCGGGTCAAAGTGACCCCGCACTGCCGCCAAACCTTCTCCCCATGGTTAGATCCTGCGTTTCTTCGGGCCGGAGTGCCCTTAGTCCAGGTGTCAAGGCATACTGTGGTGTCACAGATGCTTCAGCCATGGGGTGGGGCGCCACGTACAAGGGCATGCAGTCTCGGGTCTGTGGACGGGACCCCAGCTGCATTGGCACATCAACTGCCTAGAGTTGCAAGCAGTACGCCTAGCCTTGTGTCGCCTCAAGGGGTTTCTCAGACACAAGCACGTACTGGTCCGTACGGACAGCACTGCGACCGTTGCGTACATCAACCATCCCGGTGGTCTACGCTCCCGTCGTATGTTGCGACTCGCCTCCCACCTCCTCCTATGGAGTCAGAAGCATCTGAGGTCGCTTCGTGCCGTTCATGTTCCAGGGGCGCTCAACCGTGTGGCAGACGAGCTTCACGGCAGCCTCCCCTGCCAGGAGAATGGCGACTCCATCCCCAGGCGGTCCAGCTGATTTGGAGTGTCTTCGGAGCCGCACAGGTAGACCTGTTTGCCTCTCCAGACACGACCCATTGCCAGTGGTTTTACTCCCTGACCGAGGGGACCCTCGGCACAGACGCCCTGGCACTCAGCTGGCCCCGGGTCCGGCGCAAGTATGCGTTTCCCCCAGTGAGCCGCCTTGCACAGACTCTGTGGAAGATCAGGGAGGACGAGGAGCAGGTCCTTCTAGTGGTCCCGTATTGGCCCACCAGGACTGGTTCACGGAACTCATGCTCCTCGCGACAGCCCTCCCTTAGCTGATTCCTCTGAGGAAGGACCTCCTCTCTCAGAGACGGGGCACTCTATGGCACCCGCGTCCAGACCTCTGGAAACTCCATGTCTGGTCCCTGGACGGGACGCGGAGGTTTTAGGTGGTCTGCCACAGGCAGTGGTAGACACCATCACTTCCGCTAGAGCCCCCTCTACGAGGCGCCTCTATGCGTTGAAGTGGAACCTGTTCGTCGCTTGGTGTTCCTCCCGTCAGGAGGACCCCCGAACTTGCCTGATCGGAGTCGTGCTTTCCTTCCTGCAAGATGGGTTGGAGCGAAGGCTGTCTCCCTCCACCCTCAAAGTGTATGTTGCTGCAGTAGCCGCAGATCACGATGCAGTAGAGGGTAAATCTTTGGGGAAGCACGACCTGATCTTCAGATTCCTTAAGGGTGCTAGGAGGTTAAATCCACCTCGCGTTTTGCACCCTGTACCCTCTTGGGACCTAGCTCTGGTGTAAGTACAGAGCCTCAAAGTCCTCCTTTGAGCCTTTGTCAACAGTTGAGTTTAATATCCTGTCCAATAAGACAGTGCTCCTGTTGGCATTGGCCTCTTTCAAGAGGGTCGGGGATCTGCAAGCTTTTTCGGACGACGAATCGTGCCTAGAGTTCGGGCCGGGCCTTCTCACGTGGTATTGAGACCCCGGCTTGGATATGTGCCCAAGGTTCCTACCACCCCCTTCGCGGATCAGGTAGTGAACCTGCAAGCGCTGCCCCAGGAGGAGGCAGACCCAGCCCTAGCTTTCTTTGTCCCGTCCGCGCCCTGCGGGTCTATGTTGACAGAACGCAAGCTTAGGACCTCAGATCAGCTCTTTGTTTGTTATGGAGGCCAGCAGAAGGGGAAGGCTGTCTCCAAGCAGAGGTTGGCTCACTGGTTAGTGGATGCTATCACCCGAGCGTATGAGTCTCTGGGTGAGCCTTGTCCTCCCAGGTTGCGTGCTCACTCCACTAGAGGTGTTGCCGCTTCCTGGGCTTTGGCTCAAGGCGCCTCGCTGACAGACATCTGTAGAGCTGCGGGCTGGGCGACACCTAACGCGTTCGCTAGGTTTTATAGTCTGCGTGTGGAACCTGTTTTCCTCCCGAGTGCTCGCTACGGCCAGTGGTGCGAGGGAATAGGTTGTGTCGGCTTGCTACGCCACCCTGTGCTTCGGCCAGGTACGTGCGTTTTTTGCTCCGTTGGCGCCCAACGTCGGTGAGCCTCGTGAGTTCCTCCATCACCCCTCCGGTGCCTGGCGTAGCGGACCGCCAGCGCCAGGTCTGCTACCTCTAGTGGAGTTGCTAGTAGACTGGGTGTTCTCTAGTGGTCTCTACTGTGACCCATGATGCCACGTGCAGTTCAGCCGTGTCTTTCCCTTGACAGACTCTTTCTGTCGTCCCTGTTGAGTTCGCTCCCACTTCCTCGGATGGGACCACCTCAGGGACTGCCATATGTTTCTCTATCCCACTGGGCTAGTACATATGTGTATTCCAGGCCTTCCTCAGGCAGGCTGGGGCTTCCGCAGCGTTCCCTTCCCCTTTTTTTTGGGGGTTAGGGCACGTTTTCCCAGTGTTATCCAATATCCACTGAGCGGGTCTTGTGGAACAGCAGTGTGATTCCTAGCTAGCTCCCGCAACTTATTCAAGAAACTGCTGCAGGGTAGCTTAGCTGGGCGCTGGAAGGGGCCAGCACCATGGCGTTTTATTAGGGATCCCAATTCGTCAGGGAACTCCCCCGACGACACGTCGGAGTTCCCAGGACGAAAGGGAACGTCTCGGTTACGTATGTAACCCTCGTTCCCTGAGTACAGGGAACGGAGACGTGTCGTCCCTTCGCCATGTTGTTGTACCTTCGCGGAGGACTGGACACCGTTCGGCTCCTCAGCGAAAAGCACTATGCATGCGTTGCTTCCGCCTTTCATACCCGCGCTGGTAGGCGGGCTGCGGAATGCATTCCTGCATGCCAATTTTCATTGGCTCGTTTTAATTCTCTCGTAGGCAAATGGTCTCCCTAGCGTGATCCCAATTCGTCAGGGAACTCCCCCGACGACACGTCTCCGTTCCCTGTACTCAGGGAACGAGGGTTACATACGTAACCGAGACGTTTTCTATGTGAATATACAGTATAGTGTAATTTATTCCTGTGATCAAAGCTGAGTTTATCATCATTACTCCAGTCTTCAGTGTCACATGATCCTCCAGAAATCAGTGTAATATGATGATCTGATGATCAAGACACATTTATGATTATTATCAATGTTGAAAACAGTTCATGTTGTTGTGGAAACTGATACATTTAATTTTTCTGGATTCTTTGAAGAATAGAAAGTTCAAAAGAACAGCATTTATTTGAAATATAATCTTTTGTAACATTATAAATGTCTTTACTGTCACTTCTGATCAATTTAATGCATCTTTGATTAATAAAAGTATTAATGTATTTAATTTTTTTTAAGTCCCCAAACGGTTGAACGGCAGTTTCTGTCTGACGTTGCTATATTATAGTGAACAGTGCCACGGTAGTGGATATGTTCCTGGATTAATATTTGTTGATCCTAAAGCAACATTAGTAATATGATAGTGGGGATTGCTTTAGGATAAGGCTTAGGGCTGGAGTCACATGTAGGGTTAGGACTATAGCCGTGTTTACATTACAGATTTGCGCAAAACTTTTGCGATATTTTCTAAATGTTGAAAAAAACTATTGCGAAATTACGACGTTTCCATTAACCGATGTTATGCGAGGAATATGCGAAATATTCCTTTTCGAACTTCCTGGAAATCCTCCTCATGCGATCGTAAAACCTTGTTTGCGATATATGGGAGTTTTTGCGAAATTGACGTGTTTCCATTGGCCGTATTTTTTATTCGCAATCTAGCGCTGTGAAGCGATTAATCGAATCCAAAATAAAAGTTTGTGTTTACATAATAAATTTGCGTGTACTGTGTATAATTATTTTATATATATAAATACACACACATGCATGTATTTATTTAAGAAAAATGTGTTATTTATATATAAAATGTTTATATTTATATATAATATAAATTATATATAAATCTATATACAGTATACATGCAAATATTTCTTAAATATATACAAGCATGTGTGTGTGTTTATATATCCAAAATAATTATACACAGTACATGCAAATTTATTATGTAAACACAAACTTTTATTTTGGATGCGATTAATCGCTTCACAGCGCTATCACAATCTCAATTTGCGCAATTTGAAGAGTAATGTGAACGCGGCTTATGTTAGATTGATCCAGGAACTTGGCAAACCGTGTCCATCTTTTAGGGGCAGCTTTTGTTGTGTCCAGACACTGATCTACAGTCAGGATCCCGTCTCGCCCGGATGATCCGCTGAAGCTCAGATTGCTAACACACTGTTGAAACCACAATATAATGGATCAGGGATACGTGATGGATATTGAATTTTAATTTGTGTGTAGTAATCTTTGCAACGGAAGTGAATCGATCAAAACTAACTTTAGCTGGACAGTAACTTTATTCTCGAGCTGCTGTAAAGCCAAACAATCTGTTACTGTAATCTCCTGTTATCACTGTAAAGCTGCTTTGAAACACTCTGTATTGTTAAAAGCGCTGTATAAATGAAGACTGATACTGTCAGATGTACCCATTATTCTCCTGATTTGAACTCCTTGTCTGCATGTTGCTGCTCCAGACCTGTTTCCTGCTAGCGGTGAACGTGATTGGCCAGCGGATGGATTTCTACGCCATGCTGCACGCGTTCGGTCTGATCGCGGTGATGTTCCAGCGCCGGAGGAAAGCCATCGCTCACGTCTGGTCCAAGTATTGCTGTTTTCTGGCCTTCATGCTCTCCTTCCAGTACCTGATGTGCATCGGCATCCCTCCTGCCGCCTGCACAGGTGCGTGACGCTCCGGCGCGCTTCAAATGAGGCCGGCCTTTATTCTCTATTGTGCCCAGGGTTTGAAATTAACACTCGCTAAACGCGGGTAAAAATCAACTGTGGCGGATAACGCTGTTAAATCACTGGCTAATTACGCATGTTACTTATTATGTTTACTCACTTTGCTGGAGAAGTTCGTGTAAGACAAATCTGCACAGATTTAGCACAAATACTCGAGTCATCATGATATATTAAACACAGTGTATTGCAGAATCTGCTCATATCTGCTTACCTGAACACACACTTCACTACACAACAAATAACGGCGTGCTTGTTCATTTGCATTGAAGCAATAGCGAAGATTAAAAAGCATTTGGATAACAGAAAATACATTATTTTACAACATCCTACATTTTTGTGATGTTCTGTGTACTGTATTGATCTGTCCTCCTAAAACACATTTGTGGTGATGAGGAGGAAAGAGGAAGAGAGGAGATGCTGGATGACAGGATTTAGTTTGAAATAAGAAATTTATTTATGAAATCCAAATTTTATATATATATATATATATATATATATATATATAAGCTGTGAAGTAGTTAAGCTGGGTCATTTCTTTTCTTTTTTTATTTCTTTTTTTAGCTATTAGACGATCTTAGTCGAGTAGACGGCCGGTAACTTAAAAATTTAGAAGCCAAATTTGCCGGTGTGTGAAAAAGTTAATTTCAAATCCTGATTGTGTCGTATATCGAGTGAAACAAGAACAAGAACAAATGTGGGCGGGGCTTGATTGTGTCTGTGTGGAATTGATTGGATGGTTGTGGTTTGCTATTGGCTGATATCATGTGAGTGACAGGTTACAGCCCCGCCCACATCATCAGAGAAGAGAAGAGAAGCTGCAAGAGGAACTTATTCTGATTCAAGATTACCAGGAACATGAGTTTAACACAATAATGATGATGTGCACCTATACATCATTTAGAATAAAAATAAAAACAAGAATTGCCTATTGTGATTTCATGGTGACTTGAAGGTAAGTTCCTCAACCAGCAACAAATGCAGGTCTTGCAGTCCTTTAATGGTATGTCACGTTTTGCTTTTCATTGCCTTATTATTATAAAAATAAATATATATATTTTGTTTTAGGGGGGATGGATATTTTATTGGTACTTCCTGTGCATATGTTTTACTTTGCTTTGCACTAAACATGTTCAATAAATATAAAATTGAGCTTTTTGACTTTAAATAATAATACTAATTGAGGCGTTGAGGATGAGCGTGACTGTATTTCTGTCTGTGTCTGCTTTGGTTCAGATTACCCGTGGAGAACGTCGTCCAGCATGGACTCCAACGTCATCAAGTGGCTCTACTTCCCCGACTTCCACACCAAACCCAACTCACTCTTCCTGCTGTGTGAGTCAAGACAGTACCGGGCGCTCACATTTGTGTTGAAATGAAATTAGATTCTTCCCAGGGTTATTATCATTAACTAATTTTTTTTTTTTTTTGTGAAATAAAATAAAAATTTATTTTTTCAGCTAGTTGCCAAGGCAGCATTTCTAATTTTATTTAGTTTAAGTTGAAGTAATAAAATAAATAAACTAAAACCGTACAGCTGAGCTTGAGCATTTCACACACATTTGTGACTAAAATAGATGTGTGTGAACAGCAATGTGTTTAGGAGTAAAATAATCAAATGTCTTAACAATATAAGAGGTCTTCAATTTGGGGATTGAAAAACAGAAATATGTGATTTTGAAACTTAAAAAAGTGATGAAAAGCGGTGGAAAAAATAGGGGATGAGAGGATTTTTTTTTTTTTTTTTTTTTTTTTTTTGCTGACACTTCTTGCTGTGGTGTAACTGTGGTTCTGTGTGTAGACACTTCTTGCTGTGGTGTAACTGTGTTCTGTGTGTAGACACTTCTTGCTGTGGTGTAACTGTGTTCTGTGTGTAGACACTTCTTGCTGTGGTGTAACTGTGTTCTGTGTGTAGACACTTCTTGCTGTGGTGTAACTGTGTTCTGTGTGTAGACACTTCTTGCTGTGGTGTAACTGTGTTCTGTGTGTAGACACTTCTTGCTGTGGTGTAACTGTGTTCTGTGTGTAGACGACTTCTTGCTGTGGTGTAACTGTTCTGTGTGTAGACACTTCTTGCTGTGGTGTAACTGTGATCTTTGTGTAGACACTTCTTGCTGTGGTGTAACTGTGTTCTGTGTGTAGACACTTCTTGCTGTGGTGTAACTGTGTTCTGTGTGTAGACGACTTCTTGCTGTGGTGTAACTGTGTTCTGTGTGTAGACACTTCTTGCTGTGGTGTAACTGTGTTCTGTGTGTAGACGACTTCTTGCTGTGGTGTAACTGTGTTCTGTGTGTAGACACTTCTTGCTGTGGTGTAACTGTGTTCTGTGTGTAGACACTTCTTGCTGTGGTGTAACTGTGTTCTGTGTGTAGACACTTCTTGCTGTGGTGTAACTGTGTTCTGTGTGTAGACGACTTCTTGCTGTGGTGTAACTGTTCTGTGTGTAGACACTTCTTGCTGTGGTGTAACTGTGATCTTTGTGTAGACACTTCTTGCTGTGGTGTAACTGTGTTCTGTGTGTAGACACTTCTTGCTGTGGTGTAACTGTTCTGTGTGTAGACACTTCTTGCTGTGGTGTAACTGTGTTCTGTGTGTAGACACTTCTTGCTGTGGTGTAACTGTTCTGTGTGTAGACACTTCTTGCTGTGGTGTAACTGTGTTCTGTGTGTAGACGACTTCTTGCTGTGGTGTAACTGTGTTCTGTGTGTAGACACTTCTTGCTGTGGTGTAACTGTTCTGTGTGTAGACACTTCTTGCTGTGGTGTAACTGTGTTCTGTGTGTAGACACTTCTTGCTGTGGTGTAACTGTTCTGTGTGTAGACACTTCTTGCTGTGGTGTAACTGTGTTCTGTGTGTAGACACTTCTTGCTGTGGTGTAACTGTGTTCTGTGTGTAGACACTTCTTGCTGTGGTGTAACTGTGTTCTGTGTGTAGACACTTCTTGCTGTGGTGTAACTGTGTTCTGTGTGTAGACACTTCTTGCTGTGTTGTAACTGTGGTTCTGTGTGTAGACACTTCTTGCTGTGGTGTAACTGTGTTCTGTGTGTAGACACTTCTTGCTGTGGTGTAACTGTGTTCTGTGTGTAGACACTTCTTGCTGTGGTGTAACTGTGTTCTGTGTGTAGACACTTCTTGCTGTGGTGTAACTGTGTTCTGTGTGTAGACACTTCTTGCTGTGGTGTAACTGTGTTCTGTGTGTAGACACTTCTTGCTGTGGTGTAACTGTGTTCTGTGTGTAGACACTTCTTGCTGTGGTGTAACTGTGTTCTGTGTGTAGACACTTCTTGCTGTGGTGTAACTGTGGTTCTGTGTGTAGACACTTCTTGCTGTGGTGTAACTGTGTTCTGTGTGTAGACACTTCTTGCTGTGGTGTAACTGTGTTCTGTGTGTAGACACTTCTTGCTGTGGTGTAACTGTGTTCTGTGTGTAGACGACTTCTTGCTGTGGTGTAACTGTTCTGTGTGTAGACACTTCTTGCTGTGGTGTAACTGTGATCTTTGTGTAGACACTTCTTGCTGTGGTGTAACTGTGTTCTGTGTGTAGACACTTCTTGCTGTGGTGTAACTGTGTTCTGTGTGTAGACACTTCTTGCTGTGGTGTAACTGTGTTCTGTGTGTAGACACTTCTTGCTGTGGTGTAACTGTGTTCTGTGTGTAGACACTTCTTGCTAAGGTGTAACTGTGTTCTGTGTGTAGACACTTCTTGCTGTGGTGTAACTGTTGTTCTGTGTGTAGACACTTCTTGATGTGGTGTAACTGTGTTCTGTGTGTAGACGACTTCTTGCTGTGGTGTAACTGTGTTCTGTGTGTAGACACTTCTTGCTAAGGTGTAACTGTGTTCTGTGTGTAGACACTTCTTGCTGTGGTGTAACTGTGTTCTGTGTGTAGACACTTCTTGCTGTGGTGTAACTGTTGTTCTGTGTGTAGACTCTTCTTGCTGTGGTGTAACTGTGTTCTGTGTGTAGACACTTCTTGCTGTGGTGTAACTGTGTTCTGTGTGTAGACACTTCTTGCTGTGGTGTAACTGTGTTCTGTGTGTAGACACTTCTTGCTGTGGTGTAACTGTGTTCTGTGTGTAGACACTTCTTGCTGTGGTGTAACTGTGTTCTGTGTGTAGACACTTCTTGCTGTGGTGTAACTGTGTTCTGTGTGTAGACACTTCTTGCTGTGGTGTAACTGTGTTCTGTGTGTAGACACTTCTTGCTGTGGTGTAACTGTGTTCTGTGTGTAGACACTTCTTGCTGTGGTGTAACTGTGTTCTGTGTGTAGACACTTCTTGCTGTGGTGTAACTGTGGTTCTGTGTGTAGACACTTCTTGCTGTGGTGTAACTGTGGTTCTGTGTGTAGACACTTCTTGCTGTGGTGTAACTGTGTTCTGTGTGTAGACACTTCTTGCTGTGGTGTAACTGTGTTCTGTGTGTAGACACTTCTTGCTGTGGTGTAACTGTGTTTCTGTGTGTAGACACTTCTTGCTGTGGTGTAACTGTGTTCTGTGTGTAGACACTTCTTGCTGTGGTGTAACTGTGTTCTGTGTGTAGACACTTCTTGCTGTGGTGTAACTGTGTTCTGTGTGTAGACGACTTCTTGCTGTGGTGTAACTGTGTTCTGTGTGTAGACACTTCTTGCTGTTTTGTAACTGTGTTCTGTGTGTAGACACTTCTTGCTGTGGTGTAACTGTGTTCTGTGTGTAGACACTTCTTGCTGTGGTGTAACTGTGTTCTGTGTGTAGACACTTCTTGCTGTGGTGTAACTGTGTTCTGTGTGTAGACACTTCTTGCTGTGGTGTAACTGTGTTCTGTGTGTAGACACTTCTTGCTGTGGTGTAACTGTGGTTCTGTGTGTAGACACTTCTTGCTGTGGTGTAACTGTGTTCTGTGTGTAGACACTTCTTGCTGTGGTGTAACTGTGTTCTGTGTGTAGACACTTCTTGCTGTGGTGTAACTGTGTTCTGTGTGTAGACACTTCTTGCTGTGGTGTAACTGTGTTCTGTGTGTAGACGACTTCTTGCTGCTGCTGTGCGCGTCGCTGCAGGGCCGTGTGTTCGAGGAGGAGTGTGTGCTGCCCGTGCAGATGCTGGCCGGTGATAATGTGGAGATCTGTCGAGACCTGGACGCCGCCAGCTTCAGCCAACACAACCCTGTGCCCGACTTCATCCACTGCAGGTCAGACCGTCACCACCACCTGACCTCACTCACTTACAAATACAGCTCTATATTCATAATTATATATTATATTTAGCCTTTTATTTGATGTTTTTATCTTTTGAAATACTTTGAAAGGCCCATTTCAAATCAAAAATTAACATCACGGATTTGTATGATCATAAGAATGCATAAGTATGATCATAAGAATACATAAGTATGATCTATAACTGGCCGTGTCATGTTCTCCTGTCCTGTGCAGGTCGTATCTGGATATGCTGAAGGTGATCATGTTCAGCTACCTCTTCTGGTTCGTCCTGACCATCATCTTCATCACCGGCACCACACGCATCAGCATCTTCTGCATGGGCTACCTGGTGGCATGCTTCTACTTCCTGATATTTGGAGGCGAGCTGTTACTGAAGCCAATCAAAAGCATCCTTCATTACTGGGACTTCCTCATAGCGTACAACGTGTTTGTGATCACCATGAAAAACATTCTCTCGGTCAGTATCTCATACATTTAGTTCATTCAAGGTGTAGTAAATTAGCTTTAAATATATCTGTGGGCTGAAAAAAATGATAACGTCTGGGCCGTTCTGTTAAAAATGCTTTGAATTCACAGTGAATAAAGTGAAAAGTTTGTGGGATTTGATGAATATATTGGCATCGCAGCCATTACATATTTAAAACCGTAATATCCTACACTAAACCTAAACTAATCTTGACAAACTATATATCATTTGAAAGCTTACAATCTCTAGTTCACATATTTGGTGACTGATTATCAAAATAAATGACAGAGGAGCCATAATTTATCAATTTGCAACAAGAATATTTTCATACTCCTAAGGCGTGTTCAGACCTTTATTTTGAAAAATCATGAAAGAATGGTAGAAACCTCAGTTTGTTTCCACGCCAAGAGTTCAAAAGATAGCATCCATTCAATTCTTTTAGAAAAAAAGGTCTGAAAATGTTTTAAATATAAAGATAATAATAATAGATTCAGCATTAGTGATGTGGCGGCGAGCTATAATGCACATACGTGATCTTTTGTGTTTCTTAGAGGTTGAGTTCATTTCAAAATCTGACAAACTTCCAACACTACTTCTGGATAGGATGTCTACTTCATAAATTGTATGAAAATTGTACAAATAATGTTTCAGACTCAAACCACACATGGAGATGGAGACGCCCTTATATGGGCAGTAATGTCCACTAGTGGAGAAGTGTGGTACTGCGCCCAAACTACATCTCACTGAACACTCATTTTCTGAGATATCAACCTAACATTTGAAACACAACTTGTTCAGATTTTTGGCTTTGATTTTTTTTTTGTGTGCATTTTTAGAGGTTTTCAAAATATATATTTTATATAAAATATGAATAATTAAGTGTTTAAAATTGTACATTTTCATAAACTCAAACTTCTGTAACTTTTTTTCTGTTTAACTTTCTTAATTTATTTCACTTCTACAAAAATCTGCCAAATGTCTTCTTTAAAACAAGACCAATCTTACATCTATATTCCAAAGCATTCTTGAATTACAACCATTTAAATTCCGAATGTGCATTTTCATGTCTATTAAAAAAAAGGGGTGCCGCTTAAGGGGTTAAGGGTGACAAATGGAAACTATTTCTCATTAACAAACAACGATGTTCTCTTCCAAAGCGGTTCGTCCAGCATTGATGCACAGATTTCGCTGGATGTCATTAGTCGGTGTTGTGTTGTCTCTCAGGTAGCGGCCTGTGGATATATAAAAGCGCTGGTGGCGAATCACTGCTGGCTGATCCAGTTGTTCAGTCTGGCTTGCACTATAAAAGGATATTCAAAACGTAAGTTATGCTTTCATTTCCTCTTTCAACATTCATTTTACACTTTTGTGTCCCTTGACTTTTCGTTTTTATGCTGAAAACTGTGAGATCTGACTGTAACTGCTGAAATCTGACCTAAAATGAACCTTGCATGACAAATAACACACAAATTATAAAAATGCCGCCTTTGGACTCACTTTATAGGATGTGATTGTAATGTGTGAAACAGCTAAAAATATATATACAATATAATTTTTTAATTATTATGTTAATTAATCATTTTAAAGTGCCCCTATTGTGTGTATATCACCCGTCATGTAGTGTGTAATGCTGCTGATTGTGAGTGTACAAGGTCTGCAAAGATCAGAAGTGCAGATAAATGGAGTTATTGTCTCCTAAAAGAAAGAAGTGATTCTGAACCGAGTGTCAGTAATTCAGTCTCACTTCCTCACTTCTCAACTAATTTGCATAATGCCAGCCTGTGGTCTTGATTGGCTGAGCAGCGTCTCTTAGCTCCGCCCTCAAACACTGCAGTGTATCTGAGACTGAAGAGTTTGGTTCGTGTTGTTCATGTGGAGAAGACGCTGTTTTCTGAGATTGATACGGTAAACCCGCGCCATCGTTACTGTTCGTATCACTGTGATCAAGAGATGAGACTCAGATATGATAATGAGCGTTTGGTGAGCGACCAATCAAAGCAGAGCAGCTCTCGGAGAGGCGGGGCTTAGGGAGACTGAATCTTTGATGAAACCGTTTCAGACGCTGTGAGAAAAGAGCTGACGCTGCAGTGTGTGTTATTATACATGTTTGATGTAAACCTGTAGTAGGAGAAAACTAAACACAGTTAGGAACTTTTAAAATACTGCACTTTAACTCACTGTTTTTACAAGATGTAATTAATTCATTGTAGTGATAAATTCTAAGGGCTAAGCTTTTTTGAAAAAATTCTTTTTTTTAAATGCCCACATGGTTTTTGATTGTTTGTTTGATTAGATTGAATATTTTTTTTAAAAGTCACCAAGTTTTGAAACACTCAGATTGAGGAAACCATTTTTATAAACTTTTTTAAAAAATGGCTGAAAAGCTTATAAAGTTTAATTATTAGCTCATTTTAATATCACTTTTAATGTGCCTGTTAATAATTATTAATAATAATAAAACATTTATAATAATTGTATATGCCTCATATTTATATGTCATGAGATCGAAACATTGCTATTAAAAAATATATATATATTTTTTTTTTTGCTGCTTAATATTATTTTGTGATATTTATTTCAGGATTCTTTGGTGAATATAAAGTTCAGAAGAACAGCATTTGAAACTTTATACATTATATTATAAATGTCTTCTTGACTGTCTCTTTTGTTTTTCACTTTACATGTTTATTCAGTGTTAACATGATCAATGTTTATTTGTTTTTGTTTATTTATATTTTGAACCTTAAAATACAAAATGACAAAAATAATAATAACAAAACATAAAATATATAATCAAAAATAAGACAAATATTATCAATTTAATGATGTGCAGGAAGAGGCAAAAAACCCCAACTGGGCTTATTTAACGCCTCCACCTATAGACATAATTACAATAAAATCAAAACAAAAAACATAAAAAACAAAAACATTATACTACATAAAAGTAACAACAAACTAGTGAAATACATATATCCATAACAAACACACAAAACACACATGCACATACACATACCATCAACAAATTTTAAAGACGATTACAATAATGAAAATAATAAACAAAAAATATGATCATAACATATGTACAACGTGCCATCCCGAGGGAAAAAGAAATACCTTAAAATCTTTGTTTGGTTTCAAATAAACTAAAGACAACTCCAAAGCAAAAAGGATAGTGTATAAATTATAACATACATGCATAAACATATTCAAAATAAAGCTATTAAAATGTTGATACTCGGTTTTTTTTACTTATTTGGCCTACTCTCCCACACACCTGCAGCTGTGCGATGCTGATGGCTAATTAATATGAATATTAATAGCAGATCTTGATTGCGTTGAGATGATGTGTCCCGCAGCGGAGCAGAACGCACACAAGCAGTGCGAGCTGCCGAGCGACGAGGCCGGGATCATCTGGGACAGCATCTGCTTCGCCTTCCTCCTCCTGCAGAGACGAGTGTTCATGAGCTACTACTTCCTGCACGTCGTGGCCGACATCCGGTCCTCCCAGGTGCTCGCCTCCAGGTACTGTCCAGCTTCTCACAACACACATCATTTCCCAGCAGCTTTACAGAGCGTGCGCGAGACCACATTACAGTTGAGAGAGATCTGTCATCAGAGGAAACTGTATTTCAGAAATGTACATATACAAAATCACAGTTAGCGAAATTTTTTATAATTTAATGCAGAAACAATGAGCTCATTGAAGTAATGAATACTTGTTTGTTAACACATGATGACAGATACACACACTGCTGCTTGCTTTTCATCCGTGTCTGCGTGTCAATGTAATCAGAATAGTCTGGGGTTTTTTTTTACTTAACATCTAGGAAATATCAAGACCACATCACCGCTTCATAAACTAAACAAATGAGACATACAGTCAAACCAACATCATTCACACACCAGATATAATTCACTAGTGTGTGCAGGACACTATAGTTCATTATGTAAGTGAGGAGAGCAAAATAAAGTAACCTCTGAGATATTATACCCAATAACTCTTCATACAGAGACTACCAGTGACATTTACACACATGTGGGACCAGTGTGTGTGTGTGTGTGTGTGTGTGTGTGTGTGTGTGTGTGTGTGTGTGTGTGTGTGTGAGACAGTCTAACAGAAGGATGGACAAAACCTGTCAGATATCAACTGAGTTCTGCTCATATTTTATCACCATTGTCTAAACTATAGTGAATAAACTGATGATGATGTGAGAAATGTTGAAGGAGTCTGAATAATTTTTGGTTGGACTGTAATAAGCACTTGCACATTTTGACGTGTGTGTGTGTGTGTGTGTGTGTGTCAGAGGAGCGGAGTTGTTTCAGGCGACCATCGTGAAGGCGGTGAAAGCCAGAATAGAAGAGGAGAAGAAGTCGATGGATCTTCTGAAGAGACAGTGAGTTCATGAACGGCTCAGTGTGCGACTCACAATGCCCCAGTGTTTACTGCCAACTGCTGCGTTCATGATGAAGTCATGTGCTTATGGATGCATGAACACAAATAAATGAGATTCTGTATTGCTTATTGGTTCTCAGAGGACCTATTCTGCTTTTCCCCAGCTTTCTTCAGTGTGTAGTGTTGCTGTGTGATCATGTAAAGCTCCAGTTCTCCTCTATATCAGTGTCAGTGTTTCTGAACTCCTGAAACGCCTCCACTGTAGTCTTGAGTTTCTTCCGTCACAATATTCCTCATTATAATAATTAATACGCAGAATAAAGGGGCGGGGCCTGGTTGAGTCAGTTAGTAGTGTGTTAAAGCAACACCAAGTAGTTTTTCAACCTTCATAATATATTTCCAAGACTCTTGTGATGGTGCCATAGCCTGACGGGGTCTGTGTCGCGTTTACTGGCACTACGGAGCTTCGGGGTTCGGGGAGTAACCCGAGCACAAGAAGAACTACAATATTCGACTGCTTTACGGCATACCTCACTTCCCACACTTCCTCAAATCCGGACGTGAGAGCCCAACTAGCGTTTGTTTGCCGGCTGGTATAGTGTCTGTATGTTGTTGTCACGGCCGAAGCTAAACCGAAGAAGGCAGAGGTTTTGTCGGAGGAGACTAGGAAGAGAAAAAGGGAGAGTGATAAAATCAAAGGCCGGACGAGGATCAATATTGGTCCAGCGTTCGCTCGCTGGCGTGAGCTAAAGGAGGAGGATGGACCGATGCGGATGTGCTGTCGGATGAGTAATAGCTACATGATTAGACGGACAAAATCATCTTTTAGGATAACTATCCTAACGACTGCAGGCTGATAGTCATGTTTGTTTATTTATTTTTCCGGTGAAAGTGTCTTGCCTCAGGCTATAATGCAAATGTTCAAGTTTGCATTAAATGTTCAAATATATGGCTATTACCTACCAAACAAACATTGAATTGAATTAGCATATCCATATGTTACTATAATGACGCTGACTTGTAAACGTGAGCTACGCGATCTTTTGGTGTTTGAAAAAAAATAAAACCCATGAAATTATATTCATATGACGTATCGGCTTGTCAACAAATGCAGTATATCCCCTGGGGTAACATGACAGATTTTACGACAGTAGTAGAAGACAATACTGCTTCCCAACTGTAGGGGGACCCAAGAGCAAAAGCTACATGGTGCTGCTTTAAACTGGCGGTGATGGTAAGGGGCGGGACATTTCCCAAACACACTCGAAGCGCTCGACCAATCACAACACACTGATCCAGCCGACCAATCAGAGCACAGTGTGCTTTTCAGAAGGAGGGGCTTCATAGAGACAGGAAGTAAACAGAGCGTTACTGACAGACTGGGAAGAGAGGAGCCGCAACAATGGAGAATATGAGGAAAATAATGGGTTTTTGAACATTCAAACGTAAAAAACTAAGACAAGCAGTGATATCTCAGGCTCTTTATCTTCTATTATACTCTGATTGTGTTCAAGGGGAAAGCTAAGTGAGGTCAACTCAAGCGAGAAACACATGCTCTCTTTTCCTCTGTGTGTTTCTCTCAGGATGGACCGCATCAAAAGCCGACAGCAGAAGTTTAAGCGAGGGAAGGAGAGGATGTTGTCTTTGGCTCAGGAAAGTGGAGAGAGGCACTCAGTAGTGAAGGAGGAAGAGGAGGAAGATGAAGGTACGTTTACATAATCAGCATTTTAAGAGCAGTTTTAACATTTTAATTTAAAACATCACTGCTGAACTCTAGAAATCAAGTTTTTCCTCCAAAGACGCATTAAATCCATCAGAAGTGACAGTAAAGACATTTATAATGTTACGAAATATTCTATTTCGAACTTTCTATTCATCAAAAAATCCTGGAAAATAAAACGTATCACAGTTTCCACAAAAATATTAAACTGTTTTCAACACTGATAATAATCATAAATGTGTCTTGAGCATCAGATCATCATATTATCCTGATTTCTGGAGGATCATGTGACACTGAAGACTGGAGTAATGATGCTGAAAACTCAGCTTTGATCACAGGAATAAATTACAATTTACTGTATATTCACATAGAAAACTGATGATTTACATTATAATAATATTTAAAAAAATTTACTGTATTTTTGATCAAATAAAAGCACCTTTGTGAGCAGAAGAAACTTATTTCAAAAACATTTTTAAACGGATGTGTATGTTTTTCATTATACTATACTAAACAGTTTTTTTTCAGTATACTATAAACATAATTAAATGTATAAATTAATACATGTATAATTCAGTATCCAGTTAATTGTAATATTACTAGTAATTCAATGGCACACAAATTGGAAAGTTTCCTGAGAATAATAATCCACATATATTATTAATAACTAGAATGCATGTAATTCACATAAACCAAAAATAGAAATGTGTCTTGTCGTACACACACGTTTGAGTGTATCTTTGTCAAAACACACACTTTAGTCCAACATCAGAGTCTGACTGTAGATTTGTAAATTCCACAAGTGCCTGCGCTGAACAGCGGCGTTAAATGCATTGCAATCAAATCTAAAACACATGAAACGCGCATACCAGACCTAAGTGTGTGTGTGTGTGTGTGTGTGTGTGTGCGTGTGTGTGTGTGTGTGTGTGTGTGTGTGTGTGTGTGTGTGTGTGTGTGTGTCACAGGAGAGGCCAGTAAAGAGAAGAAGAAAGGCAAAAGGAAGCAGTGGTGGAAGCCTTGGGTTGATCATGCATCCAGTCAGTATCTCTTGCTCTTTTAATGTTCGTCATTACATTTGCAACCGAAATGATTTTACAATATCCCAGTGTTGATCTGGTGAATATTGCAGTTCAGTTGCTCAGATGTGTCTCCAGAGTAAAACACACACCACTAGTCTCACACTGGGTTTCCCAGAGATCTCAGCAATGTCTCAGATTTGCCAATATCACCACCAGAAATATCACAACAGAGATGCATTTCACATCAAAGCATCATTTGTTTCTGTTTTTAAAATGAATAACAAAATTTAGATATAGTTAAAAAATGTAAATTCCAAAAATAATTGAAAGAACTTCATTTCAAGGATTTTTATATATATGTCAAGAAAAGATTGTGTATGTGCATATTGTATTGACTTAAAAATAGTGTTATTTTTTATTTTATTTTTATTCATATTTTGAATTTGCTTTTATTTTAATATTTTGTTATGTTCATTTTAGTTTAATTTTAAGTAATTTAATTATGTGCTTTCACCATTTTGCTTAATATTTTTTATATTATTATTAATATTGGGAAATGTGCCTTGATGAGACAGACAGACAGGTTTAATTAATTTTTATTTCAGTTTTAGCTTTTATTTATTTTATTTTTATTTATTTATTTATTTTTATTTTATTTATTTATTTCCAAAAAAAAATTAGTGCTTCAACTTAAACTTATTTCCGGTGATTCCCAACTAATGCAACATTTGTAACTGTCATTTAGTTTAAGTTTTTCAGCTAATATTTATATTTGATTTTATTCCAGCTCTATTTGAATAATCAGAGCTGTCTTTAACAGTTGTAGTTAACGATAATAACCCTGGAAGTGATGTGTGACTGTTGCCTCTTTTAGTGGTTCGAAGTGGCAATTATTACTTATTTGAGACCGATAGCGAGGAAGAGGAGGAAGAGGACGACAGAAAGGATGAAGATCCTCCCAAAAGATCAGCGTTCCAGGTCAATATTCCAGAAATCCTGCATGTGCGCCATTAACATCCCCATTTTTAGGTTACGTCTTGTATCATTGTGCTTCACTGTGTCCTTCCCAACTTGAAAATGTTTTCTTCAATGTATTCTGGTTTTGTTCCCTCAGCACTTAACAATGTTTGGTTATTTACTAGACCGCTAACTGCTAACATCAGCACTAGCGCAGACCCTCGCGCCGACTAACTCAACCCCT